>NC_141381.1:31763742-32363742 GCF_017979445.1 Akebia trifoliata
TTAATTCTCGAATCATGTTTTCCAGTGAATTCGTCACTTCTATAATCAATGATCTCGCTGGTAAAATACCAACGAACGAACCCGCTGTTAAAAATATCATTGAGCTCGTTGATTATAAAAGTAACTTTAAAATTATCTATGGTCTCTTTGGTAATTTTTCAACGAGTTTGCTGATGATAAAAGTGACGAACTCGCTGAAAAATATGTTTTGGGAATTAAAATGAACAGTGTACTGGATTTGGAATTGAACATAAGTTGGGCACGTTTTGGAAAAGAGTTATGACCTCAAGCTGGTACCTTATATTACACATCTTGACGGGAAAATCATCTATGATTCCCATACATTCTCACATCAAGATGTGTGATGTGAGGTACAATCTTGAGGTCGCTTCAGCATTATTCTTTGGAAAATATCTCTTAAAATTAAATGACATAGTCTGGTGTGTTATAAGTAAAAAAAATTGGTATGTTGATAGAACCTCTCTTTGATTACTATGGCCCACAGATTACGAATGAGCAACGCCCACCTGCTCAAAAGTTGTGGACCCACCATCAATGCTAGAACAAAATTCTGAGTAGTCAAAGTTCTAAAATAAAGTATAATTGTTTAATGGCTAGGATCATATTATTGATCTAATACTTGGACAGTTGGTTTTCGGCTAATCATAAAGATAATCAGTGGCCACTGATCTGTGGCTGTGGACCCACATCAAATCCATGAGATTCTATGGCTGGGATCTTCCAATTCATCTGACTTTCAGGACCTGATTTGGTGAAGCCTATACAACATAGATTCCGGTCTGGATTCAAACAAACTATCATCTTGAGTGGGCCCACACCTCTGTGCCACCTGTTATAAATTTGATATTTCTTTATTAACAATCACTAAGTGTGTGTTTGGTAACACTTGTGAAAGTCTGAATATTCAGACTTCAGAATCAAAATTCAGGAGTTTTGAACTAGCTGGGGACACTCGACGAAACTTCTGAAGTCTAATTTCTAATTTCTAAACTTTACGTGTTTCCAGATTTTAGACTTGAGAAGTGTTACCAAACACAACCTTAGATGACTCAATCATATTCATACCGACTTTCTTTAAAAAATAAATAGAATTCAAATTTAATGGTCACTTATGACAAAGTCAAACATAACCTCTTGAGATAAGTCATTCAAGTAAGAGAAAAACTATGGTCTTTGATTCCTCTAATGCCCTTTGTTAGGCCTCAATACACCCTCTGTTTTTATTCTTTTTCTGATGAATGATAATTCATCTTATTTAACCCTAAAAAAAAGGGGAAAAATCATAAGAAAAATTTACAAAAATATATATGAAAAAAAAAAAACCCAAAAAATTAAACTAAGGTACAGAGGCATCACAATTCACAAGAGCAAACATTAACAACCATTATTGCATAATGGGCCAATTCTAGTATTTCACTCTGTTTAAGCCCATTCAACTCCCTCTCCATTCTACCTCTACCTGAAAAAAAAAAAATGATGATAAAAATTAATTATAAATAAAATTAAATAAATAAAAATAGGGTACACATTTATTTATTTATTTTTAAATTAGGAAAAGTATTTTTACTTTCTTTTTTTTTTATTGGCAAAAAAAAATTTCTCTTGCTTGCTTGCCCATAGATTCAACACCAGTTTGGAAGGTTAATATATAGTTTAATTAATCTAATAAATCTCAATTTCAACACTCAATATTAACATATTACAATCAAATTAGAGGGAGTGGGAGTGGCTATCGATTAAAAAAAAAAAAAAAAAAAAATCAAATAATAGAGCAAAAAAAGGTTTTAGAAAAATAATTACTATCATCAAATATTTATGTAAAAAATTTGAGATCGACAAAATGAATATTACTTTATTCAATTATGTTTTTTCACACTTGTGTTCATATATGCTTTTATTTCTTCAAAGTTATTATCATAATAAGCAAGTTAAAGGTTCTAAAAAACAAAGATTCCAATCTAGACAGAATTGAACCTCTTGTAGGAAAGACATGGCTACATAAACTAATGAATTAAAAGAAGAAAGAAAAAGAAAAAAACTTACCTGAAAAATTAATTATAAAAATGGTTGGTTCAAAGTCTGCGAGTGAAGAGATCGGCCAAAGCTTCAGCCAAGGAAAACACTACTCTCCAAAGCAGTGATAGCAGTCCTGCGAAGATCGTTATAGTCGGCATATGGACAGGACCGGACCACTGGTTTTCTTTGTAAAGAAATGAGAGGTCTTATAACTTAAAATG
This sequence comes from Akebia trifoliata, assembly GCF_017979445.1. Lineage (NCBI taxonomy): Eukaryota > Viridiplantae > Streptophyta > Magnoliopsida > Ranunculales > Lardizabalaceae > Akebia > Akebia trifoliata. Next base: position 31,766,001 of record NC_141381.1, read on the forward strand.
AATACTTGTGTGATGCAGAGGCGTATGAATCTTATCTAGTCAAAGTATATATATATATAGAGAGAGAGAGAGAAGCTTTTTGTGGAGATAGATGAGAAAAAATTGGCATAGTTGACCATTCAACATGATGACTATATCAACAGATCTAGAAAAATATCACTTTTATAAAATATGGAAGAAAAAAAAAAAGGTGAAGTTTAGAACCCTTGTGGACTTGTGAACCAAATTCGACCAGAGAGGTGTAATTTCTAGCTAGTTGGGTTTCAAGAAATTAGGTGATTTTGACTTCACTCGAGAAAATTGCCCATAGTAGGACGACCTCCCCTTGGGTCATCCATTATACGACACAACATCATAATCAATGACACCCATGTTTTAAAATTTTAATATTAAGGGTTACTTCAAGTTCTTGAGATATTTTGGCTGACAATAAGGGTGGAAGTAATAAAAATATCGAAAACCATGGTCGCTAAAACAACTTTCCAATTAATCAAACCAAATAACCATATGGAGAAAATACATAAAAATACACAACATTTTGTTATACATTCGCTCAGATATTTAAGTTATATATATGCGAGATCATCCTCACAAAAAATCAGATCAATCCATAACTTCAAACCCATATTTTGAAAAATGATTGTTTTTACGTATGATTTTACTTATATCCTTTAAAGGCTCCTCTATATATATATATAAGGTCCCGTTCGCCACCCAACCATTTACCCAACAATTTGCTAAACATGTTTTGTCCTACATGAGTTAGAAGTTTTGGAATAGGCTGATTTTTGGTGAGGATGATCTCTATGGTGAGGAGATCATCCACATAAAAAATCAGTCCATTCCAAAACTTCTAACGCCATCACAAATGATTTACAAAAAATGGACGGTCCACGATTTTTCAATTTGTAAACATGGGGTTAGAAGTTTTGGAATGGGCTGATTTTTGGTGAGGATGATCTTCTAACCGTAGAGATCATCCTCACCAAAAATCAGCTCATTCCAAAACTTCTAACCCATGTAGGACAAAACATGTTGGGCAAATGGTTGGGTGCTGAACATTTCCCATATATATATATATATGCGCAAAACCTTCACGTGTTGGTATCAACCTTTTGAAAGATGACATGAGGACGAAGGCCTGTTTCTCAAAAGGGCAGATTTTCTTTAAAATGATCCCTTCTAGTTCGTGCTAGACCCTTAAGAAGAAAATATAAAGATGATGTTGGGAAATAAGAAAGGTTCAGAGGCAACAGTTTTGAAGATCAGAGCACTTACTATACTATTTGAGACAAAATTTCAAAGAATTTTAGGAACCACTCGAGGTTGTTCTTTATTTTAGTTTGGTTTTCTTCAACAGACCTATCCTTATATTGATTCAAGAATCCAACATTGTCTTCATTCCAACGCGAGGAACTGCAAAAACTTGGATTGAATGAAATCTTGCCTTGAGTTTAGTATGAATTCAATACATAGAAAGAGTAAAAATGAAAGTTTAAAAAATAAGAACATCAACACATTAGCAAGTTATGGTTTAATGGAGTTCGTACCGCATTATCTCAAATTCTAAGAAAACCAACCAATCAATATTTAAGTACAGGAACATGATAAACAAACGTATTTGCACATCACAAATCTGTGAAGAGTGCAGTAATATACACTATCAAGATATCCAAGACTAACGAATATACACAGAGAGCTACAATAAACCAGTAATGTTTCACGAGTTGCTCAAGTTTGAGCTTGTAGTACGTTGTTACATAAATTCAGAAAGTGGACTGAACTTTAAGAAGAATTATCCAACTTCTAAGAATGAAATGGATCAAAGTGATATTGAAAATCAACCTGGAGTATTTTGGGGGAAGACAAATCAGCCAATTTAGTATGAACGCCTCCCACTCCAGATATAAAAATGGTAAACCATTTCCTTGGATGATTAATAAGCAAAAAGCATAAACAGTTCATTTTAGTGATGGTTAGGAAGCCAAGACTTACCCGCTTGGTTTAACTTTGGCTCTATGGCCCATCTAAAGGATTGCTCGATTTATAAACAATTGTGCACATGTATTGCTGTATATGTGAGGATAAAATGGGACAACTTGCTTACAAAGTGCCCAGATTTACTCTTACAACTATCAACTGGCACTCGAGAATAACACCACCTACACAACTGAACTCTAGTGTGATTTCCAGAGTATCCCAAAAGATGTTGGGGTGGATAGCTGCCAACAAATGCCTTGGGTTATTGGTTCAAGCTAAGCTAACCCTTCTGACATTTCCAAAAACACAGAACAAACTTGACCTTCGAAAGAAATGAACTAAAAGAAAATTGGGGAAAGGAAAACAAAAGTACAGATTCTACATGTAACAGAGATTTGAGGACCCAACTTCTTCATTTTCTTTCCTACATTTCTTAAAGGGAAAGACCTTTGCGACCCACTTATAAAGAAGTTTCTATAATAATCCCTTATAGCACAGATAAAAGTCACCAAGGTCATTTGCGAAATGCTTTAACTTATATTGGAGCATTTTGCTCATCTGTCTCACTGCTTCTTCAGAAAGTACATCCCACCTCTTAATTCTAATTTCTCTTCTGATACGAGACCGGACAAGAAGCTTTGCAGTTGTTGGAGTGACTTGTCATAAGGAGGATCAGCTACACAGAACATCTGCCATAAAATTTATTTTAATAATAATTGTTCATACAATTTTTTTTTCACCAATTTTTTTTTATTACAAAGGGCCTTACCTTGAGAGTATTATGAATTCTATCCAATGCCATGCTGCCAAAATTAGTAAGCATCCCCATAATAAATTTCTGCAACCAAAATCAACTCAGTCAGGGACGCTCATATACATACTGAAATTAAAATTTCCCACTTGTATTGGAATTATCCATATGTCAAGAAACACGGGAAATTTGTATTATCTGAGGAACAAATTTTTACGTCACATTCTTAAGCCTTGACAATTTTTATCCTTACTATAATAAATTATCACTTTAAATTGACGAGTCTGGATGTCCTAGATTCAGCTATTGTTATGCTTGGATGCAGGAAACTGAAGAACTATGTTAGCAGATAGTATCTACAGATATTTGACCTAATAGTACTTGGGCATGGGGCATCGGGCATCAAATAACTAAAAGAGAAAACAATTTCCATAAAGGTAATAAGATTACCAATATGCAGAATTAGCAAAAGATATCATGAATGCTAGATTGTTTTTTTAATTTGGAAAAAAGGAATGTTTGAAAGGTGGTAAAACATTATAACATATCTAATGATAGTTGGTTAATGACAAACAAGTTGATTGGCACATTGTAACAAGAAGTCCCGAAACAATTTCTCTAATCTCAGCTCCACCGACCTAGGCATAGAGAACAAAGAGAGGAAATAAACCAGGATGGACCAATCCAACAAGCTCTCTAAATGAACCAAAGAGCTCCCAGAAGCCCCTGAGTAGTGCTAGGATCTTTCCATTTATTTTCAACCCAGACAAGAAAGACCACTTGATCCAAGAACCAGAAAATCTATGTCTGAAAAGAGAAGATAAAAGTAAGATTCTTGGGAAGAGAGACGTCACTTTTTTTTTAAAACTTTGCAACAGTGTTTCAGATTTCCTGAAACTCAATGTGACCAACTTTGGTTGGAAAACACTATTCTGTCCTTGATTTCAAGCAGTTGACTAATTTGTTAATTACATTTTCCTGAGATTTCATGAGTTTCTCTAGCAGAATCTCTGCTGAATTTTGCCTAGAAAATTTGGAACTAAGCCAATCAGTTAAATCACGTTTATACTATACTTTGTTGGGCTTAAATGAGAGTAAAACAATTTTGTACATTGGGCAATCAGACAGATTTGTACGAAGCCTTTGTAAGAAGTGCAATGCCTACAGACTCAAATTTGGTGTTGAATGTCACTTATTCTATGGTTTCATGTGGGAGGCTCAAACTATCTTCAAGAAGCGATCATGCGCCTCAAGCCTGAATTCAACTTTTTTTTATTTATTTATCTATTTATAGGGTTTTATAGGAATTTTCTAAAAGAAAAATATTTTATTTTAAAGCACCAGAAAAAGAAGATTTTCCACTTTTGGACAAACAAGGAAACTGTATCAGGTAGAGAGAATGTCACAAACCTCGTATACAGTCATCTCTTTCAGTAGTTGCTCCTCAACAGATGCTACAGATCTCCCTCCTTCCTCATCGGCTCCTAGAAGGTCTTCACATGCTGCACTGTTAACACCATTCCTCCCACTATCAACCATTCCATCGACAAGAGTAAATATGTGGTCATCAGATTCTGTCCCCAGTGTTTCAACTAGGATTCCCTGGGCAAAACACATGAAGGAAAAGTGAAATAAAAAGTAACATTCCTCCTAAGATTTCACATTCTTATTAGTGACTTCCCCACTACGAAAAAAAAAGTTAAAAAGGAGGTCCAATTAGACATTTGTATTAATTTTGTTATTGTGAATGAATTTGAATCATTCAATCTTGTACCATCAACGTCTGCATGAGCAGGGGCAGAGCCAGGATTTTGCCCATGTGGGGGCAATCAAGAGTAGAAAATAATTTGTGGGAACTAAGAGTGAAAAAAATAGTTGTGGGGGCAATAGTGGCAGATTTCTTTATCCGCCGCTAAAATCTGTTGCAATAGCTCACTAATCCATAGAATTTGAAAATTCTCATGGGGACAAGTGCCCCCACAGTCCCCACTCTAAATCCGCTCCCGTGCATGAGAACAAATGATGATTATAGGCAGCGGCCACGGCTTGTCCACACAAAACACAAAAGGAATCAAAATAGCGGTCAAAACACACACACAAATGTAAACATTGCTATAACAAATAAGGACTCATCATAAAATGTGGTTTTACAGTTTGCTCTTTCATATTTTCTGTGATTGGTCGTAATTGAACTAGTTTTAGAAAATCAAAATCAAACGATCAAGATAAAGATGAGAACGTCAGGGAAAATTGTAAGGTTTTCCAACTACAAAAAATTCTGTTTCTCAAAGATAGAATGTAAAAGAGCACATGATGCAAGAATGTATTAACTTAACAATAAAGTGGAAATCAATCGCCAAGGAAGGAAATGCTTTTTAATTCAACTATGTAAACTAACACAATGGGTTGGCAGCTTTAGCTGTGGAAATCACCACTTGTTCAATAAAAAGAATATTACCAACATGATCCATCTGGTTAAATTTCAGTTGAATACAGGGAGTTTGCAAGAGAAATTGCCAGTTCAAGTGTGAGCAAGTGGTTTTCGGTAAAGCAATATATTGATCTAAAGCTATCAGTTGTAACGTGAATCATTTACCACATTTTCTCCCCCCTGCCCCACCAAAAAAAAAAGAAAAAAAAAAGGATAAACTATCTAACATACTTTACTTATCCAGAAGTTTATCCTCCGATTAAGTGCATCCACGGATACCCCGATCGCAGTTGCAAGGCTCTTAGAGGTCCAACTGCAAGTGAATAATACAAATATCATTAGAAGATAATATACAATCAGAATATAGAGGGACATCTCCCACAATTTACCTTGTCTGATCTTGAAATTGCATGATGATTGCTGCATGCACCGGAGCCACTGTGAACTGTACCTCCCGATCCTCAAATTGCAACTCCAGCTGAAATAGCACACAATCATAATTAATATTTTCAACCAGTCAAAAAACTTCCAAGAATTTTTAGGCAATGATGAAAGCAGATTCAACTTCACCACTTAATGTTTTACATATTCTATAAAAATAGGACTGATGCCACCAAGTTCTACTAGTTTCCAACCTTGACTGTACCAAGATTCTTCTTCCACAATAGCTTGCGAGGGGTCTTGATTTCATTAAACCTTTTCGCATAATCAGAAAGCAGCTGATCCACAGGCACAGGTATGTTAAGGGATTCGTCCTGTAAATTTACTTTAAGGTCAGTGCAAAGAAAATTTCTCAGCAATGAAATAAGCCTAACACTCAAGCTTTTTATGAAAGATCATAACAACATACTCAGAGCCTAAATAACCATGAACTGGAGCAGAATTTTATTGATTCTGGGGCTACATACCAACTTGAATGCATCCAGATAATGTCAAGTGAAGTTTACAATAAACCTTTTTCTAAGTCACTAAAACCATAATATTGTTAATTGTCAAGAAAAGTACATCTACCCTCAGTAAGATAACTCAAAGGTAAATCACACATTTCAGAAAGTTTTTTTTTGGTAAGTAACAGAAAGTTTTAGTGTCCTAGTTTCTTCTTCATTTTACTGATCGGTAAATGAACTCATAAAACAGTAGGAACACCAGCAAATACAAATAAAAACATTCTAGCGATAGAAGCAATAATTAGAGATGAAAGAGAATAGAACAGGAAAGTAAATCCACTCGTTAGGAATAATCAAACTGCCCCATCTGAAAACGAAGTTGTCAACACAACAACCAAATTCACCCAGGATTGACAGCCAAGAGTTCAACACTTCTTTGATATTCATCACTATATCATTGAGGTTATATCCCACATCAATATTCTTCCCTTCAAACCCTTCCAAATGGACCATATGACTCCTAAGGGAAGAAGCTACCACAATATTCAAACTCTCTTTGAGAATTCTTTATCCCCACCCCCAAACAAAAAAAAAAAGGATCAAATGTTGAGTGAGGCACTCCCAATCTCATCCCAAACAAAAGAAAAATCCACCATATTTCAATGTCTAATATTTCAAGAGAGTAATACTAGCTGATGCTACGATTGCTAAAATTGTCCTAAAATACCTGTATAGGTGGCCAAAAGTTTGAAGATATGATTGTTGCATCAAGAAGATCTAGTGACACTCCAGTTTCTCCTTGCTTGGAACCTGAAAACACATCGAACAAAATTAATACTGAACATGATTTCTCCTTGCTTACAAGCTGAATATTTTTTTTTAAAGGAAGTAGTACCACTATGCGATGGATGATTTATGGTTGCTTTTATATTGGTATTTATCCTCTTGGAACCAATTAGGTCATTGAGCATAATTTCACACCTCTGCATACTACCCTCTCCAAAGTGTATCTGAAAAATGATAACAGGAACATGGGCATCAAATTTACACATCAAAGTAAAATAAACATTAGCAATAAGCATCCAAACTATCAATTGCAGCCGATACGAGCAACTAAATCAACAGAAAGCTCATCACATTTAATGGACAGAGAGGTTACCTTAAGGAGTTCTAGAGTACGTATCTCTGAGTCAATGTCATAATCAGATTTGTTCAGAAGCTTTTCGGCTAGCATAACACGATATTCGTTAACTAGCTGGTCCTTTGAACCAATTATGCCAACAATCATCCCAAGTATGTCAATCTTCCGCCTATTCCTGCTACCCTTCAATGGGTCAGCCTCTACTGGATCAGGTTCCCAGCTGGAAAAAAGACAACACCCATTTAAGAAAACATCTAATTTCAAATAGCTAAGCTACAGTCTATACCATCAGAGAAGCTCAGAAAATATTAAAGCTCATAACTTGCATCTTCATTGAAAGCCATGGCAATGTAAACATGTAAACATACCATTCAGTGTCGATCCATGCTTGCTTGTCGTCCGTGTTGAAATCATCATCACAACCAGCATTCTCTTGATTTCCTCCATCTCTATTTAACTCCTCAAGAAGGCTATCCCCAGTGTTACCAGGCCCATTTGGATTTCCACCAGGCCCATCAGTAAGCATGGTCACGATGCATTTTATAGTATCTTTTCTTCCCCTTAAATAATCTCTTATTGGTTCTCCTACTGTTTCAAGGAAAATGCCACTTGGATCTATTATCCTGAGTGCCTTGATAGTTGAAACATACTGGTGCAATATGTCATTGGTTGAGGCACCAGCAGTAAGCAAACGATATCGCAGAGCAGATATAAATGAATCAACAAGCTTTGAATGTTGCCCAGTATATTCGAGACACTGCTTTAAGTCTTCAATTGCAGGAGAGCTGCAAGAGCCATAACAATCACATTCATAGAACGAAATATGAGCCCAATAAAACCCCCTATGAAAAAAATTGCAAGTTCTATGTTCATTAGAGCATCACTTTGTTGCATCCACTGAAAATTCAATTGTTCAACAGTACAAAGGATGATGGATGCATAATTATCTCAGCAAGTTAAACAATCAAAGTCTGCTTCTAGGTTAAGAATCTGTGGCACTATTCATGTAAAAAAAGTGAAACAATTACCTGTCAGGATAGTCCACGATAATCTCAAAGAGCTTAGCTATTCTTAGGTCTTGCAATGTTTCATATGCAAAATATTCAAGGCGCAATTGCCATCTGACAAGTCCTTCAGAGGGAGTATCGATCCCAGGGTAGCATGAGGGACGTGAAGCCAGAGGTGACTTGAGACCAGATGAAGGGCTATCACAACTAACCGAGTCACCAAGATAAGCTAGAAGTGCATATAAGAACTGGAGAGGAACAGCCTGCACAGAAGAACAGCAGAATATTAGAAGCCTCCCCCAGAAATATAATTCTGCAACGCAGCACTTGTTTACATGCAAAATCGCAATACCTGCTCGCCTATGAGCTATGATTTTAATAATCAACATAAAAGTCAGAATGTAGGTAATCCAAATGTTTGATTTAAAATCCACGACATCATTATCCAAGACTTATCTAATCAAGAGTAGTAGCAGAAACCAAACAATTACCTGAATCCACTGTTTAACGGACTCCAAAACAGAACACCTGTAATCATCGCCAGCTAAATCATGAACTTGAGTCTGCTACACAAAAAAGAATGTTATTGATGTGATAAGTATGAGTGAGAAAAATGCATTGAATTTGGTCATCACAATGGGTAACACTATAAATTGACTTTTCCATAAGAACCGTAAATTGGGTTTTGACTCCTACATAACATGAAAGGAGATAGAAAATAAGTCAATTCATAGAGAAAAACATACCTTCAAAAGCATAAATATAGCAGAAGCGTAGGCATCTTCAGTCATAGATGTAAACCCAAGACTTCTGAGATCATGAACAACCTTACCTATATTTTTCACCAATTTGTTGTTCTCCAAAAGTACACTCTCATGAGAAGTTTTATCAATGACCATTTCACCAACTCTAGACAAGGGTTCAGTTCTTTCATCTAAATCCATGTCATCTTTAACATAAGATTCATTAACATCTTCATAACCTCTGGCCATCATCGTACTTAGTTCTTCCAACCTTTCCTTGAAATACAAGCGGATTATCTCTAGAAGAACATGGTAAGACATAAACATAACTGGCGATATTATTCTCTGCAAACATGTAAAAGGCCATGCAATATAAACTATAAAGCCTCCAAAAAAGATCGCCAGCATATATACTCGAGCACAAAATATGTAGTTATTTACATTAGGCCAACAGAATAACACGATTCCATGAAAGCACAATCTAATAACTCATGAGGTGAAGTGGAACACCATAGACCTCCGAAATTGCAACCCTAAGAATGTCAGGGCAGACAACTAAGAGAAAATCATGCCGAACTACATTTGAAATGTAAAGAAATGGGATGTACCTTCTGGTTAAAGGAGACTACTAAAAGAGGAAATTCCGACATCAGGCAAACAATAATGCATATTATTGAGCAATATACTGAGTGGTAAGGAAAGACAGTAGTGAAGAATGCCCGAAAAATTTAGTCTTTTAATGTATAAGCAACATGGTTTCAGTTTCAATTAACCATTTGTAGAAAAGAGTGATTCGGAAGAAAAAATATTGTATGCTAAATATGTTCATCTTTACTATTATAATGAGAGAAGGCAGAGTAGAAATGGTTCAACACCAAAATAAGAATGACCAACAATGCCCCCACTTTCACATTTAAACCTAATAGTATCAGGGTCATTTTGGTCAAAATAGTGAAAATTGCAATCCCACATCCCTATAATCACGTTGATTGATTTTTTTTTTTTGAAAAGTATAATATATTGATCAGAAAGGGGAAATAAGAAACAAAGAGGCCGAGAAAGCCTCAAATAAGAACAAAAAAGAAAAGAAAAACAACATTAGTAATTACAAAATGAGTGCCATCTAAACACAAAATCATCAAATGTAGTCCCCGCAAACTCTATATGCTGCTTTGACCAAAGGTATAACAAACCCAAGATCTCCAAAAAACCTGCATGAGAACTGCTACTCTGATTATTGAACACTCTGTTATTTCTTTCGTTCCAGATCCCCCAAGCGATAGCTGAGGGGAGCAAAGCCCAAAGAATCCTTTTTCTGGAGTGGAAAACGTTACTAGTCCATTCTACTAACAACGAGGAAAACTTACGAGGAGGAACCCAATTCAAACCGAAGAGACCAAGGAATTTCGACCAAATATTATAAGAAAATGAGCAATGGATCAATATATGATCGACAGATTCCCCATCATTCATACAAAGTGGGCAACAATTGGGAATGATCCAACCCCGCACAATCAAATTATCCAACGTAAGGATCCTACCCAGATTGGCCAACCAAACAAAAAAAGATACTTTAGAGGGAACTAACCTGGACCAACTAACAAAAATAACAAAAATATCCTTCTTACTATATTATCTTCAAAACCCTTTAATCAATATTTTAAATTACAAATAAACCCTTTTGATACATGAGTGTTTGCACATGCCACCTTCTAGTATCTTTAAACAGATTATAGCATTTAAAAGTAACATTTTTGAGGTTATAACGTTTTTTCAGTCCCCAAAGTTTAATCCATTTAGAAAAAATGGAATGGAGGTACAGGATTTGCATTGGCAACAGCAAAAGAAAATTATTTCATCTAAAATAAAGAGGAAGGTCTAGCAGCATTAATACAAGGCATAAAGTCAAACCATGAAACAGAAGCTACCAAAGGAACGCACCATGAAAATGGCGAGGAAGAGATGTCAAAAGAACTGAAGATACCAACAACTGGTACCTAGAAAAAAGACGGTTTCTTTCCACATCTGAAGTATGCCTTCCCTCCACTATGCTCTCTTTGTATGACTGTAAAGCATGAACCAGCATTAACAAGCACTTCTCCTGATACTGTTTTTCCAAGCATATCTCTTCTAATGCTTTACACAATACTTGCTGAGCCCAATCTTCCTGACTCTGTGTTGACAAACCGAGATCAGGGCATCACTAAAGAAGTTATATTTACATGAAGTGAATAGGAGAAAGTATCCCAACAAAAGATCAATACATATTTAAAATTATGAAATTAATCAAATATCATGAACTAAGAAACGGGATCATTCGATTTTTCACTTCTAAGGCGTGTAATGTAGATATTGAATATAATCCTCTGAAATAAACCAGTTGTCTTTGCTTCCAGATAAACTAATTAGGCATACCCCAATGACCCAATCCCTTTTTTGTGTGGGCAACATCCCTAGAAGAAATACTCGTGATGGAACATTTGATTTGTAGACGAAAGGGAATGCCTAACATGTGTTTTCTTTGCAAGGCTTAATAAAAATTGGATAATTTGTACATTAAAACTTATATAAAAAGAATTAAAATTTACAACTTGGGCTACTTGAACATTCCCCATGTTCTCCACCAATATATTTCAGTAATTAATTAATCAGCAAAAAATAAGTTGGGTTTAATCCATACTTTTTCTGACATTGCAATGTCGCTATAAGAATCAAAATGCCGCCAAAACTTCGACACCCCATTTCTCTCAAACGTTTCCTGCAACCAAAGAACATTCATAAAATACCAACATATGAAACCAAATGTTTCATCTTTTTTTTTGTTCTCTTCTCCGCAACGCATTTACGTTAATTAAGCAACCACCAACCTTAATAGAACTCTACAAATAACGATCTAATTTCCTCGAATGAGATTACCAAATCTTCTGGTATGAGAATCACTGATTAACTTACCTCTAGGGCCCTAAAAAAGTGATCTTGGACGAGAGAATCGAGGTTGTGCTCACAAAGATTGTGCACATAAGAAATGAAGTCGGATCCAACCGAAAGATCTCCTTTGTCTTTTAGAAGAGCATCTGTGCTGACACAGAAACCGTTCCAGCTCTCCAGAATCTCGTCGATGGAGTCGTCACTAATTGAATCCAAAAACCCTAAATTATAAGTCGCAGATGTTGGTTCCATCTATAGTTCCAGAGAATATGGAAACAGAGAACAGTGAGACACTGAGGTAAAAAAAAAAAACCCTAGCTTTCGACAGAGCTTTATCTTTGAATTGAAGAGATGGAGAGTTGTTGTTTAAGGATGATCAATTGAAACTGTGAGGATCTTCGAGTAAAAATGGCGGGAGTGCGTATTGCACACTCGACTCTTTCTCAGAAGATCGAGCAGCAGATGTGCTGGGGCTGTTTGCCGCCACTTGGTTGACATAAAATGTGGCGGGCGAGGTGTACTGCGCACCCCAGCCTTGAACTCATTCAACTCGATGAGTCTGAGACGACTCGTAGATCTTCTAACTCGCCCAATTTTGTATGATTTTGAGTTATCATCGTGGTTTTAAAACTCGTTTTGGTGTCTCGTCCATGAACGAGACCGAGTCATCTTGAGCACAATTTTTAATATATTTGAGTTGTCTCATTCAACGATGAGAATAATGAACCATGATTTTAAATCTCCTCTAATACATTTTACTTGTCTATTCGTCTTGTCGGTGGACAATACCAAGATATATTGAACGAGTTGTCTTGATCTGCGATGAGATTTAAAACCATGGCTACCATTTGCCTCGGCAATCACATTGGTAAAATTTAGGGTAAAATACACTTTGACCCCAGTAGTTTGGCATAATTCCATTTTGACAATGGCCTTTAAATTTCTAATCTACATTAGAGTCACCCTAATCATATAACACTTATTTTAAAGAATAATGATTTTCAAATGGCCCCACACACCTCCTAACGTGGCATGTGCTAGAATCATAGATTATTTTTTTCAAGAGATACAACTATAAATATTTATGGGAATGTACATTTATGCATCCCGAGGGAGGGAAATCTATGATTTTAACCCATGTCACATCAAGGGACGTGTGTTAGAGGGAGTGTCAAAAAATCACGACTTTATTTTATATTTAAAATTATAATATAACAATAATTTACATAATGAAACAAGATGATTTTCTCGTCTCTTTGTCTGATTGTTAATCTCCTTGTAAAGAGTGATTGAGATAAGGTTGAGAATAAGTAAAAGTTAAGGACGCCAATATGCCCTCTCTCTCTCTTTTCTTTCTCTCTCTCTCTGTGAAGCTTAGATTTCTATTTTTTGGATTTAAGAATTTATATGAGTCTAATCATAATTGTAAACAATTATTGAAATTGTTTGAAAGATTGTTACAATATTTTGTAATGATGAACTTATAATTTGAGCTAAACCTTAATAATATATGAAGCCGTGTTCTAATCAATAGCTGGGGTGTGACAAATAATTTAAGAAATTGGGATTTAATAAGTAAAAGTTGTCAATAAAAACTCTCTAATTTTATTGTTTTTACTCCTCCCCTCATTCTTCAATAATATTATTCTAATTTTATTATCTTTTCTCTTTAATTTTATAATCCTAAAGAAGATGCTCGTGACGATTGTCGGGGGTTAAATTCTAACTTCAATATAAGGTATATTTGAATGAGCCATTATGCCATGGCAACATTTACATGAGATTGGTACAAATAGCAAGAGTAAAATTGAAATCAAACTTTCTTCTACAAATATATATGTCACATTTAAGTTTCTCATAATTATCAGCATAATAGGAGATTGCTTCCCCCCTGAATTGAATTAACATCTTACATGTGTGAGTTTCCAAAATTTCATTGATAAGTACATGATTCATAGCATATACTTATCCCGGGATAAACTTATCCTTTCCTAGGATGAAATTATCCATCTAAGTGTTCAATGCAACAACTTCTCCTCCCCGCCCCAAAACAGAAAATTTACTATAAATAAACTGAATAGCCTTGGATATTTTAGAAGAAAAGAGAGAACCTCGGCCAACCACATGTCGGAAGCTGATTGGTTTCATAGATTCCACGTGTCCCCCATCAGATATCCTTACCAGAATCTTCCTACGTGGCAAGAATGTAGAACCCACTAAAATTTTCGACCAACAAGAACAAAGAGAGAGATTTGTGGATATGGAAACAAGATAAGTAAGGATAAGGGATCAAATGCTCCCATTGGTCAGCTTTAGCACCACTATAGATCTCAACCATTGAATTCCAATGACCACAGAAACCAACGGTCATATTCCAGTAATGAATATGGACCATAGGAGTACTATTGAAATTCAACACACAAGATGTACATTTAACCAACATTACTACTACACATTGCCTGAGACTTATTCCATTTGCCGGAATTTAAGTCGGAAAGATGACAACCGTCGCTACACAAGCTTCTCTTGCCATTTTCCGACCATGCACATCGCGATCGAAGTTCCTCGCCGGGTCCTCTGGCAAACTCACTAGAGAAATTTCCACTAAATCGAATGTGTCATCTTCGTCATCAAGTTCCTTCAAAATTGAAGCCAAAAAGGGTGAATGGTTACCAGGTTTGGCTTCGCCTGGGTATCTCGACGGCAGGTACTTTCTGTGTTCTATTACATTTTTTGATCAGATGATTATAACCGTTAGATGCATCAGTGAGAATCAATGGTTGTAATTATCATATCAGGTCGACTTTAGGCCTAGAGGATCTATATGAGACCAATCAAACAATAGATCTTGACCGTCTTATAGATCATATATAGATGTCGAAACATAGATTGAGATCAAAGTCCTAATCTTATTACCAAATTTTATGTTTTATTAGACTATCCATGGACATCAACTAATGGACTAAAATTGATTCCAGCCTCCCTGGTGACAATGGGTTTGATCCACTTGGGCTTGCGGAGGATCCTGAGAACTTGAGATGGTACGTCCAAGCCGAGCTCGTTAATGGGCGCTGGGCCATGTTAGGTGTTGTGGGAATGTTGTTGCCAGAGGTCCTCACCACACTAGGAATAATCAATGTGCCAAAATGGTACGAGGCAGGGAAAGCTGAATACTTCGCATCATCTTCAACCCTGTTTGTGATCGAGTTCATCTTATTTCATTACGTAGAGATTCGAAGGTGGCAAGACATAAAGAACCCAGGATGCGTTAACCAAGATCCTATCTTCAAGAACTATAGTTTGCCTCCCCATGAGTGCGGCTACCCTGGTAGCGTATTCAACCCACTTAACTTCGCACCAACTCCTGAAGCTAAGGAGAAGGAGCTCGCCAATGGTACGTAACGCCACCATATCATCATTAATGTTAATGAACTTATTTATATAGAACATAAGGCTTAAATAAACTAACTGGTTGTGTTAATTGTTTGTGTTGTATTCGTAGGGAGATTGGCAATGTTGGCATTCTTAGGGTTTATAGTCCAACACAATGTGACCGGGAAAGGACCCTTTGATAACCTACTCCAACACTTGTCCGACCCATGGCACAACACCATTGTCCAGACATTCAGGGGTGTCTAATTTGACATGGAAGATATGGTTTCTTATGTAATCATGGTATTATGTGTAAGAGAGAGAGAGAGATGAGCTTCAATGTAGAAAGAGAATTTTCAATGTACAGGTGAACTAAGAAGACAATATTATTGTAGTTCTATCTACTATTACTTCAACTCTATTTGTTAATTAGATCTTACTTTCCAAATAGAAGAAAATTAGAAGAAGGAACTCACAACCCTTAATGCTAAAAATTCAATCTAATCTGACAAATAGCAGATATGGTTTTTCACTTGTCTAATAATAATTAATATGATGTTTTTGTATAGGTTAGTTTTGAGGCTTGGCTTGCTAAGCTCCCATAATAGGATTTAAATTGCCCAATACCACTACACAACTAACTACATAATTTTCAAAAAAAAAACTAATTTTCAAAATTTCTTACAGAAAGGTCGAGCAAAGAATAAGAAATAAAACTACCTTAATTAGCTCTCCAAGGAATGATGTGGTTTTTTAGTTGGTGAAAACATGAGAAGAGCAATGTCAATGTCACAAATATAGTGTGAAAGAACGAAGCAGTAAAGAGAACAAAAAATCACACATGAACAATACAAGAATTTGCATGGTTCAAAAACGTGCCTATGTCCATGAATCAGAACAAGAACAATCATTATTTTCTCTTAAGTTTTACAATCCTGAAAATCTCTATTTATAAAATTGAAAGTTACCAAAAATATGTACATCTCCCCAAAATACAAAATCTTCAAAAATAGAAAACACTTAAAAAAATATTACACAATTACCTTTTTTGTATCCTTAAAAAATTTGGGTAAGGGGCTCCACCCCTGCCAATTGACGCCCTGGCAAGAGCGTTGTCGCATGCACCCTCACAACTCTACGTAGCACAACAAAATACAAAACATTTACACAACATATTGATGGATCCCTAGCTTTCTTCAAGATCTATCCCAAACCTCCCGTTTGAAAAGGTTACTTGTCGACTGCTCATGTTCTCTAATCTTTGTATATTTAACTTAACCCTTCCCATCCTACGAATTTCACGACAAACCCCTTAGTCCTCTATTCCTCTTTGAACTTCACACACCTTCAAATGGACGCAAAGAATTGTCCTATAACTAGCTAAATGTGCATCCTCTTGCTTCACACTTTTCCACATTACTCCATTTTGAATTTGCATTGAAACAATTCTCTATAGAAATCCAAGTGAAGCATTCTTCTCCGACGCCATTAAGTTCCATAGAAACCATTTAAATGTGTAAAAAATTGAAACTAAAATCTACAAAAAGAAATAAAGAAGTACAACATTTGAAGCCAACGCACTAAAATTGAACGCTCACACATCAAAATTCCTGGAAACCTGTTCACAACACTCATTGATTGCTAAAATCAGGACCAACCCATGAAGTACACACGCACGCAACATTTGAAAAAAAAAAACAGGATCAAAGCAGAACGGAATTGAACGGTGCCCATTGAGAGATTCCAACCATTTTACAAACCCTAAGCCCAGAACTACCATATATAAAAACAAAGGAGAAAAGCTAAAACAAGTTGAAGCTAAGTGGCCCAGAAGTCTAGAAACCAAAACAAGGTCGAACAATCTATTAGGGAAAAAAAACAGAGAAAAAATAGTTACAGATAAATAACTGAAAAATAATGAAGAAATAAAATGAAAGTGAGAGGACAATGATGTTTAGCTCAACTTATATGATCGGTCGACCTTCAAATTCAATCTTTAGAACGAGTGCGAGGCGTCCGAAATTCCCAAACCAATACAAGCTTCGGGTTTCAGAAAAGCGAAATTCAAACCGAAACAAACTGAAATTTCCGACATTTCCCCGACACGTATTTAACGATTAGGTATGAGTCCATCTGTCCATGAAACAAAATTTCATTGGATCGCTCTATTTGCACCCACAAAGAAGGCTAATTAAACCCACTTTAAATGATTTTTGGTAGGGAAAAAATTAAAAATACTATTCTACCCTTGCATTTTTACTTGTTGTACACACCTTCGAGTAATGTATATCTAAAGGGTTGGGATCCGTAGACTCGTGAAGGTGAACTCATATGTTCACACACAATCCCAACCATGTATGGAGCAGTCTAAATTGCCTTGCTTTTATGGAGCTTTCATGACTTAGACGAGCAAATTAGATAATTTTCGATGTCAAACTCATTGCTAGAACAAATCAATTTTTCAAATGAATTGATGAATAGCTACAATAATCTTGTCAAAATCTCACTTCTCTTTTTTTTCCCCTATCGTGCTAGAGTAACATTGTGGGGGGACATTGGCTGACGTGGATGTGTGTTAGAACTATAGAAGTTTTTTATCGAAATACAAGTGAGATCTCGATGAATGTATTTATAGTTCTATGGACACCAATGTCCCACACGATATCTCTCGCAATGTTACTTCATCATTATTCTTGGTATAAATAATTTACTTTCTAGTATTTTTTAGACTTCTAAGCTTAGCAAAGAGCCACTCCCAGTAACTAATTAATTAAGATGGTCCCTAGTGATTAAAAATCAAACAAATGAAGCGGTCTGGATTTTCAAATATTCTAGTAGACATTTTGTATAAGATAATACAAACTAAGCATGTTTGTACAATTTCGAGGCCCTTCTAAACATGGGGGTGAAGGTTGCATATGATATACACATTTAGAGTCTCATTAAAAATAAAAAAAGAGTCGTGCTGAACTGACCTCAAGATTGTAGCTCATATCTCATATCTGGACATGAAAGTATGTAGGAATCATAGACGCTTTTTGAATCATATCTTGATTGAATGCATCTATGGTTCTTCCTACACACTTTCACATCTGGATGTGTGATATGAGGTACAATCTTGAGATCACTTCAGCATTAGTCTGAAAAGAATAGAACACATGGTTAGTGCATGTGTAAGAAAATTAATTTCATTTGATATGACTATTGTACCCATAATTTTAGTATGACTTTTTTCTTATAAATATCCAAAGAGCAAAACAAATATGTATAAAGAATTTGAAGTAGCAAATACTTCTTTTCTTATATTTCTTAACTACATCATCCACAATTTATTTATTTTTAAATAATTTATTAAAGAATTAAAAGTTTTTTTTTTTTTTTTTTTTTTTTTTTTGAGATAGTGGTGGAAATTGAAAATCTAATATTTGCAGGTAAATTTTTTTTTTTTTTTTGGTTCATTCTATTTATAGTTATTTATTTTCTTAATTGGGTATATAGGGATTTAAGCATGTATTTGCTTCCATTTTTATGTGCATTTTTACAATCAACTAAATCTATTCAAGATATAAAAAAAAAAACTAACTATAGCCCCTTTCTGTCTTTAATTGTTTATTATATACATTATATTTGATCTTGGTTTTCTTTTATAGACTATCAAAAGATGGCTACAATGACATCCTCATCTCATCACTAGCATCCTTATCATCATAATTTTCATTATTACATTATCATCATCTTGATGTTACTAAATAGCATCCTCATCATGATTTAATTATATTATCTCTTTTACCCCTTTAATTGAATATTGTGAAGCAAAAAATATACGATTATGTGTGAAGAGAGAGTACAAAGTGTATACAGAAAAGCAAACCAGATTATTAGAACTCCTTTTTAAAAGATAAGGAAGTGACCATGAGAGACATAACTTCGTTAAAGAAAAATTTTATTTTGATATATATATATATATATATATATATATATTCTCTTCATATGGTTAACTAACATAAAATGAATTAAACAAAGAATTGAGAAGAATTTTGCCCACTAGTCCTCTTTTGTATAATAGAAAAAAGATGAATTAGAAAAATATTTCTAAAAAAGTATTTATTAATTTATCTTCTACTGAAGTAAGCAACACTTTCCCGTATACATAGAGTGGGCGGATCATGGGACATAAGTAAAAACAATGGTTTTGCAAAATATGGGTTAGAAGTTTTGAATTGAGGTGATTTTTCGTTATCCTCACAAAAAATCAATTCAATCTTAAACTTTTAAATCTATCATAAGTGGTTCACAAATTATTTGTAAAAAATCGACGGTCCACATTCTAAGTCACTTTTGACGGGGTTAGAAATTTCAGATTGAGCTGATTTTTTTTAAGATGATCTTCTCATCAAAGAGATCATCCTCACAAAAAATCAATTCAATCTGAAACTTCTAACCTATATTTTGAAAAAATGATTGTTATTACATTGTTTTTACATATGTTTTTTACTTATGCCCCATGATCCGCCCTCATATATATATATATATATATAGGGTGGTGTTCGGAGGCCTTAAAAGGAGCCAAATAAGCTGTCAAACATTTTTTCAATACATAGGTTTGAAGTTCTGGAATGGACAGATTTTTTGTAAGGATGATCTCTACATCAAAAGTGATTTACAAAAATGGACTGTTCACAATTCTTTAACTTGTAAATTAGGGTTAGATCATCTCACAAAAAATCAGCCCATTCCAAAACTTGTAACTCCTATTTTGAAAAATGTTTGGCACAATATTTGACTCTCTTTGGCACAAAATATATATATTATGATATTAAAAAATCAGCCTCCCTATTGACTTCTCTATAAACAAAATGAAATGATATTTTGTCAAATTCTTTGCATAACCTATCTATTTCTTTGAAAATATATGACATTGTGGGTATAGGGAAAGATCCAACGATAGACTCTTGCGAGTCTGAAGATACTTTCAACATCCGTATTTGATCGCTAAAGTTAGTCCCTTAGGAATAGCAAGGAGTTGGTGATGTAGGACCGTCTTCGACTGAGAGCATAGTCTGCAATGATGTCTCCGTTATGATCTCTAAACAAAGCTCTGCCCCGCCTAGCCACTAAGATCCATCCGTGTTAAGCATTTACGCTACTCTATAAAGGGGTGGATCCCATTTCAAAAATTTAGTGATTTTGGATACAAAAATGTTAGTCCAGAAAGTATTGTGCCAATCCAAGTTTGGATATTGAATGGTATTCATGATTACGATTCTTAGGAAAAATGTAAAGTAGAATGAAAAAAATAAAAATAAAAGATAAAATAAAATGCTTGTGCATGATTTTAAAAAAATGTCAGGTGATTTGGAGGTATTGAATGGTATATGAAAGTTAATCTCCAATTATGAGTATGCGTTTAAAACAATCTGACTTTCGTTGATACACAAATTAGAAAGAGAATATAAAGGAGAAGAACTTTTCTAACAAATTAAAGGAGGTTTTGTGTGATTTGGGAAGGTACCAAACGCATCAAAATCCGTGTTTAGAAGTGCAATCAATCGGCCCCTAACCCATCGTACCTCTATTTATTTGAAAAAAAAATGAGAATCAAATTTCATGTCTCATCATCGGTGTGTTACGTGTTACTTATTTTTTCTTTTATTAACTGTATAATTATAATAGTTGGACTCACCTCCTGCATACAAAAACATGATCTGATGCTAGAGGGTTGTAGAAACAAAATTATCTGAACTTAGGAAGAAAAAAAAAAATTTAACTTTCAATTTTAAGTTTAATAGTTATGTTCCAGTCATCCATTTTCAAAACCTCGGATCTAGCTCAAAAGAAGTTGTTTAAAAAAAAAATATTTATCTAAGTTTTTAGATGAAACTTAGGGGAATATGGTATTGGATTGCTGATGTGGTAATACATTTGAGCAAAACGACTTTAGTAAGACTTAAAATCTTAATGTTTGTAAGAAAAGTATTTCACTTATATTTGATCCATTGTTGGAAGATATACATCAAATAATCTTTTTTTCTTTTGTTGACTTCTTGCCCATATATATAAAATGATGAAACTTCTGAAGATAGAAATATAATTAAGCCTAAACATATATATCACCAAGAGATTTGTGCTGATTAGATTAGAGTTATTTCTCCCATTGTGTACCAAACTATATTAAATAGGAAACTAGATATTAGTGATATGTCGATGTGTTCTGCAATGCCTTTCATGGTATTTTATGAGTACTTGATATTCGAGAAGATGATTCAATCACATAATAAGTGACATGAATCTGAATTTAAAAAAAAAAAAAAAAAGAATAACCTTTGATTTCTGATTCATGAATATTAAAGAAAAAATATCTCGTTTTTGTCCAAAATAAATTGAATTTTCGGCATCCCAATCAAGTTCATAGACTTCATATTGTCGGAAATGATTTAAGAATAACGAAGAAATCATTTTCAAGGGTTTATTTTCATATTTTTCTTCATTTTTGAATGAAAATCAATCGAGGACGGTTTTTTTATTTTTAGTTTGAAATGTGAATGAGAAAGAAACAAAGATTTTAAATATATTTTTAAATTATAATAATATTAAATTCAAGAAAATATGACAAAGTTTGAGCAATTCGATGTCAATTCCCGAACCCAACCCAAACTTGCCCCAAGGTTAGGTTAAACCCATCAAGTTCGGATATGGCCCGCCCAAGTTGCACCCCTATCTTTTATGACGATATTAGTATGTGGCATGTGCAAAGGCACATCTCAATCTTTAGTATTCATGGTCTAGATTAGATTTTTTGTTAAGAAAACAAGAAAAAGATAAATTATTTTTCTTCTTTATCTAAAACTCTAAAAATACAGGGTCATCGAGGTTCCAACGGTAAAAAAAATGTTTTATATCAATGTGGCCGATTATGTTTAAGATGCCATATGGACTTACAATTTATATAAATTCTGTATTAAAAATCAAACCTTACAGATGGTCCAACCAAGTTCAATCAAAATTTGTAATAAAATCGGTTCGGTTAAGTCTTGTGAGTATTATCTTTTTATAATTATAAAGAAAGGTTTTTTTGAAAAATAAATATATAGTTTTATATTTTTCAAAATAATACCAACCAAATTAAATCAGGGTCTGACTATGGTTTGTTCATCATCAATTCAATTTTTAAAGCATAGCTGGATTTCATGCTTATATGACAGGGAACATGTGTTCTCTCATGAGTCATTGGAATCCGAACCATATATATGATATAAAATCTTGATTATGTAAACACAAAATCAAAAGATTGGAAATTATCCTCGAGATCAGGATATGTTTTGTTGAGATACGCATAAAATCTCAATTATTGGATTTTGTGCTTAGACGATCAAGATCTTATGTCATATCTTGAGTCAACGGAACCTAATACATATGGGAAATCTTTGGCAACCTACGTTTTGCCTTACTCATCTTGTCTTACACAAGTTAGAGGTTTTGGAATGAACTGATTTTTGGTAAGGAAATCATCCTCACTAAAAATCAGTCAATTACAAAACTGTTAGTCCTATGTTTACAAGTTGATTAATCATGGATTGTCTATTTTATATAAATCACTTTTGATGGGATTATAAATTTTAAAATAAACTGATTTTTGAAGAAGAGAAATGAGTAGTAATGTTATGGTAGAGTTCATATTGAAAAAAATTCCAACAATCTTAGAGTGATTGACGGTATCAATCACACTCTTTCCTAAATGGATCACTTTCTATTATAGTGGAACTTTCTGTTAACAAAAAGTCATTTTTCATAAAAGATGTGTTTGTAAAATATTAGTTTAATATATTTTAAAAAAATTATTCAAAAAATACCTCAACTACTCCTCTGACAATAAATTTAAAAAGTTAAGGACACTGTACTTGTTTGAGAGTTGACACGTTTAGGTTTTCATGAATATTTTAGAAGCCCGTGTTATAAAAATTGTATGACATGCTTCTTAGACTAATGTTGTAAATGGTTACAACATATTTCTAAATTTCGAGTCTAATGTCCATCGAACCAAATCAACTCAAAAACTTGCAATTCATTTATTTTTATTTTTTTTTAGCATTTAATATATAGAGAATAGTTTATGGGCAAAATGGCAAATCAGATCTAAAATTCATATTAAAGAGAGATTTTTCCTTTCAGACTCAAGTATAGATAAGTGAAATTTGTTCATCATGGTTTCTTCTAAAGCCCTTTCTTTGACTAGTAAAAGGATTTGCCACACCAATGACTTCTGAAATGCATATTAGCTGCAACAATTTTTTTGGAATTTTCCAAAATAGAGACATCAGACCAGGGGTGGAGTCAGGATTTAACTCATGTGGGGGCAATGTAAGAGTGAAAGATTCTTTGTGAGGGCAACGAAGATTGTAATTTTTTTTGTGAGGGCAACATAACAATGAAAACTGTTTTGTGCGGGTAACTAAGAGTGTAAAACAAATTGGGAGAGCAATAGTTTATTACACCAAAGAAGGTTTGAAAATTCTTATGAGGGCAAGTGCCCCCATTGCCCCCACTCTAAATCCGCCACTGCA
Source organism: Akebia trifoliata (assembly GCF_017979445.1). Lineage (NCBI taxonomy): Eukaryota > Viridiplantae > Streptophyta > Magnoliopsida > Ranunculales > Lardizabalaceae > Akebia > Akebia trifoliata. The sequence continues at coordinate 31,789,802 of NC_141381.1, forward strand.
TCAGACATGTGTGACCTCGAGTCTCAAGACATGAGACCCTCACTCTCACTTGAAAAAACTTTGAAGTGGGCAGCTCGCTTCAAAATTTTGAATTAGCCCTCTTCCTTGGGTTACACGTGGGGTCTTAAGAGGTATATCAAATATAAATGAAAAAGTAGAGATGTGAATTAAATACGAAAAACCACGTGTCAAAATGCTGAGAGAGTTCCTACAAAATTTTGAAGCGGGGTGCCAAGGTGAGTCCGAAATGTAACTGTTAAGTTGAAGTCAAACTTGGTACTCGTTTCAGTATGTCTCAAAGTTGGTCTTGGGATGTATCAACCTTGGGTACTGCCGAAGGTGAGTCTGAAATAGATAAGAATGATTGATGGTTTTAAATTGGAAAAATTACATAAAGGATCTTGGTGAAGGGAATTTTTTTCTTAATAATCCATAAGTTTTGGACGATTTCTTAATAGTCTACTTAAGTAAACTTTTCTTTTTCTAAACAGTCCATGGATGTCATCTCCCACATTTCTCACAATTGAATCCATCTAAACGTTCAAACTCATCATTTCCATCCACAAAATTAGATTTTAGTGCAAAACTTAGAGACCATTTAGAAAGAAACCCTTCCTGAGGGTCCTTTAATTAATTTTCCCTTTTGAATTCGTTATATCACGCCACAATTGTACATGTGCACCAAATGCATGAGCGGATGCTGAAAGTGAGAAACGGATTTTTAAAAATCCATCCTAGGAAAAAATTATAAATAAAGAGAAAAATTGAAAGAGACGAAAGAAAATCATCCTCTTATGGTGTTGTGGCTTGCATGATGTGTTTTGTTGCAATTTATTGCTTTGGTGCTTAAAGGACAAAGATAGGAGAAAAAAAAAACAAATCAAGGCATATTATGAATCTCAAGGAGCATTGCAGATTTTTTCCTTCCACGGGACACCTTCTTAGCAGTTTGACTTTATCTTTAAGCCAAGTCCAAACTTCTGAGTAGAAATATTATAATAATATATCATACTTGGTTCTTTTTGTCTTTTGAAAGCAAAATAGATTATTATCTTAATTTTTGTTTTATTTTGATTTTTTATTTATTTTTTATAAATTAACAAGAATTCTAAGTATTTTTTATATTAACTTTACTTTCAAATGAGGGTAATGTTAAAATTTCTCATGAGACTTGACCCATCAATAAGAGGTTTTCTTGAATGTCGGGGTCTAATGAAATATTGACGGATACTCTCTTTAGGAAAAATGCACGAGGTCCATGGGCCAAATTGGTTAAGTTGGAAATTTTTTAAACAAAAAAGGCAAAAGGTTATTTTTTAGACTTTGTAAGATCTTTGAGGTGAAATGGGCCTTAGTTGAAACCTTTTTTTGATCGAGTTTGCACAATTTGGGGTGTGTACACCCTCATATCCTTCTCTTATACAAATCAGTCACTTTCAACCCTCCATTTTTTTCATTTTCAAAATCTCTTATTTACAAATTTTAATGCAATGTTTGAATTGAGAGAAATATAAAGCCGAGAAGAGAAAATAAATGAGTTTATCTCAATTTATCTTGTTTGGATTGTTAAGTGGGGAGAGAAGAGAAAAAAAAATGTTAATTTTCTTTATCTCCAAAAGTGGAGAAAAGAGGAAAAAAACCCTTTAAAAATATTTTACAATTCCAACTCTGCCTCTAAATCTCTTTTAATATATTTTAAAATTTCAAAGTTGTCCCTAATTCTTTCCAATCAATCCAAACATGGTGGAGAGAAATTGAGTTTCTCTTCTCTTCTCTTCTCTCAATCCAAATATAACCTAAGAGTTTACCTACGTTTACCTTCTAACCTAAAAATATAAGGTAGGATTTTTATGAAGTAGAAAATGATTAAATTTTGAAGAAAACTTAAGAGCTTTCTATGAATGGTTAAGGCAAAGTGGAAAATGGTGGATTGAAGATAAGATTGAACGAAATTTACCATAAAAGTTTAACAACTTCAAGATGATGTATTTTAGGTGAAAAATTGAAGGGCTTTGGGCTAGAGATTGAAGATGGGAGTATTTATTCCACATAACATTAGCCCAAAAGAGAAGACTAAATTGAAGGGATGCCATCAATTTGAAAATAAAAGGTGATCCTAAATATTAACCAAAATGTGAAAGGTATGTCTAAATCACTAGGGGTGCAACTTGGTTTGGTGTGCACCGAGAACCGAACTTGAACCAAACCGATATTTTTAGGATGGTTTGGTTTGGTTTTGAACAAGTTGTAGTTTAATTTCAGGCTAAGAAAATGGAGAACTAACAAATTTGATTCGACTCTCAGATCAAACTTCTATAGAATCGAACCAAATCAAGAACTGAAGCCTTATGTAATATATGTATTATGAATATGTGATACTGTGAGTATAGGGAAACTTAGGGAAAGCTTCAACTTCCCATATCTGTATTTTATTACTAAACTTAGACCCTCTTGAATGGTAAGTAGTTCGTGATGTACGACTGTCTTCAGCTGAGTGCATACTGCGTAGTCAATGACTACGTCTTCATTATGGTCTCTAATTAAAGCACCTTCACCTCCTCGCCTAGGTCGCAAAGATCCATCACTGTTAAGCATCCATCAATGGGTGGATTCCATTTCAAACATTTGGGGATTTTTGGTAAATCATCAAATCAGTTGTTTTCCAAGAAGAAAAATGATTCAAAGTTGGATATCGAATGGCATTAATCATGTAGGAAAATAGGGGTATAAAAAAGAAAAAGTATTTATGATTGATTAAAAAACAAAATTCAGGTGTGATGTAAGTGTGTCAGAGTTTTTCAACTTTATATTATTGTATAAAACAGTTAAGTGTAACTGTGACGACAAGAATCCTACTTCGAAAGTGATTCAAAGTTTAATTGAGTAGTAATGAATTTAAGTGGTTATTGAGTCTTAATAAATACATGTGGTTTTGGTACGCTGTGGCTGACGTGGAGAGGCACAGAGACCATCCTGATTAATAAAAATCGGACAGTCCATGATTCTTCAACTTATAAACTAGGATTAGAAGTTTCGGAATGAGTTGACTCTTTAACTTGTAAACTAGTGTTAGAACTTTCTGAATGAATTGATTTTTGGTGATGATGATCTCTTCATCATAGAGACCATCCTTACAAAAAATCAGCCCATTCTGAAACCTCTAACCCCTACTTTCAAAAATATTTGACTCTCTTTAGGGTTTCGAACACTTCCCGATTTTATATGTATAGTCGGATACCTTGACCGAATTTCTCACCAACTTTATCCAACTTCAGCGGACTAATCTCTCACACGTGTCTGGATCTACGAGTGACTCAATCGTCGAGTTAGAGAAAAGATCCAACTATGCCCAAATGTGCGGTACCTGAGAAGCTCAGTAGGTTGGCAAGGAGGGTAGACCATAGTAGCATAGCAGAACGAGCTGTACCGTAATGGTAGAGTTCAATTGGGAAGGAATTCAAACAAAATCCATCTTCACCCACTAAATACCTTCTCACATATTGGGAAAAAATAAAATTCAACCTATTAATTTTTGCTATTATAATGAACGAAGATCAAGTTGTTCAACACCAAAATTTTAAATCAAACAATGCATTTAAACTTACTAATTATTAGGCTATTTTTGGTAAAAAAAAATAAAATGAACGTGCAATATTTTTTTAACAGTTAATTTGTTGAAATTATAAAAATACCCTTTTAATCTTTAATATTACAATTAGATAAGGGTTTGATGCAAATTTGAAACTATCCTAATTAATATTATAAAAATACAGTGGTAATGTATTAAATTATGACTATTACATAAAATCATTAAAAACAATTATTTAAAATCTATTAATAAAAAAATCATGAAATTTTTTAATCTTACCTAAATCCCAGTTTTTTTTTTTTTGTAATGCATTTGGATTGCAACTTGGGCTGGCTAAGGGCAAGTCCAAATTTAACTCAAGTGGCAGAGTCCTCAACTCGAGCTAAACGCAACCCGAAGATTGAATCTGAGCTCATTAGCCCAAGCTCAGTTTGAGTTCGAGCTCATTAATGTGGGTTTAGCTTGGGTTAACCTGAGTTAGATAGTTTTGAATTGGTTGGGCAAGTCGTGTTGAATTTAGTCTCACATCGGACACTCATTACCTCATCTTTCTCCTTGTAAACTCTCAAGTCTTTTTACTCATTGCCAATTGGTTTTGAGTTATACCCCCAAATTTATCATGGTATCATAAGCGGGTCTTTCTCTCTTCTATGTTACCCATTTCACATCTCTACATGCTTTGGCCCAATCTAGCCCACATGTGTGGGGCATAGTGAATTTAGTCTCACGTCGGACACTTATTACCTTGTAACTCCTGGATCTCTCCACTCATTGTCAATTAGTTTTGAGTTGGACTCCTAAATTTATCACATTGGACTGTTGAACCTGTCTAATTTTGATTGTATTACCGAATAATATTTTTTTAACTTAAAAAAATAAAAAAAACTAAAAAAAACTTTAAAAATAAATAATTCTTATAAAAGTAATATCTTATGTGGAAGGCAATAGGTTTTTTTTTAACGTGGATGGTTCAAGCTAAGATTTTGAGTTTGAATCACATTATCTCTAATGGTCTAACCAAGGTGAACTTCTACACCCTTAATTTGTAAAGCCAATGTCTGATCAATTGACCGTGTGCTCATTCATTGTAACTGGTAGAGCTATTTGGTCTCATTTTTTTCATCTCTTTGTTATAATTATTTGAATCTCCATTGATGTATCGTATTTTTCTCCAAATCATATTCTTTTAACTCTACTACAATTTATGAAGATGGACCTGTTCGCATTCTATTGGGATCTATGGAAGGAGAAGAACAAGAGGTTTTTATTTTTATTTTTATGGAAATAAGCTTCTAGTAAACGAGTTATCGTTGGTATTTTAGGCATAATTTTCTTATATGTAGTCTTTTAGGTGATTTTTATCATTGGTATTTTAGGCATAATTTTCTTATATGTAGTCTTTTAGATGATTTTTATTGTTCGGTAGATTCCTGAGAAGCGAACAAAATAAAGATTGATCGAGACTAGTATTGAACATAATGTCCTTAAGACAATTTTGTCAACATTTCAATCTACATGTCTAGCAAATCGAAGGTCGAAATGACCTATTTATAGACATGATGTCTCTTGGAAAAGGGCCCGTTGCGCACACCCAGGTGAAGCCAAATTACACTCCCGTACATTAAGGACTTTATGGACCAATGATTTAAATCCTTCTTGAGCCCGTGGGCCCCTTGGGTGTGTGTGGGCTTATACAAATATCTCTCTCATATACACTTAAATGATATGAGAATTTTTATATAAGAACTAGATAAATTTCTTACTCCTATCCGATGTGGGACTATCGAGTTTTACTAATAAACTCAATAGCTTTACAAATCACATATAACAAACCATAACTAGTAAGAGTTGTTTGGAGTCGATTTCTCACTCACCCAAAACGAATTTTTGGCAACTAAATATATGAAAGTATTCTCTTCAATGAAAATAATAAGTTTACAAGTGGTCCAGTCTCAAATAAAGAGTAAGCGTCACTTAAATTGTAGTTCAAATAAACCCACTTAGTCACAAAAATCTAGAAAATTTTACAGATTTTTCTAATAATTTTGAGGGACTTCTTTTGGGGGACTTTATATTTAAGTGGGAGCTTATTTGTCGGGATAATTACATCGGTGGCACAGGTCTTCTAGATTGATATTTGATTATCATATCCATGAAATCTATAACCCTTCCTTATATTTTCAAACGAAGAAAATCGTGAACGGAGTATATAATAGATCGTTACATAAGCGATGAATCACCCATTGGTATGTAAATTTTGACATGGTATGGGGTGTTTATAATTGAAAGTTTGGGCCTCTTGGTTGAACAAGATGTAGGGTTGCAGCCCACATGGCATGAAACCACATTTATCAAATTCTTAGCATCGAGTATTGGATTATGTTACTTGACATCTGCCGATCGATATCTAGTACTCCTCATCCTTGTAGCTTCGTTGCACGTTATGATGAGTGCCAACTGTGAAATTTTTGTTCCATTTTGAGCAGAGATCTTGTCCCCATGCCTATAAGTTGCAGCCATGAAGTTCTTGTCTCCTGAGCTACTAACATCTTTTGTTTGTATACAGGTATGGGGACTGAGTAGAGCAAAAATTCAAAAGGACGTCTGCATCTTTTGTTTTATTATGGACCTGCAGAGGGCAATGGGCACCCTGAATCAAGTTAGTTAGGAGGAATTTTTTTTCTTTTTAATAAGCATAGCAACACAAGTTATGTGATGGGTGTAGGGGTGTCAATGGATAGTCGAAAATTCGAATTCGATTCGAATTCTAATTCAAAAAATCGGATATTATTCGAAAATTTCGGATATCAGATTTGAATTTGGATAGTTTTATAAGTCTATAAGAAGTATTACAATCAACAAATAGAATTGAAATTCATATTTATAATCTACTTTCTAGAGATAAAATGGTAAGGTCAAAATATCATAACCAATTACATCTTTTATTAAATCTCTAGGAAATCTATTCAAATATTCTTATTAAATAATGCTTTCCACCCAACTTGCTTGACTAGCTACCATTCTAATAATGTTAGGATTCTCGATCAAGATCACTTTGGTTAATTCAAATAAGTTTGGAAATTCTTGGGAAATTTTAGGTGGAGGGATAGATGAAAGAAATTCTTTAGAGGAATAGTTAAATAATTGTCAAGTTCTTGAATAGTCATTAATTTTTTCACATTTGATTTATTGTTGATATTTTTATGAACCTCTTTCAAATGATTTTCTTTGAATTAATGCCAACATTCTACAAATTTTGTAATAGGTAACTACAAATAATGGTGTTAAATGTTGTTATGATTTGTGAAGCTTGATGGTATTGTTTAGAAAGTAGTATTGTTCATCATTTAGCACAGTAGAGACTCCAATCAAACTCAGCACTGACCTTGTTGGGGGGCTAGTGTCCCCTCTTCTCAAAAGGTAGGGATTCAGGGACATAACTTCCTAAAGAAAATTTTCAGGAGTATTTTCATAATTTTATTGGTATTGTGTAAAATTCAAGTTAGGTTTTCTTGGGGGCATATATATATATTGGGTAAAAGGGTGTAATTTGTAATTGTGAATTTTCTCTAGTGGAATCGTGTGATTCATGGGTGTACCTCAATCTTAAGGGAACTGTGTTAAAATCTTTGTGTTTTGTATGTGATTGTTTCTTGATTTGCTTTTCTTTATTTATTGTTCTTGGATCGATTTCTCTATAATTGTAGATAATACTCCTTATCTTTTACATCCAAATAATTTAATCACTAAGAAAAACATATTTACTTTGTCTCGCATGCTAAGTAATATTAGAGTCAGAATCCAAAAGGGTATCTTGTTCTTATAGTGACATAAGTTGTCTGCATGAAATATTTTAACCTGACATTACATATATTGGATTGCATACAAAATAGAAAGCGACTTGCTTGATTAGGAATTCAATGTATTTTAAATTTCAACCAAAACAAGGCACCTTACTTGATGAGTTGGACTTTGAAGCACTCATACCGCTTCAAAATTTTGAAGGTACCCTCTTCATAACATGACACATGACTTTTTCTGTTTACTTCACGCTCCTACTATTTGGCTAATATTGGGGATAAATCCTTGGAGACAACACTTAATTTTTTTTCGAATCATGTTGGAGTGACCTCAAGTTGAAACCTCATATTGCACTTCTTGACGTGAATGTGGATAGAGACCATAAATGCTTTTTCTCTTATATCTCAATGAAAGTATCTATTGTTCCCATACACTTTCATGTTAAAAAGTGCGATATGAGGTTCCAACCTAAGGTCACTTCAACATTATTCATTTTTTTTCCCTTACCTAATCTTCATTCTTAGTTCAATTAGTCGATACTTCGAAAAAGTAACATTTAAAGTTATTAGACATTAGAAGGAACATTTTCCTCATTAATATAGTAAGATTTTAAGCCTTACTATGGATCGTTTTGCTAAAATGGATTAAAGCCCCCCTATGATTCTTCAAAAAGCTTAGATCCAAAAATTATTAATAATAATAATTCAATATTTTTTTTTTATAGCTTAATTCAAGACTTTGAAAATGCCACCTATCAAACTTCCACATATCTCCTAAACTTAAAATTTAAATTCAACTATGAAAAATATTTTTTTTTTCAAAGTTCATAGAATTTTGTCCTTTACAATCTTGAGCCATGGGATCATGTTTTTGGATGCCATACCCTTAGTCAGAATGAAATACTTACTAGCTTAGTAAGTCTAGTTGGATTCGACATTAAAAATAGAAAATAAACTATTATTCCTAAAATAAATAAATAAAGGTGAAGATTTTTAAATTGTGTAGATTATGATTTAGGCGTACGTTACACCTGACAACGTGACGAATGCTTATTTAAATTGTCTGATTTCAGTTTAATTGAGGGAAAGTTAAATCAATAAGGATTTTTATTCTTGGAAATGACGAATTTCGATTTGTTTAAATAAATTTGAGAGGGACTGATTGGACTAATGTCAGATTCTCCTGCCTAAACAGGTTTTGAGTTAAAGGAGTTCCGATGAGTTATATCAAATCCGTAGATAATTAAAAAATGTTAAATTTAAAATATTTTTTTTTTCTTCTCTTATTTTATTAAATTTTAAGAACTCTTAATTTGTTTTGACGTCCATTTAGTAGATTGGATGCTTATTTTTCAAGGACTATTCTCCAAATTAGAGATTTTTACTGAGTTAAATAACGGCGGTTATTTACAGTTATAACGACCGTTAGGTACCATTTCTTCTAAATATTTTCAATAAAGAAAATAATATAAGTCTATAATATTATAGATTTACTATTGCCACAACAAATTTTACTAATGCCACACCAATTCATTATACATAAAACACAAACGAATTGCACACGGTTGGTGTGGCCATAGCAACTCTCTAATATTAATGTGCAGAGAGAGAGAGAGAGAGAGGACTGTGTGCATGAGAACCGTTGGGGCTGCCTTGTTTATTCGAACCAACACAACAGACTGTGCACGTGGACGGCCCCAATATCTTGTTCTAGTTAGAGAGAGAGAGAGAGAGAAAACCATCTCTATGCTTGCAAAGCTGTCTCTTCACCAATCAATGTTAGAAAATCTGAACAAAATCAAAACTGTCCTTCCCTTCCCATCATACATCATTCCCACCCAACCCATCATACATCATCATCATCTCTCTCTCTCTCTCCTTTTCTTCTGCTACAAAGCCAGCCACAGTTCTTGTTTTGTCAGCTCCATCATCTGTACAGTTAAATAACCTCTTACATCTCTCTCTCTCCTCTATTACATTGTACTGCCACAGTTTAAAAACTCAGTATCTTTCAACCCTTGTTTTGGTTTTTCACCACTCAGTTATTTGGCTTCTATTGGATCTCTCTCTCTCTCATCTCCCAAATTATTTTATGGTACAAGTACTGCATATGAGAGAGAAGATTTGTTTTGTATATTTATTATACAAACTTTAATTTATATACATATATATATATGGGGGCGGTTCAAGGGCCATCTGAGAAACCGTCTAAGAAAACATTCGTTTTTCAAAATAAGGGTTAGAGGTTTTGGATTGAGCTGATTTTTTGCAAGGATGGTCACTATGATGAGAAGATCATCCTCACAAAAAATCAGCTCAATCAGAAACTTGTAAATCCATCAAAAGTGATTTACAAATTAGTGATAAAAAGTGGTAAAAAATCGACGGTCCACATTCTAAATCACTTTTAACGGGGTTAGAAGTTTCAGATTGAGCTGATTTTTTTTTTGGATGATCTTCCATCATAGAGATCATCCTCACAAAAAATCAGCTCAATCCAAAATTTCTAACCCATATTTTAAAATTTTATTTACCGACGAAAGTTTTCTTAGACGGTTTCTCAGATGGCCCTTGAACCTGACCCTATATATATATATATATATTTGTTTAAATCATATAAAAGACTGAAAACCCATCTTTACCATCCATTTATAGTATTGATTTCATCTCTTTTTAGGAATTTTTTTGAGTGCTTTGCAGTAGACTGCATGCACCCACCCACCCTTTATTATACAAATGTGGTATTTTAAGTGGGTGACTCCAATCACTATTTTTGGATAATTCACTGAAATCCGTATGTATACATGAAACCATCTCAGAAACAATCCTTCCAACCTACTTACTAGCACTGTATACTGTTCATGACCTATATGGCCCTTGGCCACTTGTATGTGGCCTCATCTAAGTTTTTCTGTGTAAACTGTAGAGAGCCAGCTCTAGTTCTGTGTAGGTGTGATGTACCTTGTGTTTTCATCATCTTACATCTGTTGTTGGGTCTATTTTACATTTTTTTTTTATTACCACACCAACTATTTTAATGACACTTCAAGTCAAGAAACTTATGAGGGGTTAAAGTGACATCTCCCCCATGTCACCTTGAGATACATGGCAGGAGGTTGGGATCTTGATTTTAGAAACAGAGGCGGGAATTAGGAATAAGTCCGTAGTTCGATGCCAATATGATCAAAGTTGGATAGATAGGGGAGTGGATACCCTATAATACTCTCCGCTCGTAGTTCCATGTTGTGCAGTTATACGATTATGAGAGTGCAATGTGGTAGAGATCAAAATCCCTTCATTGAATATTTGGATTTCAGAGATCATTCATTTTCAAAGTCCTTGATCAGATTTAAAGAAATAGATATTCTTTTAACATCTAATTTAAAACATGATTCTTACATATCTGATGGACAATTTTTTTTTCTAACATGACTTTTATTGTAGAAAGAGTACCACAGAGAACTACAAGAAAAAAGCACTGTAGAGGATTCACTCCCACTAGATAGCGATGTGCAATCACTACCCAACTCCATGTAACACTCCTTGGAATAAATGCCTCTCAATGTTACAAAGAATTACCACCTATCATGCAATAGTTGCCTTAGCATCCAAACTAGTTACCAGCAAGAAATGGAAATGGTATTGTGATTGAGGGATTATGGTTGTAAGTCATGAACCTAAAATCCTAGAAATTAGAAAGAAGGCGGAAAAAAAAAATTTTGAATCACAAATGGAGTTGTTATTTTGGTGTCAAAATACTTTTGTTGATACACCCTTTGGCATTTGGAGAATTTGGATCGAAGTTAAATCAAAATTGGAGACTCATTGTGGATCTCAAGGAAAATACCATATTATTGTCCCTCACAAGACTTATGTTTAACACCTAACTTTGTTGAGTTTCTACTATTAATGTATTTTAGATTTCAATTTAGTCAAGTTTCAAGTTTAATCCACCACTTCTCAAACAAAGATGCAATTATATCTATAACAATAACAATAACAATTACAACAAAAACAACAAAGCCTAATCCCAAATATTTGGAGTTTGCTAAACAAACATTGTTCCTCTATTCTACTCTTTCAAAAATTAGAGTGAGTTCAATGAAATTATATAATACAACAAATAAGGATATATTGAAACGATTTAATGAAAAGAAAATTGGGCAGTACCGTTAATGCTATAATTCTTTTTTGATAAGTAAATGAGCTAATGACTAGTAATTAGTGGTACTATATATGGAGAGCCATTCCATTGTAGCTCTCTGTAGCTCTTGTTCTACAATACATAGAAAATCACATTAAAAAAATCTAACACAATCCTCTTAAATTCCTGAATTAAGGTAAAAAAATTATCAATTTTTTTTTCTTAGTCAAATCAAGTGTTTGAAATGGACGGTCGTTAACTCCTAAATCTTAACAATTAGATATAACTGTCTCAATGATGTGGCACACCATCAATCCTTGATATGTGCTACAAAAGAAAATTGCTACAGAGGATCTACTCCCCTATACATGGTTTTGAAACTAGTCCTAATCTGAGTTGGTGCATCCCTCGGATTTGAACACGATATTCAGTGTGAATCGTCTAGTTCAATGATTAATCAGATTCCAATTACTTAATTAAGATTTTCAAAACCTTGGTTGATTTATTTAAGTTCAGTGAATCCATAAATTATTGATGTCTTTCATACAAATAAAAAAAAATTTCTAGAAAAGATGTATTTTACACAATATTATTTTGTGATTGAGCACCTATTAATTCTTTTATAAATATAATTAAATTATTTTGGTTTAAATGTATATTTTATAAAATTATTTTAAACCATCCTGAAGGGGCAGGTTTCTCTTGTCCCAATCGAAAAACACTAAAACAGGGTTTTAAAATAATAATTAAAAAGAAACCCCATGATCATAGATACACATCACATAAGTATAACATGCATGCATCCATGAGTTCTGTCACCTCACATTAAGAAACTAGTCTTGTTCTTGGTCTAAATCTTGTTCCACTGTCACTAAGAAGTAGTTGGGAAGATTGCAGGCGCATAAATATTTAGATTTCAAAAATACCCCCACTTTAACATTTAAATTTTAAACTTAATATACTTAAGTTAATTTTGATCAAAATTCAAGAAAATTGCAATCTCGCATCTCTATTTCATGTTGCTAGGTTTACAAAATTAAAAAAATATCCTTTTTTTACTTTGTAACCTTCAAAATTATCCTTTAATTAATACTTTAAATTACAATTAAGCCCTTCAGAAATGTGGGTTTGCACATACCACCTTCTAGTATTCGTTAAATGACATTGAATGCATTAATGTCGGTAGGTTTATCCAACAATTAAATTGTGGGTCATAAGTTGTTAAAAATGTCATGCAAACATATGTAACAAGAAATTAAGTTGTGGGTCACAATGTACCAAAATATCTTATATCTTTACTTCTTTGCTATTATTATGCGGTAAGGCAAAGAAGAAGTGGTTGGACACCAAAATTTAGATCTCACAAATGTCCCTATCTATACATTTTAAACTTAATAAAATCAAGAAAATTACGATCCCATGATCTTATTATCATCTTCCTTAGTTTTAAAATTACAAAAAAATATCATTTTCATTATGTAATCTTCAAAAACCCTTTAATTAATATTTTAAATTACAAATAAACCCTTTTGATACATGTACATTTGCCCATTTCACCTTGCATATAAAACAAAGAGAGTACTATTCTCAACATGAAATATAGTACACTGTAATATTTATAAGTGTATTACAAATCTATCTTAGAATTAACTGATTATGTGAAGAATTCAGATTCTTCAAATTAAGTAAGCTTCTAGTGAAGTATGTTAGATTGGATTGAAATTTTTTTAGTATGAATTTAAAGACGCACATAATTTATTCGTTGTAGAATTAAATTATCTAAGCCCCATCGATGTGGAGTACATCAGAGTCATCTGTGAATTTTAATGATGTTGAGAGTTTAACCTTGTTGTACAACAATATTTAAATGCTAACTCAATGGGTCCTTTGAGATCTCGAATTATGTAATTAGGTGGGATGCCCCTATCAAAGTACATCATGTTGCCTTCATAAGCTACTTGCTTACTTATATACATTCTAGAGTTCGGTTGTGTAGAAGGCATCCTCTTTGGAAATAAAGGGGTAAAGGAGGAAAAAAAATTAAAATTGGAGGTATTATTATTATTATTATTATTATTTAGATTAAAAAGTAAAAGATGAAAACAATAAAGTGAATTAAAGGGGTAAAAAAAGAAATATAGTAAACTTAGAGGGAGTGAAGATGAATGACAATAAAGTGAGTCCCATAAAAATTATTGTTGAATAGGATGTTTATCTTAGTTGGATAGAAGTTTATATCTCGGAAAAGCAGGTCCTACATTTTTGTTTTATTATATAAACTTTTTTTTGCTAAATCACTTGCCTAAATATAAATGATGACTAATGATAAAATGACTCACTAAAACACACACGGTCTATATGCGAATGACATGGCAAATGCACGTAAATGTAGATCTGTTTCCTTGTTCTTTGTGTCTAGAGAAAAAAGATCAATGATTTTGTGCACTTGCCACGTCAACAATGTATAGACAAAGTACATTTTTTAAAGTAAGATTATCATGACTAATGAATGATTGCCTGCGTTGGCGTGTGTATGTTGCATTCTGCCATTGAACCATATGCATGACCAATCCACACCATTGGCATGATTTATTTTAAAATGTTTGTAAATAAGGCATCAGGCATCCCTATTTTGTAGCTAGACCATCTTTCTTCCTTTGTAAATGATTAATATTCCTCACAAGCTTTTACACATTTTTAACTAGACATGAGGCATTTCAGATAATGAAGACGAGAGCCTCGTGCCACAAACACCTCTTAAAATACTTAATCCAATAAAATCAATCCCAATTAATTACCTAGCTAGTTAAAAAAAAAATTATCAAGAATATTTGATCATTCCCATAGCTATCTATGGGCAATTCATGAGGCCCACTATTGTTTAAACAAATTTGTATGTAATGCCATGTAGTTTGGTTCAGAAGTCCTCATATGGAACCACATGGTTTAGGTAATGGGTTCATGGTTGTTATAGTTCATATGATCTCAAAAGTAATTAATTTTAGGCTTTAAATGTGATGTGTTAAGGGAGAAGCCAAAGTCATTGATATTTAATGTTTGTGTCTGCATAGTTAAAAGTTTCCATGGATGGTCTCTCCTTACAACATTATGCTTTTGCCTTGCAGCCTCATTCTAGGGTGTATGGTTTTGTCTTCTTTTGGGGGGCTGGGGGAATACCCAATAGTAATGGTAAGGGGTCAGAAAGCACCACCATGCTTTTCTCCCCTCTTCTTCATATAATTCCAAGGGGACAGACCCAACAAAATCTCATGGAGCTGCCATTCTCTTTATATGGTGGTCCCCTCATCCACATTAACTTTGGGACCTTTTCTTACCTTAGACTTTAGCATACATTTTCATGCCTGTGGTGATTCTTAGAAAACTTATTGCCTAGGATTCTCTCTCTCTCTCTCTCAATGGGTCACCCCAGAAGTATGCTTGTTCAATCATGTTCAATTTAACTACTCAAGCACACAAGCTTAGGATGTTGGAGCAATCCATCCCATTCTTACAAGAAACCAAACATCTATTTTTCCCCTAATGCATTTCTAAATCATTTCTTCCTCCTTAAACTGTTTGTTTTTAGGTTTGGTAATTTTATTATGATTTCAAGTGTCACATCATGTGATAAGAGCTACTTTAACCACTTATCTAGCTTCAAATGGAATAGAAATGCCCTGAGACATAATATACTAGAGTTCGCCTATACTGTAGGCACCACAAACATCCTTTCTTGGATTAAGGGGGTAATAACATAAATAATAAAGTTGGAAAAGTATAATTGAAATTTTTTAAGGTTAAACGAGTAAAAAATGGAAAACAATAAACTAGGTTAAAAGAATACAAAAAGAAATATGGAAAAGCTATATAGGTGAAATGTAAAGAAAATAAAGTGGGTCTTACAAAATTATAGTTTGATAAAGTGAAAAAAATAAAGTTTGAAAGATATTATAAAAAAAAATTAAGGTTCAAATGAGTAAAAGATAATAAAAAATAATAATAATAAAATAGGTTAAAAGGGGTAAACAAGAAAATATAGTAAAATTAGAAAAAGTGAAAAGAAAAAGAAATAAAATAAATCCCACAAAAGAATATAAAAGGAAATATGGAAAAGTTATATGGGTGAAATGTAAAGAAAAAAAAAGTTAATCCTACAAAATTATAGTTTGATGGAATGTTAAAAGGGGTAAACATGAAAAAATAAATAAAATTCGAAATATATTATAAAAGAATTTTAAGGTTAAATGAGGTAAAAGATAGAAAATAATAAAATACGTTAAAATGGATAAACAAGAAAATATAGTAAAATTAGAAAAAGTGAAGAGAAAAATAAAATAAAATAAATCCCACAAAAAAATATGAAAGGAAATATGGAAAAGTTATATGGGTGAAATGTAAAGAAAAAAAGTGAATCCTACAAAATTATAGTTTGATGGAGTGTTAAAAAGGGTAAAAGTGAAAAAAAAAATCGAAAGATATTATAAAAGAATTTTGAGGTTAAATGAGGTAAAAGATAGAAAATAATAAAATACGTTAAAATGGATAAACAAGAAAATATAGTAAAGTTAGGAAAAGTGAAGAGAAAAATAAATAAAGTAGATCCCACAAAACTATAATTTGGTAGGTGGTTTATTTCCCCCTTGCACACACACACACACACATACATAAATGTAATAATGAGATTTAAAGTTGAGTTAAGAGGGTAAAAGTAAAAAAAAACTAAAATTGAAAGGATATCATTAAAAAAATTGTTATTAAAAAGGTAAAAGATGAAATATAGTAAAGTGAGAGGGGTTGAAGAATAAATGATATAAAGTAGAACCCATAAAACTATAACTTGATAGGAGATTTATCTTAGTTGGATTTGTATCCTACACAAGTACGTCTTACCCTTATTATTAAATTTTTTTTAGGTTCAAAGGTTAAAAATAGTCAATAAGAAAATGGTTAAAAAAGAGATATGATAAAATTAGAAGGAGTGTAAAGGAAAGACAAAAAAGTGTGATGTAAGTTGATAGGATATTCATCCAATCACAAAATTGTAACTGATTAGACAATTATCTCCAACTCAAAAAACATAAAACTATAGCAACTCAATTGTGTTTAATTAATTAGATGCTCATGGAGGCTTAAATTAATATATAACTTATGATCCAATTTTTTTTTTTTTATTTATAGAATTAAATGGAGGAACATAATTTAGTTGGTCAATCTCAAATTTCGAGAATAAGTTTTTGATGTTGGTGGTAATGGGATTTTATGATCTTCACATGTCTTAGGTGTCAACCAAAAGGGAACAGATTCTCAATAATACTTTTTTTTATAGTTCCCTGTGGTACTCTTTCCATAGTCCATAGTGCAGTGTCCATGTTGGAAAAAAAAAAAGACCAATCCAACATATAAGAATCATGTTTTAAATCATATTTAAAAATAAATAAAAATAAACCTTATTTGATCCTGATCAAGGTCTTTGAAAATGAATAGTTGCTGGAGTACAATATTCATCGAAGGGATTTTGATATCTCTGCCATGTGGCATTCTTTCAACTGTATTACTGCACTACAGAGAATTACAGGGAAAAAGTACTATAGAGGGTCCGTCCTCTACTAAATTTACTTCAACACTCAAGTCAGGCCAAGTTCTAATTGATTTTCTAGCAAAAATTAAATGAATCTATTTCATTTGAAACTCTTCGTTTTTATAGATATTATTCGTCCTTATCTTTTTATGAAATTTATTTTTATTGTGATTCTGCTTTGACCCAACTTAATCCCAAATATTTGCATAATCAATCGTTTTTTGCTTGATCTCTTTTTATTATATGATTGATTTGTCGTTTGAAATTGTTTGATACAATATTGTCAGTTATTCTTTAATAATCGTATCAAAATCATGTATGAGACTGTATAATACACGTCCAAAACTCTATCTTTGAAATCTTTGAAAGTGATGCTTATTGAGAGTGACATATGTATGACAAGAGAAAATCTAGTCCTTACAATTAGACACTTATATTATAATAAATGGGGTTGATAGTCCATCAATTCTCCTAAATGGAAGTTCAACATTGGAGATATCAATTTGCTAATTAAAGGGAATGTATATTTAATGGGTCATGATCCATGTACACATATATCTACAATGTGTTTTGTCTTATGTGGGTTAAAAGTTTCTGATTGAGTTGATTTTTGGTGAAGATGATCTCTATGATGAGAAGATCATCATCACAAAAAAATCAGCTAACTCTAAATCTTTTAATCCCATTTTTATTAGTTGAAGAATTGTGGATTGTCCGTTTTTTGTAAATCACTTTTGACGAGGTTAAAAGTTTCAGATTTAGCTGATTTTTTATGAGGATGGTCTATTTATCATAAAGATCGCCCTCACAAAAAAATCAGCTCAATCCAAAATTTTTAGCCCATATAAGACAAAACACATTGTAGATATATGAGTAGATATATGTGTATACAGGGCCTAATCCATATTTAATATTCATAACAATGTAAACCCTTAACTTAAGGATTCATACATTTTATTTGAAGAAACAGAAAATAAATATTTAACTTGAAAGGGTTGGTGAGTGGCTAAGACCTCGTCTTAGGAAGCAAAGTTCCTGAGTTCAAATCCTCCCTGCAACCACCCCTCAGGAGTTCATCCCAGAAATTATTTGGTTGGTGGGGGAGGGGTTGGGGGGAGAGAATGCATGTTCCTTGAGGATTAGTTGATGTTCCACAAGTTAAAAATACCTTTGTAAAATAATAATTATATTATGTTAATATTGGCATAAAAATTTTATTTTATTTTTAGGTGAAGAAGTTTTTGTAAAAGTGTTGCACAATTCACACGTGTGCAGTCTGTTATTTTTTTTATTAAGGCCCCTTTACAAGGAGAAGGAATATATATTTTTGACAGCATGGCATGGGGAGTATTTTAAGGACAAAAGTACCTTGGGAAGAGACGAGAAGGTATGAAGTAGAAGTTTGAAGCAGTAAAGGAAGAGGGCCCCTTTGGGCCTTGCTTGCAAGCAAAACCACTTGCAACTGTTATCTCCACGTGCCAGTGATGAGAGAAGAGTGATGGAACACTTGAGAAAGGGAAGAAAAAAACAAACTTCCTTGATTTGGCCAAAGGTGAAGATTACATGATGAAAGCAATATATTCCTATTAGCAATAACCTGCCAACACCAACACACGTTTCCCCCTCTTTTTCCCTTCTTTGGGTGGTCTCAGAAGATGGAGACCATATGATCTCTTGTCTCAAAATGTAATCTCATTTGGTAGTTAGAGCTTTTAACTCTTTCTCTCTCTATCTCTTACACCTCTTCCAACAACAACTTCGTAACTAATCCATCTCATCTTCTTTTTGGAGACTTTCAAAACAACCACACGACTCCATGTATAGGACATTTTTTTTGTGGCCCACCATTTCATCTTTTTGTGGTCACTTTTCCCCTGTTTTTTGTTAGGCAAAAAGATACTAAAATGCTAGGAAATTACCCTAGTGACATCCTTTTGAATCACATAAAAATTAAATTCACATACCTTTCAAGTAAAAAACAATTATTCTCAAGCCTAATTCAGAGGAAAGGTTTGATAATTGGAAGCCTAATCTATAACAATATGGCCACAAGCGAGAGAGAATTTTACCTTAATCGTGATACCATGCACTCAAAGAAAATGAAGAAATTGAGTAATTACTAGTAAATAATTGCAAGAGGGGGACAATTACGTTCTATAGATAGAGTAAAATTCTAAGATTTACCCGTCAGGAGTGTGCTTCAATGGTAAAACCAACAACAAGAGTTTGCTCTTCTCAGTTGTTTTGAAATTGAGGACCATTTCTTAATTAAAATGCCACATGTGTTGTGTGGGTTAGTGCATGTAGTCATGGATTAGTGATGTTGGGTATGATTGGAAAATCAAGGTTGGGTCTGTCCTATGGACTACTTAATGAATCGGGTCTCGATCCTCTACCAACGGAGATATCATGTTTAAAAAAAAATTCTAAAATTTATTTTTATTAAAAAAGACTAGAATTTAAGTAGGAACATGATTTTAAATCTCGTCCGACATAGAGAAGAGTTGACAAGTCATCTCAAGGGCATGATTTGTTCTAATTCTAAAACTTTTTTAAACATCTTGTCTGAGACAACTTAAATGAATCAGATATCTCGTTTGAGACGATTCGTTCATAGACTATACAAAGATATCAAAATGAGTTTTAAAACCATGGGTAAGAACCACTCTCCCATCTAATCAGTATGAAAAATCGTAATACAAATTAATAATTAGAATCACTATTAGAGCCTCATCAAATAATTTTTTAAATTATACCCTAAATTGTATTTAGGTAACTGATTAAGTCAAATTAGAAGATGGTACACAAATGTAGGGCCAATGTCGAAATTTTCTCAAAAATAATAATAATTTGCTTATGCATGCATGCATGTGACAATGTATCCATCACAGTGGGAGGTGGCAGGTCTCCTCAGTGGAGTTGAAACAACCTTTCTTAACTAGGGTTAGATAGAATTAGGTGCTGGGCCATGGTGGCCCATCTAACACATATATAGATGTAATAAAACAGATCATTATCAGATAGTAAAAGGAGTAGGTTAATACCATGCACCAACTTTTATGTGGAACCAATGGATAGAGAAGGGGAGGCCATGTAGAGGTAAGTGAAAAATATGCAAACTATCCTGGCTGGGGTATGGGTTTTGAATTAGTTAGTGGGGGTGAGCTTAGTTAGGCTTTTTTCCATAAATAGGCAGGTTTCAAAGTCTTTGACTGTAGTTGCACAGTTCTTCCTTCACACCAAAGATGGTACATTCCTGATGCTGCACTGAAACTTTATTAAATGAAAACCTCTAGCATTGGTTTTTTCCATTGGGTGAAAGTGTGAAACTGAAATACCTGTAATCTATATCTCTGTTAAAAAAATAATAATAATAAATTACACTCATTAATTCTTCACCCATTGTGGAGTTCATATGGATATTATATTGGATGATCAAACAAATTGTTAAATGTTCATTATCTATGATTATAAGTCCTTATTTTTTATAAAATTGTAATCTAATGGGATAGATTGCCTAGATTTTAATGTCACATAAACAACTAGAGCTATCAATGGATCAGATTAGATAAAAAAATTGTCTAAACTAACTATCTATATAATAAAATACAACTTTGGGCGGATTTACGAAGTATAAATATCCCATTAAGCTACAGTAAGCTCATTTTATTGACTTCCTCCTCTCACAATCCCTTCCCCCTTTACAATAATATCCTTCTAACTATACAATCTTTTTGTTTTTTATCCCTCCCATCTCAAATTTTTTTTTAATAATACTCTCCAATTTTATTATTTTTTCTTTCTTTACCCCCTTAATCCTAGAGAAAATGTTACATGACATTGTCCAATGCTAGTAGTAATTAAGTTCAAATTTAACAATTATACAATAGAGGACATTTTGGTTAATTAAAAAAACAAAAACTAGTAAACACTAATCAATGATTACAAATCATGGATTAACGAATCATAATATTTCCGTTATTTGTGTGAAAAAATAACCATTGACTGACTAATAATAGTTGATCAATGACTAGAGATCAAAATCTTAGCATCAATTATTTTAAAAATAATCATTATCATTATGATCATGGATCCTTCATCACTAATCAATGGTCATAGATAATTGATCTGTGATATGTGATCTTTCATTTGAGATCAGTGATTATTGAACAACACTCGTGATCGGGTTAATGAAGAAAAATCTCTTTATTCAATTTTTTTTGTTAAGAAAAATAAAACTTATTGATGAAGACAATGTTGATCAGAGTTTTGGAGAAGAAGCATTGGTGAAGGACACCGATGTGAGGTAGAAGTAAGAAGAATATGAAAAAGAAAAGTAACAAGATTTCATCTTGGCTCAAGTCGAGGGTTGTAATTGATACTTCATAAAAATAAGGACAAATTGGCATTTTTTGAGTGCACGTTCAATGGCAATGTGATTTTTGTTGGAATTAGGAGTGGTTTTAGACTGCTCTTCCACAACATGATTCCAATTCTTGTGAAAAATGAGACATTAAAGAGTCAAACAAGCGACCAACCTTCGTTTGGAAATCACTTCCGGCTCTCATGGAGTGTATCTAAATGGAGTGAAACAAGCTCCTTTATGTAGAGTAGCTATTGCAACGTGAACCCAATCTCTTGTACACAATGTAAATATTATGTAATCTTGTAGTATAATAAAATTTTAAATAATTGATGACATAGGCATCACTAGGTGAAAATTGAAAAATTCGACATAAAAATTTGACGGGTCAAGGCTCACGAATTTTAGAAACTGAATTTTGACGGTTTAGAATTGTTGAAATTCTTGATGTTCTTAAATTTGATGGTTTAGAGCTGTTGAATTTCTCTCATTCTTCATTAATTTGATAATTTTAGTTTGTAAAATTAAAAAAAAAAATTTTGTCAACACAAAATTTGATGCCAATTCGATCTTTTGGTCCATCGAATTTTATAAAATTTGACGCTCAAAGACGTCAAATTTGAACTTTTTTCACATTGTCCATTCAAATACATGGGTACAATGAACCATATAAATGCATTTTGATCATTCAATGGAGGAAAGAAAAACCCATTTAGAGGGACCTTAGGAGTTAACGAAGCACTAATCATGGGTCAGATATTGATTTATCTATCTTTAATTGGGACAAAACTAAATCATGGAGACTAAAAGATAGATATTAAGTGAAAATCCAAAAACAGATAGGAGGAACAGGTGGTGTTTTAACTGACTTGAGTTTAGTATCTCCTTAGACTGTCATCATTGGTCAAGATTGAAGGAGAGATCAAAAGTTGGATGTCATTGTTGTTGTGGGATCTGTTGTTGGGTCATCTTCAGGTGGTTAACTGAAACCCAGGTTAAACCCCTCTCAAGTTAAAAAGGACTGATAGAGACTGAGGAGATGGGTTATTAACTATGGTTGCCAGGTGGTGTTAAGCCCTCATTTCTTGCCTTATCAAAGAAGGTGTCTTAGGTCTGTGTGGGCTCAACTTAAGCTAGCTAGCAAAACAGTACAGTAGAGAGAGAGTGTGAGAACCCAAATAAGAGATTTTAAAACATAGGGGGCATGTAGTTAGGCTTATCTCACCTTTCACACGTGTGAGCTAGGTGGTGGCGTTGTTAAAAAAAAATTCAAATAAAAAACTATTTGAATTAAAATGGTGGTCAGGGTCAGTCAGGGTGGTGAAAGTGAAATTCCTATCAAGTGAGAAGAAGCCGTGTGGGTTTCTGTTAGGACCCTTTTTCTATTTTAGATTTTTCTCTTTGTCTGTCTCTTTCTCAGAGTCCTTCTCCTTCTCTTCAAAGTTACAATCTTTCCTAATCTCTGCATTTGTGTTTTTTTATTTTCCTTTTATAAGAATAATGAAGATGACCTTAGAACAGTTCAACAGCAATATCTGTCACCAAGAAAATGAAGGTATGAGTATGACTACCAACAACAAGTATGTTATTTATGGACAAGAGCAGTCTCATAACTTCAACAGTTACTCTTCTTCTTCTTCATCTCCTCCTTCTCCTCCTCCTCTTTGTTCTTCTTCAATGGGTTTATTTGCAGATATTGGTTCACTTTCTATAAATCCAAACTATGGAGTAATCCAAACTGGGTCTTCTTCACAAGAGAGTTATAGAAGTTGTTGGACTTTTCCTTTTATAGGGAACTCTACTAACAGCTTAGAGGATCCACACAATAACAGTGAAGGAGGTGATGGAAAGGGTTCTGATTCAAGTGACGGGTTTGGAGAAAACAATGTTGCCATAGAAGACAATAACAACAGCAACTTAAATGAAGAGAACCCAAATGAGAATTCTTTGAATGGGAAAGAAATAGATAGTGGGCAATCAAAGCTTTGTGCTAGAGGTCATTGGAGGCCTGCAGAGGACACCAAACTTAAGGAACTTGTAGCCCTTTATGGCCCTCAGAACTGGAATCTTATAGCAGAGAAGCTAGAAGGAAGATCAGGTAAAATAAAACTAAATGAAACTATACAAAACCCATCGTCCCAAATTTTTTTTTTTTTTTTTTGTTGGGTTTAATTTTTATTAATGTTTATTTATTTTTTGTTTCTTTCTCTTTGGTTTGTAAGGTAAGAGTTGTAGACTCAGATGGTTCAACCAGCTAGACCCAAGGATTAATAGAAGAGCTTTTAGTGAAGAAGAAGAAGAGAGACTAATGGCTGCTCATAGATTGTATGGTAACAAGTGGGCCATGATTGCTAGGCTTTTTCCTGGAAGGACTGATAATGCAGTTAAGAACCATTGGCATGTTATTATGGCTAGAAAATATAGAGAGCAATCTAGTGCTTATAGGAGGAGAAAACTTAGTCAAGTTGTTCATAGAAGGTTGGAGGATGGCATAAGAACAGAACCCAACAACTGTATTAATCTCTGTAATAGGAGTCTCAGCAACACATCTCCCTTCACATTTGGAGCTTTAATTGGTTCACCCAACATGACTAATGGTGGAGAAGATTCAGTTTCAAGTTGTAGAGATATGTTTCTTGGTTCTTCTTTAAACCACACCAAGACTCCTCTCCAAAGTGGTTTTTGTGCAGAGCAGACACATTTTGATTTCTTATCTGGTGTGTCCTTTTTGATTCCTCTCTGTTAGTTAGTTTGTGCATTTGGGTTTCTGTGCTGTTTTTCTTGGTGTTTCCTTTTTGGATGTCTGCCTCATATTTTTCATTTTGTTGATCCTCATAGTCTCTCCATTCCAGTGCAAGTTTAGTTTGTTTAACTAATTTTATTATCTAAATGCATTTATTCCCTTGGTTTTTAACTTTTAACAGGCACAATTGTATCTAATCCCTTGTAATCTACCTTTTTCTTCTCTACTACCCTTTTATTTCATAAATATTTTATTTATTTTTATGCTTTATTTTCAAAGAAAATTAGAACCCAACAATAATTTCTACATGGGGAACAAAGTCGTGTATTTCAATAATTTATCCCTTGTAGTTCCATCTGTCTCTTCTCTACTACATCTATAATATTTCTTATATATTTGATTTATTTTTATGCTTCATTTTCAGAGAGAAAAAAAAAAAAATAAGAACCCAAAATTAATTTCTACACGGGGAACAAAGAACCATTATTGTTCTCTTTTGAAGGAATTTTTGGTGATTTGTTTTTTTTTTTTTTCCCTTGATTTACATTTCAGTAAATTTCATATTTTCTAATAATCTGATTGGGTATTTTGCAGGTCCAAAGAATCATGTGATGACAAGCCTTTTTAACCAAAAGAATTCTTGGGATATGCCAAGAGATGATTCAATTTCACACTTCAATGGTTTCTATCCTCCCCAACACCACACTCCATTAACAATGGCAATGCAACAGTCTCATCAACACAACTACCCTTCTTACTTTTCTGACTCCAACACATCAACATATCATGTGTCAACAAATGGAGCATCATCATCATCACAAGTTGAAGAGAGCAGAGTGACCAACCATTTTGAGACTATTTCACCACCATTCATAGACTTTCTTGGAGTAGGAGCTACATAAAAAGGAAGGCTGAAGATAGTAAAAGAAGAAACTATTTCAAATTGACAGTGGGTGCCCAAAGTATAAAAACAGTTTCCATTGAAGGCAAAATGAAAGGGGATTGTTGTTCAGTTGGTTGGCAGAAAAAAAAAAAAATCTGAAAAAATCTTTTGTTGTCGTCACCCCCATCATTTTCATGTAACCTTACCAGTTACCACTTACATGATGAGACTCCTTCAAAGGTGAAAAAGTCAAGATATTAGTTTATAAAATGCTTTGTCACCCTTAAATTGGTTTTCTTTAATTTTTTAATTTTTTTTTTTGTTAACAAACAAACAAATAAAACTTAAGTTGATTAAAAGTATTTGGGGGCAAAATCAGTTTTTTTATAGAAAAAACAATCTCCTTGTATGAGTGCCCATTTAATATAAAATCACTAGTAGTCATATTTTCATGTAGCGTTAGAATGAAATGTAAAGAACTAATATAATTTTGAAAAAAATGCAAAGAACTCTGCTTCTTGTAAAATTTGAGGCATGGATGGCCTTTTGATAGTAGTCTATTTAAAGATTTGGCCTAAGATTGGGGCCGCTCTGCATTCACCGATTCTATTTATAAGAGTCGGTGCGAGGTTGTAGCTGGTTTGGGTCTATTTTAACCCAGATAATCTTTAAAAAAAAAAAATAATAATAATAATAAAAATTGGTGTTGCAAAGTCGTTTTTTTGCCAAAGTAGCGTTTGGGGGTGGGTGTATTTGGAGATCAGGGGTGCATTTGCGGCAGAAGTTAGCAATTTGGGGCGTGTTAGTGGTTTTTTGGATACTGGTCATAATTTAAGTTAGCAAGTAAAATGCCCTACAAAATGTTTTTAACCTTTTAATTAAAATGACTTTTAGAATATGTTTTTAAGTATTAAATAAATGATAAAAAATACAATTTTTTTAAAAAAAAAATATTAATCAAAATGTCTAAAAGAGTTTTTATAGGTTAAAGTACGCGTTGAGACCACCATCTGGGTTTCAAATCCCCTTTTTATTAATTAGTTATTAAAAACTAATATGTTCACTAGCAAGAAATAACATAAAGCGCTTCTATGGTCATAAATTTCAATATTATCATTTTTATTAAAAATGTTATTTTGATTTCGTATAGATTCTTAAATGTGGGTAATGGACAATTTTAATTTTTTATAGTTTTTTGAGATTTTGTGAGAATTTGAAAGTCAAATACGAATCAAATGATGACTTCAATCAGTGATTGTGAAAGTCTTTAAAGCTAGAACCCTAGGAATTGTACAAACCCTAATTTACTTTTCGAGGGAAAAAAGAAAACATTCCTAACTCGTGCATCATGAATCAAAATGCAATAACGTCCAAAATTATTGCTAATGCGTCCAATTTGTTAATTTTTTTTAAAGGTTTAAGTCTACCAATTTATTTAACACAACTCGTGCCAATGTTTAGAGACAATGAAATTATTATTGTCCCAACAATGGAGACGTCCAAACTAGGGTTGTCAATAGGTTAGTTCTAGTTCTACTCCCAAAGAATCAGAATTGGAATCAATAAATTTTCTCATTTTTTATTATCAAATTAAAATTGGAATCGTCGTAAATTTTATTTTCTCTCGATTCCTATCAGTTATGTATTTTAGAATCAATTCTAGTCAATCCAATAAAAATGATTCAGAACTAGGGTCTTCGATTTTGATTCTTAATCGGTTTTGGTTAAATGGGTACCCATTGACACCTTTATGGGGTTTGGAATCGGCGGAATAATGTAAAAAAGACTCCAGTGGAGAAAGAATTTTAAAAGATAAAAAATATTATTTTTTATATTATTATAAATTAGATCCTTTCAAATGCATTAATGAATCTCTCCTAGGAGATGTGGGATTACACTAAATTATAAAAATTAGATTTTACTTGAGGTTAGACTTATCTTTAGAATTAACTTAAGAAATTGTTTTAGAAATTTATAGATTAGTTTTACAACCTATTATGTCATATTATGCAATGTAAGGATATTTATGTAATTTTAAAGATATTAATTAGTTACATTTGCTATAAAATAATTGAACTAAATGAAATACAAGTTCCTTATAAAGGGTAGCTTGGTATTTCCAAGTCCCTCTCGAGTGTGTGCGTGTGTGTGAGAGAGAGAGAGAGAGAGATGATGTGGGTGTGGTGGGGTGGGGTGGGGGGGTGGGTAACAACATAGCAGAAGACATGGGACTTTTCAAACATCCTTTTCTCATGAGCCTGCAAAACTCAGGCACAGATTCTTGTTGTGGACATCAAACTTTCTCTCATGCATTCATTGATGGTAACTGTTCAGCACTCTCTTCTCAACACCATCATTGCACAATTCATGCCACCCACATGGGTCACACAGGCTTCCAAACTTTGTCCAATACTTACATAGAGAGGTTCAAAATACTTATTATAGCCCCAAATATCCAATAAAAATTCGAAGAAAAACAAACAAACAAACATAGTAAATTAACTTCAAGTGTGTACTTATCTAAGCTTAGACATTGGATGCTTCATTTAGGAATCCTAATGCTTTGAAAAGTCTTTAGGATTTTCCTTATGAGTGGATTTTCATTATTATCTTCCTAATTTTTTTTTTTTTTCCATCTTTTGGAGTAGAAGAAAATTTATGAGGAACCAACCGAATGCTTACCATTGATATGGACCCAAATAATATACCAAAATCACCTCGGTGTTAGTATTGCAGAAAGTTAAGTCCATATCTTTTGGGGGTTGTAATACACCACCATACCCTACAATGGCCAATTCTATGATGACTTTCATTCCGAAACCCTTCGTTGATAGTCTCCACTCCCCAAATAGTCTTTTCTCAGATTCTGCTATTATTTTCACTCTGGTGCTCTTCTTAAAACAATAGGTTGTTCTTTTTAGATCACCCCTTTTGAGGTTTGAAATTTTGTTTTTTGGCTTATCGGAGGTATCCCCACCCTTTAAGTGAGACTAATCCCACGGTCATATGCACCGCCCTCTCAAAAGGTCCTATGTGCAATTGGTTGAGTCGAGGGTCAACTAGACCCTGGAGGGTGACCCCAAGAAATTCATAGTTTCGTGAGATTTCGAACACTTGACTTGCCCTTCTTGAGGAGCTTATCAAGGCTCAGCTTGCCACTAGGCCAACCCCTTGGGGCTTCCGGATTTGAACTTGAGATATGGTGTTTGTTCTACTAACAAATGATACAGACCCGTCCGATAAACCAAGGGTGATGTTAACTTGTGGCTTCAGGGCGCAACTTAAGATACATTAAATGCACCTCCAAAATTTATCTTACTAACTAAAATGTCCTTTAAAAAAATTTCTACTACAAATACCCACGAATGATTATTTCCAAAGTGTTTTAAAGTGCACCTTATCATGTGTCTTTAGGGCACATGTAACGAAATCAATAATACATCAAAAGAACCTAGGTGTTACTATTGTCGAAAGATACGCCCAAATCATTGAGAAATGTAAAGCAATGTTATTATGCCTGCTATTGTCACACCAACTTTTACTAATGCCACACCAATTCCCATGTAAATCATGCATGGCGTTAGTAAAAGTTGGTGTGGCAATAGTAACTCTCTTAATTTGTTCTCCATGATTTACTTGGCTGTACCTTAACATTGCGCAAGATCAAACCAGTGCATAAATACTTGGGGAAAAAATATCTAGGTATGGGCAAAGAGGTAATTTTACTGCAGTCTAAGGGGTATGCTATCAGTGAAAAGTGAAAACCCCATTGATCTGGTAAGTCCCATCTGTATTTAGGCCTTTTCTTGTCAACCCAGGCCCATGAGGTGTTACCCAACTCTATATCTTGTCCTCCTAACGAGCTCTAAAAACGATCCATGTCCACCAATGCCCAACCTAAAGCCCAGATTGTACGGTCACAATTTCCTCATAAAAAACGCCCATTCTCTGTTCAAACCAAATGAGATCTTTCCATCTCTTGAAAATACTATAAAATTACTGAAACTATCTGCTGATACAAAAAACTTGAGATTCGGTAAAACAATCCATGCCCATTTGATCATAGGCACCCAAACCAGTGAATTTGATTTAATTCGAACCAACTCTTTGATCAATTTATATGTCAAATGTGGTGAAATTTCAGTAGCTCGTCAATTGTTTGATGAAATGCCTGAAAGAAATGTAGTTTCTTGGAGCACTTTAATGGCGGGTTATTTCCACAATGGGTTATCTTTTGAAGCTCTGAAATTGTTTAAAATTATGAATTCTGGGGAATCCTTGAGTCCCAATGAATATATATTTGCGACTGTTCTCTCTTCGTGTTCTAACATTAGAGCTTTCGAAGAGGGCAAGCAATGTCATTGTTATGTGTTGAAATCTGGATTGATGTTTCACATATACGTGAAAAATGCCCTTCTTTTCATGTACTCAAGGTGTTTGGACATCAACGGGGCTTTGAGAGTTTTTAAGACCATACCCGGATCCGATATTCTTTCTTATAATTCCATTGTTAATGGGTTTATAGAACAAGGGTATTTTAGGGAGGCGTTGGAGGTTCTTATTAAAATGGTGGATGAATATGTTGAATGGGATCATATTACTTATGTAACCGTTCTTGGTCTTTGTGCTCGTGTCAGAGATTTAAAATTGGGGTTGCAAGTTCACAACCGAATCCTGAGGAGAGGAATTGAGCTTGATGTCTTCGTTGGTAGTGCAATCATAGATATGTACGGGAAATGTGGTAAGATCTTCAATGCAAGGAATGTTTTTGATAGGTTGCACGACCGTAATGTAGTCTTGTGGACAGGGATTATGGCTGCTTATGCCCAAAATGGGTTCTTTGAGGAGACGCTGAATCTATTTCTTGAACTTGAACCCGAGGGAGTTAGACCAAATGAGTACACATATGCTGTTATGTTGAATTCCTGTGCTGGGTTGTCTGCACTAAGGCATGGGGATTTGTTGAATGCTTGTGCAGTTAAGTCTGGATTTAAGGACTATTTGATTGTTGGGAACGCTCTGATCAACATGTATTCAAAGAGTGGTAGCATTGAAGATGCGTATGAAGTGTACTCGAACATGATCCATCGAAACATTGTAACATGGAATTCGATGATATCTGGATACTCCCATCATGGACTTGCTAGGGAAGCTCTGTTGGTCTTTCATGACATGTTAGCAACCGAAGAAGTCCCCGACTATGTAACTTTTGTTGGGGTGCTATCTTCTTGTGCCCATCTAGGTCTCGTGGACGAGGGATTCTACTATATGAACCATTTGATGGAAGATATTGGAATCACTCCTGGGGTGGAGCACTATACTTGCATCATTGGGCTTCTCAGTAGGGCTGGGCTACTCAATGAAGCCGAGAGTTTCATGAGGTCTACCCCAATAAAATGGGATGTTGTTGCGTGGCGTACCTTGCTCAGTGCTTCCCATGTCCATAGGAATTTCGATTTAGGGAAACGAGTTGCAGAGATCATCTTACAATTGGATCCCAATGATGTGGGAACATATATCTTGTTATCTAATATGTATGCCAAGGCGAGGAGGTGGGACGGAGTTGTAAATATTCGTAAGTTGATGAGGGGAAGAGACATCAAGAAAGAACCCGGAGTGAGCTGGATACAAGTAAGAAATAATACCCATGTCTTTGTTTCCGAAGACAAGAAACACCCGGAGTATGTTCAGATCTACAAGAAGTTAGGGGAACTCTTATCACAGATAAAACTACTGGGGTACGTGCCTGACATTGCAACAGTTTTGCATGATGTGGAGGACGAACAAAAGGAAGAGTATCTTAGTTATCACAGTGAGAAGCTGGCCATAGCTTTTGGTCTTATGAACACACCTTTGGGATCACCGATTCATGTAATTAAGAATCTTAGGATGTGTGATGATTGCCATACTGCTGTGAAACTCATCTCGGAGGTCACGAAAAGGAACATAATCGTTAGAGATGCCAATCGGTTCCATTGTTTTGAGTGTGGGACCTGTTCTTGCGGGGATTATTGGTGATGATAGTGAATGGCATATCGTGAAGCTGTTAGATACCTAACATCAATCTATAGACGTAACAATTATACTTCTATAGACTCGAAGCTAAATCCACAACAGTAGAGCCATTTATTAGCTCCTCTTAAGGTAATTAACAGGTACACTAGACTTTCAATATCTATCTGAGTTTCTGTGGTTTATCTTCTAATCTTATTCAGTTTTCTCATTTCTGTATGATGGCAGCAATAAAAGAAGATAAGAGTGAAGGGAAAAATCTCGTAAGGTGACACTATTTTCTATCTGTTGGAATGCATGGGCAGAACGCAACATAAGAATTTTTCAATGCTAGTCACTCCATCAAGACTCTTCGGTTGCATGGGTATCTTTATTAACTATCCTTACGATTTTTCAAAGACGGGGAGTTTGTAGAAGATTGGGGAACCCCGCTACTATAAACTGAAAAACAGGTGGAATAAATTAAATTTTGATGGAAGTTCCCTATGTAATCAATCTGGTTCTAGTGATGATTGGAAGAATATTTTGAAGATGATCGAATGACACATTGAAAGTGTTTTGGGGTTGAATTGAAGCATCAAGGATTCTATGAGCATAGATTTATAGCTTTTCGTTCGGGTTTGACATATTCAGCATAAGTTGTAGTTTTCTATTTGGAAGAATTCTTATTAGCAGATGGAAGCTTAAAATCAAATTCACTTTGATGTGTCTCAACAACTGCTTCAAACAGAGAACCGATTCAAAATAGAGAGTGCGAGGCCAGAGAATCTCAATCGATATAAATAGAGATTTGTGATTGAATGAATGAAGAATTTAGTTTTGACTTATGAGGCTGATCACCCTTGAAGTGGTCAATGGCGAGTTTTATTTTCTTCTATATATTTATTTGATTTTAGCCATGTTATACAACAAATTGATCTTGTTTTCATTGTGATTAAAACTGGCTTTTCTTGACCAGAAATCAAACAATAATCTCATGGATTCCTAACTTCCCACTGTATTTTTAAACCACTTTGCTCTCTTTGATCATTATTGATATAAAATGAGAAAAAAAAAAAAGAGATTCAAATCAGAAAGATTGTCAAAATTAAATTTAATTCAATATTTTTTTTTTCAAGTTCATACTATACAAAAATAATGGAATCAGAAAAAACTTTTCTCCATTAATTTCACGAACTCGTTGAAATCAATCCGTCCATCTCCGTTGTCATCGTAGGTTTTGATCATCCTTTCACATGCATGCACCTCTGATCCTTCCTTGAAACCCAAACTACTGAGAACTTTTTGTAGCTCTGTTGTATCTACAAACCCATCTCTGTTCTCATCAAATACATCAAAAGCTCCCTTCATCTCCTCAACACTTGGTTCCTTCTCCTCAAACATTAATGAAAACTCATCCAAACCCAATCTCTCTTGAAGCTTCTCACCATTTGGGTTACAATCAATCTTCAATTTCCCCATCACCATCTCCACATCTTCTTTGCTCAACTTCCCATCATCTACTTCTTCATTAAAACACACCTTCTGGCTCAAAAATTTCTTCTCCAACTGACAATCCGATTTATCAAAGATGAAGTCGAATTGGGATTGGGATTGGGATTGGAGGAAACATAGAAAACTAGAATAGAATATCTGAATTCTAGTAAAAACCCATTTGTGAATTCTATGAAACAAGAGAGATCCAACAAAGCTAGCTAATATGAAAGAAGAAGGTGAGAGGGTCTTGGGTGATGTCTTCTCCATTGTAAGGAGATTATAAAACTACAGAGTACTTAAAGGAGGTAAGAAAGAAAAGGTTGCATATAAGAAGCAAATGAATTAGAGAAACCGGTTTGTATTGGTGATTTGAGGAATGAAGGTGTTGTGTTTATATAAGAGATTGTTGGAAGGTTGAAGACATCAAATTTGTCAAATTTCAAAGGTGGGAAAGTGCCTTTATGATGCAAAGAAGTCATATTATGTGGGCAAGTTGGAAAGAACACAGAAGTGGTCAGATGGGAAAAATGCCCACACATGAAGGTTCTGTGATCCTGGTTTCGCCTACTTTCCTTTGTCTTTGTTTGATTGGATTTTTGTTTTATGGGTACTTCCAGGAATGTAGGACTTTAGTCTTCAACGACTATTATCTACCGAGAAAAAAAAAACATTTTGAAGTTTCTTGGAAAAGGGTTGAGTCAAACTGTCAAACAATCAATAATTAATTCAATATGGATCTTTTTAGGGTATTTAGACATACCTACCTAGGTTCTGGTGAATATTTGAGATACCACGCTGTTTACTTCAGTCTTCTTAGAGAGTAACAGAAAATGACCTAAATGTCCTTGTATTCAACCTCTAATAAAAAACATTTGACTCTTCAATTAGGAAAAAAAAATATCCACCATTTTCAACTTCCCAAAAATCGGGAGCGGATGATCCTCTATAGCTCCTACCAATGGTTGAGACTGTGCCACATCATCAAGGTGGCTTCGTCCAATCGTTGAAGCTTTGGGACTCATTGACCATCCATTAAAGTCCCAAATTTTATTTATTTATTTTATATATTTTTAAATCTGACCTAAACAATGGATACAAAGAGGTCTATGTTATTTTTATTCAATTTGATATTTTATGGATGGTAGAACAAGAGCTATAGGGGGGAAATCACTACAAAGGATCTGCTCCCCAAAAATCATACTTATTCTTGAGATTTGAACTTAAATGAGATAAGGGTGTTGACATTGAAGGCGAGGGTAAAAAAATTTTACCCAAAAATTCGAAGATGATGTGTATTGGGAGATTTGGTCAGTGGCTGAAGAGGAGGACATTTAGGTCATTTTGTGTTAGTCTCACTAATGAGAATGAAAGCACATGAGGGGTAATATCAAGTATTCACCAAAAGCCGGAGGGGCAGTGTCTAAATAAATCTTCCTTAATTTTAGTTTTTACCCCACGGTTTGAAAGTCGTTGAAAGCAGGCTGGGGACTCTCTAGCCCATGGTTTTTAAACTCGTCCAAGACCGAGACGTATCGCCCGAGTTAACTCGGTATCAGAGTTGAACGAGACTAACTCACAAAGTGATTTTTTTAACCGAATTTTACATCTTATGTACAAATTTTCGAGTTATCTCATGAAACGTCTCAAATGTATCGGAAAACTCATCCGAGACGACTCGGTATCAGAGCTGAACGAGACGAGACGCCATACCGAGTTTAAAAACCATGCTCTAGCCCCCCGGTTGTTCAACTACCATTTAAGACTTGAAATTAAATTACTTTTTTACCCATACAGAGTAGGGTTGGAAAAAGGTTGGATCGGGTCACAGATAACCTAACTTCGCAATGAAATAGCCAAACACGCGGTTTAGATGGGTCAACTTGAACCCAACCCGAAAGACAGTGACCCTTAAAACTGGTCGGAATCAGTCACAAAGTCGGAGTACCCAGTTTTAAACGATAAGGGAAAACTTCAGGAAAAAAAAGGAAAAAAATGACAAAATATAAAAATAAATAAAAAATTATGTATATATTAAAAAATTTATTTTAATTTATTCTATGTATCCAATATAACATGTTCTCAAGCATAATTAAATACGTTATGTTGTAAAAACAAAAAAAATTACTCATCAATGTATCTTTTGATCAAAATAATACACTAATGAAGAAAAAAAAAATCATAAAATCAAGATATTATCATCAAATCCCATATTTTTACCTTTATGAATCACCAAAATTCTATTATGTATCAAATCACACATTATATATATATATATGGGTCAGGTTCAAGGGCCATATGAGAAAACATATGTAAAAAGTTTCGTTTTTAATAAAATTTTAAAATATGGGTTAGAAATTTTGGATTGAGCTAATTTTTTGTGAGGATGATCTCTATGATGGGAAGATCATCCAAAAAAAAAAAAAAATCAATCCAATCTGAAACTTCTAACCCTATTAAAAGTGATTTAGAATGTGGACCGTCAATTTTTTACCAATTTTTATCACTAATTTGTAAATCACTTTTGATGGATTTAGAAGTTTCTGATTGAGCTGATTTTTTTTGAGGATGATCTTTTCATCATAGTGACCATCCTTGCAAAAAATCAGCTCAATCCAAAACCTCTAACTCTTATTTTGAAAAATGAAAGTTTTTTCATATGTTTTCTCATATGGCCCTTGAACCGCCCCCTATACATATGGATGGCATTATTACGACCCCCATTACGACTCATCGTTTGTCTCATATGGGCAAAAATGTTTGGAATGGGCTGATTTTTGGTGAGGATGATCTCTGTGATGAGGGGATCATCCTGACAAAAAACCATCCCATTCCAAAACTTCTAACCCCATCAAAATTGATTTACAAAAATTGGACGGTCTAAAATTTTTCAACTTGTAAACATGGGGCTAGAAGTTTCATAATGAGCTGATTTTTTGCAATGATGATATCCTCACCATAGAGATCATCCTCACAAAAAAAATCAGCCCATTCCAAATATTTTTGCCCATATAAGACAAATTGGTGTGTCGCAATGGGGGTCGTAATGAGGGTCTACGGAACCGACCCCATATATATATCTTGCAATGTTGTTAGTAAAAGTTGGTGGGGCAATTGAAACTCTCTAGTTTGACTTTAAAGGGATAAAAGAGAAAAAAATAATAAAGTTAGAGAATTACTACTAAGAAAGGGGGAGAAGAATAAAAAAATAATAAATTGGGTTAACAAAGGAAAGATATTAAAGCTAGAAGGGTATTTTTAAAAAAGATGGCAAAAGAGAAAAGATTGTTAACTTGAAAGGATATTATTGAGGTTGGGGGTAGATGAGAGGAAATACAATAAAGTTAAAAAGTGAAAAAGGAAAGGCATTGTAGTTGGGATGATACGTGTCAAGGATCACATTACAGATCCTCGGCCTTAATTCAAGGCTTTCCATTTGCAGTATCTTTGACCTAAGATTGTAGTTTCTAATTATATTTGATTGTTTCTTTTCATTCTTGTAATTACCATATATAGATATGGAACTGTGTATATATAGATGAAATGGACTCGCCACTAAAAGTGTGGTGGTTTTTCAAACTCTCTCAATACATTTATCCTTCACTAAATTATAGTAGAGTGAACCTAGAATTGTGTTTTATTATATAGATAAACTAGCGTTCGCCCGTCCCTACAACATGAGCATCCACTTAGGGGGTTAAGGTGGAAAATAGGAAAAATAATAAAATTAGGGGAGTATTATTAAAAATATATCGAGGTTGAAGGGGTAAAAGAGGAAAGATTGTATCGTTAGAGGAGTATTATTAAAAAAGGAAAGGGGGCGGGGGAGAATAAAGACAATAAATTTGAAGGGAAACGAGGAAAGCAATTGTGATGCCCCCAAAATATTAACACAAAACCTCATAACAAATCTCAAGGTATTAGGTGGTGTCTCGAAACGTTGGTATGATTTCTTCTATTTATGTTAGTATTCCAAGGTACTCAAAAATCTGTTAAACTAAATACATAATATTTTGCATATATATACAAAAAATAAATAAGCAGCAAAAGTCTATGTACATCTAACAACGTAAGGTAGATTAAAGTGTGGAAGGCATAAAAATATACAAGATTTATAAAATACCCTCTCACTAACATAGTCTTAACATTTAACCCAAAATCTATAATACAACCTGGATGGATTGACACGGCTAATAGGTATAGCCCCAGTACTCACCAAGTAACTAATTATGGTCATCTATTTGACCTACTAGATGATCATCGTTCGTCAACTCAAAGTCTGTCCAGCAATTGCAGACTCTGAAACTAAAAAAACAGGAAGGAAATGGAAAGTAACAGTGGTTACCCACTAAGTAAACAAATAATTTTCACTAAGAACCTCTTTTAACATGAACGAGTAAACATTCTCAATTATTTTAATTCATGGAAAGTTTTACAAGATAAACTACGATTAATTGGTACATATAATCAGGAATAATACAACTAAACAGTTAAAATTCACATTACATCAATCAAGAGTACTCATATTATAACATTTTATTCTTATACAATCTTAATTGATAAAATTAAAATAATAAACATGTTTTTCATTTTATAATTCAAAATAATACAATAGATAGATAATATACAATGGTGGAGTAGTGAAATTAGAAAGTTGGGATTCTATGACTGATAACTTTCATTCGGGATATGGTGTTGCAATATTTTACTAGTTTTAGTTTCTGATTTTGTAGTTGGTCGATGCAGCTTATTACACTTGGATGACCATTTAACTAGCTTATGCTGGCCGTTTGACGTGACAGTAAGTAAGGGGTCTATTTTCGACGTGTCAAAACGTTCGATTACTATAGAGTATTAGTGATCACTGATTAGTCATCTTCATCTATGCTTATCAGGCATATGATTCTCATTATATATCATCATCTGTATATGATCACCTTTACATTACAAGTTCACTGAAAAAGATAAAAAAAAAAAGAAATTTTTTGTGACGGTTTGCGAAACAATCGGGTGATTTGCGAAGATCTTGATAACAGCGTTTTCTTTCTCTTCTTTAACAGAGAACGAATCAAACTTTAAATAAATGAAACCTCGAGTGAAATATGTCGAAACCCACTTAAGGGTATGACTGATTTTTTATGGAAAATGGAGAAAGAGAAAAGAAATCAAAAATCAAAGGTGGTGAAGTTGTAGAGCTCGTTGACGCCAACTACTTTGTCTTCTTCATCGAAGATCAACTAGATCCAGTTCGCGACGAATCTTGATGCAAAGAGGGTTGAAACCCTTGGGTTCCCAATCGATTGGTTTTGTTTCTTTGGAGAAAAAAATGAACTTAAAGGATTTATAAATCCTTTTATATAAAGAAAGTAGGACACAATCGATATTTCTAATTTGTTTCTATGTTTGACGCAAGTTCAACTTTTCAGACTCGACAATTGATGAATTAATACTCTATTTTCTATAATTTTTTGATTCGGACCTAATGGTGCAATCAAATTTTTTCAATTCCCACCCGAACAAAAATTCATCATTTTAATCCCGTTCAACCCGAAAATCAAGGATTTTATAATTTTTTCATTCTAACTCAAATTTGAGTATGCTTACAAGCTAAAATATGCTTTCGACTATTTTGAATCAAATAGTGAAGTCAGATTTCATTAAAACGAACATAACAAAATCCGAGAGTTTTATCCTAAGTCCTATGTTCAAAATTTTCTCAAAATTCTACTATTTGATTTTTCCTTGAGATACGAATTAAAACTTAGGGTATTACAACAATAAAGTGAGATCACCTACCGAGGGATAGTTAAGATGGTAAGAAGCGATTGGGTGTGCTCCACAGGTCATGACTTTAAATCTCTATATGCCCTTTCACCAAAAGGTGACTACTTAATGGCTTCACGTGACAGGATGAGATGATGTGTGTGATTGGGGATTAGTTTTGTTGGATAAGGTTGGTCTTTGGGTTGGGCAAAGCCCGATAGATCAAAGGCTAACCCGCTACATAAGGGATCACCTCGTTACATGGCATGTTTATCCTACACAAGTGGATTTCACTATTGTGTTTTATTATATAGATACATCATAGGTGGAAGTGACATGTTCTCCAAAGAGGGCTGGAGCCAATTGTTGTTTATTCATATGGAAGAATGACTTTAATATTAAGTTTTGATGATCAATAATGAATCTTCCTACTAAAGAAATTATATTATCCTTTTGTAATATTTCTTGTCCAGAAAATATTTTTTCCTCAAAATTTTGTATTGAGAATCTGTTTTATACAAATTGATTTAAGTTGGAGCTAATTAAAGGAAGGGCAATATATTCTTATGAATCAAAAGTCCCATCTAAGTAAGACAAAAATCCACAAAAAGGAAAATAATAATAATGAATTAAAAAAAAAAAAAGAGGAATTCCATTGTCGCACCAACTTTTATTAACAGCCCCCCATTGCATATGAAAATCACCAAAGAATTAACTCACATCTTGGAGTGCTGTTTAGTAAGAGTTGGTGTGGTAGTAAAATCTCTATAAAAGAATCACCTAAAAAGGCTTGGTGGAGTCATGGGCATTGGGTCCCACAGTAACTTGTAGGAGTCATTAGGAGTACAGTTTTATCAACACCACCCATCTGTAAGCTAAAAAGAAAAAGAAAAAGAAAAAAATGGAATCATGGGGTGCTTGTCACTAAGAAAAATAGTGTCATTTTCACTTCGATACAGTCCGATCTTATGAAATTGACAGAATTTTCTATGTTCACTTTATCTGAAACCAAACTAAAGTTAATTGCATTGAAATAGTTGATGAAGGTCAATAATCTATTTTGGGTATGAATCAAAGCCAAAGTTTTAATCATATATAATGACTTTAGATCTTTATTATACTATTTCAATAACAGATTAAAATAATATAAAAAAATAAAAAAGGGGTGATTTAGACATGCCTCCCTACATTTTGTCAAATATTAGAGATACTCCCTTATATTTTGAAATTGATGACATGCATCATTTGACCTTAGTCTTCTAAATGAACTAAGGGAAAAAGACTCGAATGCCCTCATCTTCAACTTCTAGTCAAAAACTCATGTTTTTCTTCTTATAATCAGTCAACTTCAAGTTCTTCAACCTCCATGGTATATCTACTCAATTTAATTAATCTTCAATTTATCATTTTGTATTTATAACTAACCTTGTACATGAAATCCTAGATTTTGTTATTTAAAATTTCATCATTTTTAATTTTTTCAAAAATCTTATTTATTTTTTCTTCTCAAAACAAATCATTTATCTTCAAAATTTTCAACCTTTAAAATAACTTTAATCTATTCAAACCTTATTTTTAATCCATCATTTTCTACCTTGCCTTTCTTGTTGAAAACCTTAGATTTTTCAATCCAAAATTTTATTACTTTATACTTCATCAAAAAATTTATCTTGCCTAGAGATTTGAAGTAGATAAAATATTAAAATAATTAATGAAGATTAAAAAAATTTATCTGAAGATAACTGATTTTTACAAGAAAATTTTGGATTTTTGAAAGATGAGGGTGTTCGATTCTTTTCCCCTTGGTCTATGTAGAAAACTAAGGTCAAGGGATGCATGTCATCATTTTCAAAACTATAGGGGGGCATGTCTACATCTCCCTAAAAAAGTGACAAAGCCGACTTCCCCACCTTTTGGGACTTGTTGAGTTGGAACAAAGGAAAGATGCCTGTTTTTTTTTCCGTAGAAATTCAAGTTTATCAGCACAAGAATGAATACTTTTCCACTTTTGGGTCTCCACTTATACTTTTCTTCCACTTTGAACCCCTCCACTCACCCCTCACATGGTATTTTAGATGTAGAGATGTGAAGTAATGAATTCATTTGGATTTGTTTCATCTCCATACATATTTTAGCTTAAAACAGCTATAAAAATGAAATAAAGAAGTGAGAGAACTTCTTTCTGACATAGATTCACAAATTTATTTTAAAAATATAATTAGCACATCTGAGAAATTTTACATCTAAGAATCTCTCTCTCTTCTACCATATCTCACTACTTCTAATAATATATACAACACACATAACACGAACACAAACTCGGCAAGCCATCTTAAGTGGAGAAACAAAAAGAAAATATAATAGGGTCACAAAAAAGGATGGATGGAATCAGTTGTTACTTAAGCTACTCTAGAGACAACTACCCATTCCTACTTAAGGAAACCAGATAATATATAGGTCCTTCTTCATTCTTTCTCTTATCAATTGAGTTGCTTTGCTGATTCCTGAAATGTAGATGGTGCATTGAAATGGTCCTAATTTCGTCTTCGATGAGTTGAACCGTGCAACCCCACCACTACAATGTAACATTTACGATTTACCATCTCTCGTGGAAGTTGAGTGATCGAGACAAAGCCGCAGGGTTGGCTTGCAACACCTTAGAAGTTTCTTCCATGTGACTCTTTTCGTCGCTCTTTGAGGATGACTCAAAGGGCCTAAGGAGACCTCCACTGCTGCTAGAATCGGACTTGTCCCTCTTGATCCCCAGTGTGGCCCATATGGAGCTCTTAGCAGCTTCACTAGGGTCATCGATCCTCAAAGTCTTTGGAATCCAAATACTCGTCTCTGAATTGCTTTGTTTGAGTGGATCTTTGTTCTCTGAAATACTGGGTTTAAGCATGTCACCTTCCCGTGAATGCTTCCCCAATGTTGGAGAATTAGGACCAGAGGCCGAGGTCGAGGCCAGGCCTCCATGATTTGGTGCAGATGATGGAGAGGGCAGCCAAGGGACACCCCAAGGGCCCGGCACAGGAGAACCCCAATAAGTTGGTGTAGGATAAAATGGTATCGGAAAGGTTGGGCAAAAACCCGGTGGGGGTACTGCAGAAGACCACTGAGGTGTATTCCAAGGATTAGGCCAAGGAGGAGGTCCGGGAAAGAATGGAATCTGTGGAGGGAACCCATGACAATTCTGCATCATTTGCTTTGGTAAACCCACACCCCTTCCCTCCTCCATAGAACTCGAAGCTGTGACATAAGATCCCTTCGATTTATCCTCTGCAACTTCTCCTCCTCTACGAACGCCATTCTGGGTGCAATTCTGCGTTGTTTTATCTGCGAGGTTCAACGCAGAAGCCATGGATTCACATGGGGGTGGTGCATCCGAGCCAAATGTAAGGATTGTGCCTTTGGGTTTCAATGCAGGGTGATGTATTCCATCTGGGGCAGTAGCTTGAGCTGTTTGGAGTGATTCGGAGACAATGATGTGTCTATATTGTGAAGCAGAGTTCTTGTTCTTGCGACGGCCAGCCCCAACAGCCATATTCCTCATGGTTCCACCAGCTGTCCAATATCTTTGGCAGTGTTTGCAGAAGTGTCGTGGTTGGTTTACATTGTAATTATTGTAGTAACAGAACTTGGTGTCCATGCTATTACAGCGGGGACATGGAAGTAACTTATCGGGCTTCTTTAGGGTAGTTTTCTCTTGTGCATCACCCACGTCAATCTGTGCTTCTTCGGTCATAGAAGCATTTATTTTTGCAATTTCGATTTCAACATGGGCTGTTTTAGTATTCTCGTTATTCCTCATGAATGTAGCACGATCTGTTAACTCTTCGGAAATAAGTGGTGGTGCCCCAACTTTCTCTTTAGTCTCAGTGGGTATCCTATGAAATGATTCCTGAAATTTTGATAAGAAATTCGATGAGAAACAATAATCAAGTATCCAAAAAAAAAAACCCCTTTTTAAGTTTTCATTTTATATGTGATCGCAAGAAGCATGATTATGAGAGTGAGGGGGGAAACCCACACAAACAAGTTTATGGCTAAATTTTCGACATTTCTTACATGAAAACTGGTTTCATTTTTCTTCATGTTTTTGGTCGTTATATAAGCAGAAAGGGAAAATTGAAAAGAGAAAATCTATACAATTTCAATGGGAAACATATAGAAACTTTTGCGAGAGAATCAGATACAATATAGTTACTTTCTTATGCTAAACTCAGCTTCAATGGTAGCAATGATAGAAAACCCATGACGCAGAAGGTAATAAAGATTTCTAAACACTTCTAAAACAAAGAATTATCGAAGTGGAATTGGTGGAACTAACAGGAGAGCTAGAAACGATCATATTTGAGAATCTACAAGTAATCGTTTTCATTAATCAATAACCCGAAATATGAACTTAACACAACTTTGTTTGGATTGAAACTCAATTTCTCTCCACCGCGTTTGGATTGACATGAGAGAAATTGGGACAACTTCGGAATTTTAAAATAGCTTAAAAGAGATCTAGCGCCGGAGTTGGAATTATAATTTTTTTTAAAGGGTTTCTCTCCACTTTTGGAGAGAAAGAAAACTCTCTTTTTTCTCTCTTCCCCCCCTCTCTGAACAATCCAAATAAGAGAAATGGAGAAAAACTCATTTATTTTCTCTTCTCTTCCCTCCATTTAGAAATTACTTTGGGAGAAACTAGGGTTCCAAGGGAAAACCTCAGACTAAAATACATTAAAACCTTACTTGAAT
This sequence comes from Akebia trifoliata, assembly GCF_017979445.1. Taxonomy (NCBI): domain Eukaryota; kingdom Viridiplantae; phylum Streptophyta; class Magnoliopsida; order Ranunculales; family Lardizabalaceae; genus Akebia; species Akebia trifoliata. Next base: position 31,832,893 of record NC_141381.1, read on the forward strand.
CTAAGAAGTCCAGTAATTTAGATTAGACTCTCTAAACATTTTCAAGATAATAAGAAATTAACATAAAACTTCTGATAAAAACCACAATTCACAAGTTTTCTTTTAACATAATGAACACAAACAAACACCAAAACTCTTCTGAGTGAATAAGAAACAAAATATTTCATCAAAACTCCTCCCAAAACAAAATTAACTAACAGTTTGAAGAAATACTAACTTTTAATGAGATAAAAGTTTTCTAATCAAATTCAGAAAGAATAAATAGCCATTTGGGGCACTTATGTACCAAGAAACTTGAAAAACAAGGAAAAACAAGTACTTCGAAACAATGACATAAAAACCTTTTTTTTTCCCTAAAATGTACGAATCTTTCCTGATTTCCAAAACCAAATCTAATCCAGATCAGGATTAAGCCAAAAGCCCTCGTAGACCCCAAAATCCCACAAATAACCATAGTTTCTGCAACTATTACCCAATAAAACCTTAATTAGACATCGATTCCCCCTAAAACCACACTTTTTCAACTAAAACCCCAAGAACACCTTAATTATTTAGACCCCAAAGGCCCATATATAAGCTTAATAGTTCTAGAAAAAGCTCAATATTTCAATCGAACTTCATGGACCAAAAATGCGTGACAGAGAAAGTAAGATCGACCCATTATTTCTTTCTGCTCTCTGAGAAATGGGTCGTTCTAAACTCTCTCTCTCTCTCTCTCTCTCACACACACACAACAAAATCTCTTTCTCTGTACCTTTTCTTCTGTTTGTTCTCCTCCTCCTCCTTTTGCATCGTTCTCCTTCAAATTCGTTGAAGGAGAATCGCTTGTTTGATCAAAACTCTCCTCATTAGCAGAAGCTGTGCTACTGTTTCCATGAAAAGCTGCAATCTCCTTATTTCCAGGCAAAGAAATCGTCTTTCCAAACAACTTAATCGCTGGATCTCCAGTTTCCAACATTTTTTGGTTATCTCACTCACTGTTTCGATCTGAAACACCGACAAAAGAAAAACAAAACAAAATCTTTAAATTTTTTTTTTCTCTTTGCTAACGATTAAGGTGTCTTCTTCTTCTTCTTCTTCTGCTTCTTCGTTTTCAAGAGCGTTCATTGTTGTTCGTTTTTTCTGTGTTTAACGAGCGTAGAGATGCCACGTCACTAACAAGACGATTTTCAGCCACAAATTCTTGTGGCCGAGCGACCTCGAATGGTACATTTGATTCGAAGAGAAAGTAGACGCACTCCTCGTCCTAGTCAGCAACTCAGCATTAGTCCCCTAGTCATCAATCGTCTTTTTTCCTCTCTTTTTTTTTGTTTTTTTTTACTTCTTTTATCCATTTTTTGTTGTTTTATTTTATTTATTTAATAGAGCTCGACCAGACAGCTGTGTTGCATCTATCTATTAAACAAAACACCCTTTATCAACCTTTAGCTTTCTAGTTACTCAATAAATCTTGAGTGGGATCCGCTTATTATCATTTTTATATTTATAAATATATACTTATATCACACTTGATTATATCGATGGTATAATAGGTATTTAAATTTAAAATAATTATTGGCATCCAAAAACATAATTTGATGCGACCACATGTGGATTCAAGAGGATAAAAATCTAAGAATTTTTTTAGAAAAAAAAAAAATTCTAAAATATAAAGTTAATTTTCAGTGTTCAATTTCAATTTTAAATTTCTTAATTCAATAAAAATAAAAAATAAAAATTATCCATTTTCAACATCATGAATCAAACATAATTTTTTTTTTTTTTTTTAATTTGAATTTTCTCATAAAATCTAAAAAAATGTGTTGTTGGATTGTTAATTTAATAATCTATGTGGATCGTCGGACTAATCTCTTTATACAGGAGAAAAGGATTATTATGTAAGAAAATAGATAAAATAAGGGAGTTTTTATAATAGACAGGAAAATATAAGTTTTCTTAGTAAATCTCTCCTTATTTATTTGTGGAAGAATATCTTAATTGGTCCACTTTAACATCATTTTGAGATATTTTTGCTTCTAGAATATAATGGGTGCCGAGAAAGAGACAACATTTAAAAAGATATTCATTTTACCTTTTTTTATTATATTTCGTCTCTTGATAATATCTATGTTTCTCATTTATTTATAATTTTTATTACTTATTTGTATTCCTATAAGATAAGGTTCATTGTCCAATAAAAAATGGATTAGGTGAGATATTTTCTTGGGGTAAATTATACTTTTACCTCTTATGGTATGTCATAATTTTGTGTTGACCCTCTAAAATTTTAACAATTGCACTTACCTCCCTTATGATAAAAGTTGATAACCTTCTAATATCATTTTCCTATTTTACTCTCTTATTTTAACTTTTTTTTTTCACTGAAAATAAAAAATTTAAAAATAAAAATACCCCCATCTAAACATTCTCATTGTTACTCGTACACCCATTTTTTCACAAAGATATTTTTGCAACGACAAAGTATGATATTTAAAAAAGGTAAAATAATCTTTATAAATGGTAAGAAGATCATATTTTAACGATTTAATTGGTCCAGATAATGTAAGCGCATCTCCATCAATGCTCTTTAAAATAAAGAGCACTTTTTGTCAAAAAGTGACATTGTTTTAATTAATCTAAAATTTGTCGATCATTCCAAGAGACTCACAAAATAAGGTGATTGATAAGGTCCCATAAAACCATTTTTTGGGATCGTAATTATACAAGGATTATCGACACCTAATTGTTATTTCTTCAAAATAAACATAAATTATATTAATTTATCAAATTATTTAAACTAATAGATTTTTTTCTTATTTGCAGGTAAAAAGAGCAAAATTCGGAGACAAATATTTTTGTTACAATATACAAGCCAAGAAGGAGCATCCAACCAAGTCTCGGAGTAAATCGTCACCACATCATCGCTCGACAGTAGGACTCTATAGTGTCGTGGTAATCTCAAGGAATTATAGATCGAGATTTGGGCTGAACATTCTAGACGCTTTGGCCGTTGTAACTGAAGGTCTTTTTCGAATCAACTCAAGTAAAAATCCGACCCAATAACCCGATTAGAAAAATTATAAATTAAGGGGTTGTCCCTAAGAGAAGAGGACCCTCTTGGGCTCCCTATTTCTTCTTCTTTCTGTAATTCTTTTGATTTTTAGAAAGAGAATTCTTGATCGTAATAAGAGCATCAAGAGTATTTCTTTCAATTTATCTTCTTTAGTTCTATTTGTAGTTTTATTGTGAGATTATCAAAGAGGAATCAAAAGTGCAACATAGTTTTCTTCATCTTCTTATCTACCACATTTTATTTGTTTACTATTGTTGTAACTTGCTCCTTACAATGATCGGCTAGACTTTTCTTAGAGAGATCAATGATGCCGGAACAAATCCAACTTAACATTGTTGTTCTAATTCTATTATCTCTACTTTAAACTGTGATTTAGTGAAGTCTCTTATGATGAGATTATCTAACTTGTAACTCTAATTCAAACTTTGATGACTATTGCTTAGATAAGTTTAAGAATAATCATGTTTTATGATGAATTGAGATATAAGTCGGGTAATCTCTTATAAGTTCAGGATTCACATGGATATTCTTTGGTTACAATCAGTTTTAATCGATTTATCTTTCGATCCACGAACAATGACTTGTTACGTGGATCGAATTAAACTTAGAATTATTCTGCAATAAGGATGATTTGCAAGGGTTGATTTGAACTCTCTAAGTCCTTTTACATAGTTTTCAATCTCTAATTTCTTGTTTTAATTTTAATTTATTTCTTAGTTGCAAATTTCTATTTTGTTTTAAAGAATATGTTTTCAAATTCTGTTTTGGTTTCCAATTCAAATGAAAATTTGAATCACGATTGTTCCTGTGGAACAAATCCTACTTACCCAAGTTTTATTCTCATTATTTGTTCAATCTACATTTCTGCAATTTACAAAAGAATTACGATCAGTGATCTTATATTTTAAACAAATTATAATATAGAGGAATTTACAAAATCGTGATCAATTTTAACAAAAAATTTATTTTGACTAATTATTTATTTTAATTTCCAACACATAAAGACCAAGATCACAAGTTTCAAAGTAACAATCTCGCTGCTTTAAAGTACTGAGATTACTATTGTTTTTTTTCCCTCCAAAGTGATAATCTTCTTTTAATTGTCGCTTCTTTAGTTATGATATTTTAAAATTTCAATAAAAATACACGATCTTTAGGAGTAAGGCGCAATGGGATTTTTTTGTTAAGGATTGGGATTATGTTTTTTTTTTTTTTTTTTTTATAAAGTCATTGTATTCAACTTTAAAAATTGTCCAGAATAATAATAAGTCAAAAGTAGATGATATACCGCCCATTTGGATACACTTAAAAATATAATATTTTTTATTTTTGAAAGTTGAAAATTTAAAAAGTATGTTTGAATTAATTTTAAGAAAATTATTTAGAAAGGTAAAATATTAATATTAACATTTTAAAAGGTAAAAAGAGTTAGAAACTACTTTCTTCCATAGTTACATTGATCCATGATCATAATTTATTTATTTTTTTCTTTCAAGAGACTCATTACAAGAAAAACCCAAAACAAGGAGTTAATCACACGACAAGAAAATAGTTTTGCTCATCTGCCTACTTGTTGTAGTGATGTTAAAAGGAGTAATAGAAAACCAACTTTGAGAACTTGTAAAAAAATTTACACAAAGGAATAACTTTTCACGAGAATTAAGAGCATCTCGAGGCAACTTCGAAGAAATGAACAAATAATTCTCACAAGATAGTTGGAAGTTGATGACCAAACATCTTAGGAAGTGCTTTCAGTTCCCTATCAAAATTGAAGGCACATTTTGGAGGTACTTCAAACATGTACTTAGCCTTTGAAAGAGTATTCTATGTTTAAATTCTCTTCTTATTATATTAAAGGGGTATTGTTAACATGAGCCCTTAAAAAAATCTTTTTAACCAAAATATGAGGTTAACGCTTATTCTCGAGGCATATTTTATTGCACTTTAACACTTATTCTCAAGTTGTATTTTAATGCACTTTAGCGTGTACCCTTAGGGCATACATTAACAAGACCCTATATTAAATGAATACAGATGGTGACAAAAAACATAAAGAGATCAAATATATTAAATGAGGATCCCATTCGGCAACCCACATATATTAATTTTGGATTGGGTGGATTTTTTGGGATGATGATTTCTATAGTAAGAATATCATCCTCATAAAAAATTAGCACATTCTAAAACTTTTAACCCCATCAAAAGTAGTTTACAAATTAGGGGTAAAAATCAACGGTCCACAATTCTCCAATTTCGTAAATCACTTTTGATGGAGTTAGAAGTTTTAGATTGGTCTGATTTTATGTCAGGATGATCTCCTCACCACAGAGATCATCCTCACAAAAAAAAAAAAAAAAAAACAATCAAATCTGAAACTTTTAATCTTATAAGACAAATTTTCACTCCCAACTTGATCTCCCTAGTGTGGACTGCACAATATCTCCCATTAAATGAAGAGTGGATTTTTTGATAGGCTTAACTATTGCATTTTTATTAAAAAAAACTCCCTTAGAGTTTTGACAACTCCAAGAGTGGATTCTTACGACATCAATTTGTGACATCCAAAAACACGATCACATGGCACAAGTTTATAAAGTACAACATTTTAAAAACTTTGAAGAAAAGAAAAGACAAAAAGAGAGTTAATTTTACCATTGAATTTTAGTTTTAAATTTGGGACTTTGGTAGTCATTCTTTTTCAACATTTTTGATTAAGTTTAAAAGGGTTTATTTTTTTAACTGTTTTCTTTTGAATCCGAGTTTTTACATGAAATCTAGAAAGGATGTTATGTTGGATTTCTAATTTGATAATCTATGTGAACCCAATATTCATTAGTAAGATTTGAAATCTTACTAAGTTAGTCATACTAGTCTGATTCATAAAATAAGGTTTGATTGGGAAAAAAACTTGATAAAGTAAGGGAGTTTTTATAATAAAATTACTACTAATGGGTCTGCTCTCCAAACCTCTGTTAAATGAATACAGATAGTGACCTGTAAAGAGATCTAATATATTAATTGAATACACAGATTGTGACTTAAATTTGTATTCTAGTGTTGGTCGTGTCAGAAAGATCTTTTTGGTGGTGAAAGATCTCTATGCATAAAGGGCACGTGGCACATAAAAGTAAAAGCTGGACTATATTCCTTTGAAATTCGACTAATGATAATTGACTCGAATATACTTAACTACGTGGCATGTGGATAGAATCATATATTTTCCTCGAGATAGACATTAACAAATCTATGCTTCTGTGCAAATGCCACGTCCGTTGAATATGTTTTTTATAAAGTCTGTCTATCACTAACTCCTGACGTCGTACGTCTCGACGAATTTATATTTTTATAAAATAGGAGGTATTATCTTTAAATAAATAATCTTTCTTTTATTTATATATATATATGGAAGGGATTTCGCCAAAAAGAAAATATATGTGGACGGGAGGGAAATCGAGTACTTTTTTGCTCGTAAGGCTGGGAGCAAATTTGTTCACAGTCCAACAGTCATTTGACACGTGGCATGAATGACATCACCAATAAGAGATAAAATTTCTCTCGTATCACTGTAAAAAATAAAAATTTCCTGATCGGATCACCTTGTGACAATAAAAGCATGATCCCAGCTCAAATTTTTTTTTTCTTTTTTCCTTTTTTGCTTTTGATTATGAGAGTTTTCATAAAATCTAGAAGATTGTGATGTTAGATTTTGATAAATTTAATATTTTAAATCTTAAAATTAAAATTTGTGGACAAAGGACTTATTGAAAGGAGAGAGAAACTTTCTCCTCCTTAATGATGTCATTTAAGCATCATGTTAAAAGGTGACCAAAAATCATTTTCATGACATTTGAGACAAAATCAAAATTTTGTTTTATATGAGTTTTGAAATAGACAGAAACTTCTAATCCCATCAAAAGAGATTTACAAAAAAGAAAGATGATTTATGATTTTTTAATTTTTTTTTATGGGGTTAGAAATTTCAGAATAGACTAATTTTTGGTTTGGATGATCTCCTCATCATAGGGATCATCCTCATCAAACATCAGCTCATTACAAAAATTTTAACCTATATAAGAAAAAAAAATTGTCTATAATGTGAGTTGGCTTTGGTAATAATTGGGTTGCCTATAGTAGAACCTTTACTTGTTTGATGAATCTTCATTTCGTGTGTTGAATATGGAAAATTTCCGAGTTGGGTACTCATTATAATTCCCAAAAACATGCATTCATCATTTTTAGAACCTACAAAGAACTTGTGAGTTCGTCACTTTTAATATCTACGAATTTGTAGATAAATTAGCAAATTCATTTATCATAAAAGTGATGAATTCACTTAAAATGCATGTTTTGGGAATTAAAATGAACATTGTATCGAAATTGGAATCTGGACATGTTTTGGGGAAAATCCCCTTACTTTTTTTTTTATGATATATAAAGAGAGCTTCTATTGCCACACCAACTTTTACTGACAACAACTTGGACGTGTGTTAATTATTTAGGGATTTACATATGAATTGGTGTATTGTTAGCAAAAGTTGGTGTAGCAATATAATCTCTATATACAAAAGACTACTAGATATTATAAAAAAAATTAATAATTTAAGTGTCACACTCTCATAGATGGTCAACACAGGAAATTGGGGTGTCAACGGGTCAATTTCAGTTCGATTCATAAGAAAATTATAACCATAACCACTATATTTTTTTGGTTACAGCTCATATTTAAAAATAAATTGGAATCGAAATCGCCAAGAACCACGAGTACTCAACGGTTCTACTACTTAAGAGTTGAATGTGAAAAAAATATTTCAAAATCATTATAAAAAAATTTCCGTCTAAAAAATAACAAATAATCTACAAAGTATCAGCTTAATTATAATTCATTTTACTGAAAATATGATTTAAAGAATTTTTTTTCAAAAATTAAAATTCATCTTCTATACAAGTAATAAATTTCAAGAAGAGATGACCCATTTTAAGCTTCAATATTTAGTTTATATGAAAAATTGAAGAACTTTTATGTAATATATTTTAATTTTAAAACTATAGGAAAATATTAAATTATGTATAAATGATAAAATGAATCAATTCCGAGTACCCGAGGGTACCCATCGGATAGACCTAATGGTCCTTGTTCTTATCGATTCAGTTCCATATTAGGCCCGACTTTAATTGGATCCAATAAAAAGGGATTTGGGAATTCAATTTTGGTTCTGAGTAAATGGGTACCCATTGACACCCCTACGCACAAAGATGCGTGCGAATAGTAATGACTTAGGTTATTCACTTGTGTCATGTTCATTTAAGTAAGGTTTAGACACCATTGTCTTAGGCCCATCTACTATCTCTTTCTCTCAAGCAGTTTTTGAAGAATTTGTGGTAATTCCTATTTTTTTTTGGAAGGATTTGTTAATTGATTATACTTAAGATATGTTCCTTGAAGTTGGAGTGGGATGATGTTGTTTAACAATTAGGATAAGTTCCATTTTTTAATCCTATAAATAGGAATGTTGAAAGATGTCTTATATTGTTCTTTTTTTATTTTCTTAATTAGAAGTTTTGGACCCACCCATAAATGTAAGTACGATTGTTGAACAACGTAATCTTAATGTTATTTGATTTATTTATGATTTTCTTTGTTATTTTCTTCGTAATCATGTTAATTTGCAATAGATAAAAATATTAACAATTGACATGTAGGAGTATAGGATACAGAGAAGCAATCTTATGGTGTCAAGATGTTTTTATGTTGCAAGGCAATGGAATCAATATCCCACCTACTCTTCGATTATTGGATTCCAATTTCCAGGGTAGGTTGTTATTTTGGTCATATATTTTGTAGTTATCCTACCACGAAAGTCACTCATGCTTGAACAAGAATAAAAAAAAAGGTATTTTAGAAACACCCCTATTAAATTGGTGATATTGGGTTTACCTTTTAACTCTATATTAATGTCATTTTATTCTTGATGATTTAATAGTGAAATTTTGATTTAGTAACTTCAGTTTTTTACGAACATTTTTTAAAAAATCAAAATTTTACAGTTAAATCATTAAAAAAGAAAAAACTTATCATGTATTTTGCAAGAGGTAAACTTAATATCACCAATTTAATTGGGTTGTATTTCTAAAATACCCAATAAAAATTTTCACTAGAGAAAAGAACTGACATTCATCTATTTTCTGATACCATATTTATCTTTACAAATATTTTATAAGTATGTCTTATCCATGGCTTCTCAACATGGGGAGACAGCAGATTCATAATGGGGGCAATGAGGGCACTTGCCCCTACTAATATTTAAAAAAATTACATTATCCTCTTGAAATTTTAATATATTTTATATTTTTCTCACAAACTTTTAATAGGTATCCATACTTCACTCAAGATTCTTAATTTATCAGAATCTTTCTATTTTATTAATATTTGACAGTTTGCCTCCACTTCCAATGCTGACATTACCCTTTGACTTAAGTCTTTTTTCCAAGACTAATAAAAATGATTTAAATGCCTTTTTTTTCAACCTCTAGTAAAAAATCCATGAATTTTTGTCCCAAATTAAATCACCCATACAACTATAATTTCTCCCCCACTACAAGAGAAAGATGCAGCCATTCCAATGCAAATAATTTTAAGTTATTTATTTATTTATTTATAAGGGTAAGGCTGTTTTAATAAAAAGAGGTAACAAAAGTGAAAAACAAAGGAGGAGAGACTGAGGTAGCCCCCAAGAGTAAAGACAAAGGAAGAAAAAAAGAAAAGCAATAGAAAGAAAATCAGCAACATCTCCTATAACGATATCTGTATCAAAAAATAGACTATTCAACACTTGGAATTTGTTGGACAAATGTTTGCTACAGACACCCATATTAAAAGTTTAGAAAGTATCCACCGCTTGTAGTCTCTGTTTCAACTCAATGATGCCCAGTAGTACCTTTTTCTGGACCTATTATGCCAATAGTCAGTTGGATTGCAGATTTCTAGTGATTGTACTTGAGGAATGGATCCTTAGAGAGGAATTCTACTTTGCTAGAACCCTCTTCAAATCAAATCATGAAACGTGTATTTTTTATTTATTTCGTACCCCTTACTTTTTCTTTAATATTTGAGATACCTCCTTAGAAAATCCACTTATAATCATGATTTTTAAACTGGTATCGCGTCTCGTCTTGTTCAGCTCTGATATCGAGTCATCTCGGATGAGTTTTTCGATACGTTTGAGACGTCTCGTGAGATAACTCAAAAAATTATACTATGAAACATAAAACTCGATTTAAAAATGACTTTGTGAATTGGTCTCATTCAGTTCTGATATCGAGTTAACTCGGACGATACATCTCGATCTCGGATAAGTTTAAAAATCATGTTTATAATAAAAAAATTCAAAATTCTTTTCTCCTTACGGGAGTGGGAAGAGATAAATCAACATCTCTTATCATGTAACTGCCACCACTTATGGAGGCATGATGTTAACGACTTTCGAAATTTTTAAAGAGACCCTCTCCTTTAAATTACACGTGGCATTTTTAAAGAAATATGATAAAAATGTAGAGGCATGAAATAAATTTTAAAATGGTATGCTCGCTTTCAAAGTCGGACTCCACTAAAGAGGCATGAAAAAAAATGTAAAGATATGAAAAAAATTCAAAACACATGTTTTCGAAGAAAGCTCTTTCAAAATTTTGCAATGGTCTGCTGTTCGCTTTCAAAGTCGGACTCCACATTGGACATAATCCTAAAGGAAAGAAAAATAAGGAACCTAAATTCTTACAATTATTTGGATTAGTTTTGACATTTTTTTAGAATATGTACCATTGATGCTTTGAATGAGGAGTATTTTTTTTTCTCACACGACTATTAAACAATTGTTTGACATGTGGTTAAAAAAGATAAATAAAAGAGAGAAAATTTCTTTTTTTTCTTCAGACAATGAAAAAAAAAATATTCTTGATCGCATTATTTTATTATATTCAAAAATATGATCCAATACCATAAGGTTATAGAGGATAAAATTCTATTTTAATTTTAAATTTAGGTGTCTCCATTTTTAAAATCTTGATCAAACCCATTTTTTATATTATTATTATTTTTACATACGAGTTTTTCTTAAAATCTAAAATGCTGTGATGTTAGATTATATAATTTTTAGATGGCCAATATAGTAATTTAATTCGCCCAACGACCATTTTTTAAGATTTGACATCTTGAAAATAAGAGTGTAGATTTTCTATTTGACTAATGTGACAGACATGAAATCATAAATATTTTTTCTTAGGAAATTAAGTAAGTTTAATTCTAAGTAAAGTACCAACTTCATGTTATGTATTTTTAGACTCTTTAAAGAGATTTCAATACCACTCGCATAAAGATGAGAGGTATGCATTTTTTGTGTCGAAAGTGATTAAATGTCGAATTCCGTCACTTTAAAAATAAGTATAAAAATAAAATAAAATTAGAGGAAGCGAAGACTCACTCGACCAATCGACAGAGCAGAGAATTGCACATGTATCCCAAGAAAAAGATCTATATTTCCGTGTCCGTGGCACATCATCCGAGTGAAGACTTTCTTGTTAAGAAATCATTATTCTAGAAATTATATTTTTGCAGAGAACTTGAGAACAAGCCAGAGAAATTTTCTCTCAACCGATTTTGTCCATGTGCGCACACGTCAAGTGGCTGCGGCGTTGTGAGCAAAAAAATACTCTTTAGCGAGTGGATAAGTGACAGCGCATCTACTTACGTGGCATGTTTTGGTTAATCACTTATTTGCGCACACTGTGCACGTTAAAAACACGACAGTTGTAGACGTAATTGTGCGCCGTATTCGAGGTCCACTCCACACAAAACCACTCAAGTAACCATACGGAAAGCTTTAAAATTACAATAACAACTCACGTGATAATGAATACGTCATTTATATTATAAGACGGATTTATGGTTATGGAATGAATGGATCGGATCCAAAATTCGATCAATTACTCCTCTGTAACCCGATTCAATAGTTTATGATCTAGATAAAACTTTAGGGATTAATAATGACCCGATTCAATAAGATAATGGGTAACCACTTTTTATCCAATGAAATCCCAATATTATATAAGAAAGTAGGTGTATTATGCACATCTATGTTATGTTTACATGATCAATAAAGTAATGATAAGATCGGGTCAAAAATTTACTCGGACATAGTCTTGTTGTTATTAGATTGGTTTACTGAACTACATTGATTTGATCCAAACAAGATCCATTAACCATTAAAGTAGAAATAATTGGGAAATAAAAGTGATTAGAAAAATCCTAGAGCGATTTTGTTTTTCACTGTGTTTCACACTGCATTGATGTGGTGGCCGTCAATGTGTCACATGTATAATATTTGAGTCGTGCTGGCGTGACACAGGATTTACTATGATTCTCACAATTTTGACATGGACATGCATATATAACCGTAGATAATTTTTACATGTATCACGAGAAAACACATCTATGGTTATGTGCACATCCCACGTTAGACTTGTGAGAATCACAATAAATAGTTTTTGTTATATCAGCATTTTGCATAATATTTTATTTGATTAATGTCATTAAATGTGTCACATGTATAATATTTTATGTAATAATAAAGTAGCATTATAACATATTTTTATGATCTTCCTCCTAACAAAAATGACTTTGTTGATAGTGTATTTTTACATATTTTATTAAAAATATTATATTAATATTTTCACATAATATGGGTATGGGATGAAAAGTGCCAATATATAATTTTTTTTAATATGATGGGTGTGTCTGACCTTAAATTCGACTAGGGGACCGGAAGAGTCAGGGTTGGAGCCAAGGTGTATGGGGGCCTCCCCCAGGCACGTGCAACACTCGCACATTACATGCACAGGATAATTGAGGGTGCACCCTCACTAGTGGCCCCGAGGAAATTATATTGCTCGTACAGTTGATAGCCAAAGAGTTGACCTTTATATCAAGTATTGTTATTTGGATTTCTCTAAACTAAAAGGACTATCCATTACATCATCGAAGAGATGGGAGGAAAAACACAATTTCCCCGTAAATCAATAAAAGTTGTGCAAAGCCCAAGAAATATTCTCCCCCTTCAACCATAAATTTGTTGTCGTTTGATTTTGGTATTTTACAAGTTACTTTACTGAAGAAATTTGATCTTTTTACGATAAAATGAAATATGTACATGATATAATAATAGTCATTGTAAAGATAAAACAATTTAATGTTTCGATCTTTTATTGCTTAATTATTAATATCACATGTTTACTGTTGCAAAATTGCAAAAATTTGAGATCATTTGGTGGAATTTTTTTTCCATACAAAGCTTAAATTAATTTCTTTATGGATATAATGGGCCAAAAAAAAAAAACAAAAAACAAAAAATCGATTCATAGATGGCACGCCCGCCTACAAGCTGAAAACCACAACTTTAATTTCCACATAAAACAGTAAATCCTTTTCAAGCTTTATAACAGACCTTCCCATATCACATATCATTTCTTTCTTGGAATTAATCTTGAGAGTTTCTATTTGCACCTCAACTTTTATTTATTACATCCCAATTAAAAATAAAGAAAATAAATGAAGGGATTATTCCCAAAATGTGTGCAATCCGATTTTGGTATACGGTTCATTTTAATTCCCAAAACATGCGTTTCGAGTTAATTTGTCACTTTTATAATAAATGAATTCACTGATATATCTATGAATTCGTAGATAATAAAAGTGACAAACCCACGAGTTTGTAGGCTATGAAAAATGAATGCATGTTTTGGGGTGCCAATAGAAGATCTCATTTTTCTTCTTCTAGGGAGCCTAATCACAATTGTAAACTACTATTGGAAATAACAGCTCTCGGTAATCTTTCACCACTATCCTCCTTTACTTGGATCTTTGTGGGTCCTTTCTTTTTCTCTATAGCACACTTTGTATGGAGATAATAACAACGTTGTTCACAATAGTAAGACTACCCGAAAGGAAAAGTGACAACCATGGCATGCCTGAAAAGAAATCCTCAAAAAAGGCTTGGTCTAAATCATTTGAAATGTAAATCAATTCAAATGCTTCGTCATTCGCCTTAATTTCATGATATGACTTGATCGGTTTAGGAAGGAAAGCACGACATGAGGGACAACAATAATGTGTCGAGTTGAAGAGGAGGTTGTTCTTTCTATTTAGTACTCCTGGTCAACAAAGAGGTATTGTAAATCAAGCCACACATTCACACTGATGATCGAGTTAGTGCAATTTTATTACAAAAACTCCCCTACTTTATCAAGTTTGTTACTTCAACAAACCTTACTTTGTGAGTTAGGCTAGTATGTCTAACTTAGTAAGATTTTGAATCTTACTAAAGGTCATTGGGTCAACATGGATTATCAAATTGGCAATCCAACATCACTTTCTTTTAGATTTTATGGATGAAGTCAGATCCAAAGGAACAAAATTCAAGAAAGAATCATTTTTTAGCTTTATCGATGTCGTTGAAAATGGATGGCTACGGAACTCCCAAATTTAGAACGAAAATTCAATGGTGAAAATTAAAATTTTTTTTTTTTTTTTCAAAGTTCTTAAAATTTTGTCCTTTACAATTCTTGTGGCATCAGATCATGTTTTTGGATGCCACAAATTGATGCAATTAGAATCAACTCAAAAGTATGTTAAATAACAAATTAACCTCATCAATTTGAATTTTATGATGTGAATCTCTACTACAAGGTTTGTTGGGTAACGAACTTGATAAAGTAAGGTTTGGTGGGTAACAAACACCATAAAGTACGGTTCCCTTGAAGTTGTTAGAACTCCAAGACAGTTTATGTAATAAAATTGCAATAGTCAGGTTTGTTGGGTAAATCTCTCTTATATAAATTAAAATTAAGAGAGATTTACCCAGTAGGCCCAACTATTGCATTTTTATTACAAATACTCCCTTGGAATTCCGACAAGTCCAAGGAAACCTTACTTTATCAAATTTGTTACCCATCAAACCTCACTTTATCAAGTTTGTTATGGAGCAAACCGTAGAGTGGAAAAAATAAAAAAATATTTTACCATTAACTTTAATTTTAAATTTGGGAGTTCGATGGCCATCCATTTTCAATACCGACAATCAAGCTCAGAAAGGGTCTCTTTTTAGAAATTTTTTATTTTGAATTTGAATTTTTCCATAAAACTTAGAAGTCTATATTGTTGAATTGCTGATTTGACTATCCAGCTCATGGTTTTTAAACTCGGTATTTGGTCTCGTCTCGTTCAACTCTGATACCAAGTTGACTCGGACGATACGTCTCATCTCGTTCGACATTGAGACAATGGTTTTTAACCATTTAAAAAATTTGAAAAAATCTGAAAAATTCAGGAAAAATTCAGAAATGATTCCTATTAAAAAATGAACAAAATATATATATAATTTTTTTTTCATAATATACCTATCAAAATAAATAAAGTAAATATTTACAAGTCTTTCTTCCATGAACATCTTGGAAATTAACCATGGATCTTGAACCTAAACCACATAGATTAAATCACCACCATTAAAATCTAGAAGAAACATATTCTTCATCTGTGATGATATTTATAATAATCAAATAAATGAGTAAAACAAATTCATATAGATCAATCCAAAATTAATGATTTTAGCAAGTATTTTTTTTCTTGTATTTAATGCTTTTTGGCAAATGGGGACCTCCATGAATTGTCCTTCTCTAGTTGCTCCCTATAAATTCAATATCTAAATTAAGAGAAACTAACACAAAATTTATTAAAACATGAAAATAAAATAACCAAAACCACTTGCACTGATACACCTACCAAACAAGTTCAAATCCAAGATAGATAAAAACCAAAAAAATCACTTGGAATTGTAAATTTAATAAGAAACCTAAAGACTTGATGGTTGATTGTGAAGTACAACCGAACACAATAACCTTGACCTTATGTCTTCATAATTAAGTCAGATAATGGGTACCGTTCTGCAATTGAATCTAATCTATAAAGAAACAATAAATAAAATACTCCAATTTAGTATGTCAATATTGAGAGTAAATTAAGAAATACAAATCTCCCAATTAATCACTAAAAATCATCAACTTAACCACAAAAGATGAAGAAGATGAAGTTTTCTTCAAAACCTTGACTTTTTTTTGTTCACTTGGTGGAGAAGATGAAGAAATAATAAAGGAAAATTGATTTGGAAGGCGAAATAATAGAGGATTGAGACTTAACTTGGTGGAGAAAATAAAAATTTTTTCCAAAATCTTACATTTTTTTGTTCACTTGCTGGAGAAGATGAAGAAATAATGGAGGAAAATTGATTTGGGGGTAAATAAATGAGGATTGAGGTAAAACTCGATTGTCTCGATTAACTCGGACGAGATTTTCAAAATCTCGTCCGATACAACTCGTTCATCTCATGAGTTAACATAATATCTGCGCTGTCTCGTATATTTCGTTCGTATCGTCCGAGTTTTGTAAAAATATCGTCTGAGACGACTCGCTTATCTCACGATACGCGGTCGTCTCATGACACATTGTGAGTTGGTCTCGTTAGACTCTAATACCGAGTTAACTCGGACGATAGGTCTCGATCTCGGACGAGTTTAAAAACCATGATCCAGCTAGCATAATTTATAAAATAAGATTTGTTCAAATAACAAACTTGATAAATCAAGGGAGTTTTTGTAATAAAATTGCAACAGATACGCTTGCCCGATAAATGTCTCTAAAATTAAATGAAGAAGTAAGTGACTAGTACGTAGAGTGGAGGAATAAAGATGGTTTATATGTAAATAAATAAACTTTCTTTTAGGTATGTGACGTGGAAGAAATTTCGCCAAAAAGAAAATATGTGGACTGTAAGGAAGTCAAGAGTGAAGACAGCTGAGACAATCAAAAGACATGTTTGGTAGTTTTGTTACTTTTTCTATCATTATCAATTTTGATACCCACCAAACTTTACTTTATCAAGTTTGTTACTGGCAAAGCTTGGAGTGGGTATCTACGTCATAAAATTTGTTACTCAGCTAATCTTGGATTGAATTGGCTTGGATTGAGTTCAAAATATTTTTATTTTTTATAATTTTTTTTCCATTAAATATAAGTTTTTTCATGAAATTCAAAAAATTATTGTGTTGGATTTCCAATTTGATAATTCATGTGGGTCCAACAATCTTTAATAAGATTTGAAATCTTACTAAGTTAGTCAAGATAGGATGATTCATAAAGGTTTATTCCTCGACAAACTTGATAAAGTAATGAAGATATTTTTCTAATGAACTTACAACATATAAGTCTGTCAGGTACTAAATCTATATACAATAGTGGTTGATGTATTTGGCGTGTAAGTTATGTAACCTATAAAACAAAACAAAAAAATTTTGAGTAGCTAGCTTCTTTTATTATAGAATAGAGTATGACTACATAAAAGACTACTAGATATTATAAAAATAAGAGAGATTTAATGTGGGATTAAGTTAAGCATTTCCCTACTCTGGGTTGGCAGAAACAGGTTCCGACCTCATGACTCGGTCGGCCCCCCTCCTTTCTTTTAGTCGGCTTGGTTCACCAAGGTCAGATGCTGCTTCTCCATGTTAGGCATTAGAAAGAGACAATACATACAAAGCGATTCCGGGTCCATCCTCAGAATCCGGTGTGTTTGAAGGTGGATCTGCAAGGCCAAGTCCAAGTCTGAAATTCATTCTACACGGTCCAGTCCGAATGAACTTCACGGAAGCAGGAATTCCTGGACCACGAGAAAGCAACGACTATATAGCATGCAGCAGGTGGCTCACCTTGTCACATGGATTTCTCAATGAAAGATTCAACCAACAAGGTAGCTTACCCAATCGCACAACGGAATTGATGTGGATGGAAATTTGGAATCTCCAGTTGTTGGGCGGTTCCTGATCCTCCGGATTCGTTTCCAGAAGGGAGCCTCTCCGCAGATTCAGGAGCGTGTGACTTGACAGACTTAGTTATTACGTTTTTATTACAAAAAAGCGAACCTCACTTTATGAAGTTTGTTATCAATCCGACCTTACTTCTATCAAGTTTGTTATTGGGGGATGTAAGTCCTAAAGTTCAAATTGTTACCCTTAATTTGTTACTTTACATATTTTGTAGTGTGCATCCTAACTCTATCAATTTCTTATATCTAAAAATATGATCGGATGCTATACGGTATAGAAGACGAAATTCTAAGAATTTTTTGAAAATTAAAATTTCAAAAAAAAAAAAGTTTATTTTCAGTATTAGATTTGAATTTTAAATTTGGGAGTTCGGTAACCATCCATTTACAATGGATTCGATCAAACTGATAATAGAATATTTTTTGAATTTTTTTCCTGTTGATTATGAGGGTTTCCATGCAATCAAGAAGGCTATGGTGTTGGATTGCCACTTGAATAAACCATGTGGGTCCAAAGACCCTTAGTGAGATTTGAAATCTTATAATGTTAGTCATACTAGCCTGATTCATAAAGTAAAGTTTGTTTAAGTAACAAACTTATGAAATAAGGGAGTTTTTTTAATAATAAAATTGTAACAGATGGGTATGGCAGGTGAATCTCTCTAAAAATAATTAAAGTGTCACACTCATTTAGATGGTCGGCACAAGCAAAGACAAATGCGGATGGTTATGGGTTGGGTCACTCAGCAGTTTTAGGCCCATTTAAAAAAAGCTTTGATCACCGCTACGTTAGGCCCATTCAAGTCCCACCTACTCTTTTATCCATAGATTCCAAAGTAGATTGTTATTTTGGTAATTTTTTGAAGTTATCCTATGAACAAATTCATTTTTTTTTGTACCTCATATCGCACATCCTGACGTGAAAGTGTATAGGACTGACAAATACTTTTTCACTCGTATTTCAATGAAAAGCATCTATGGTTCTTATACACTTTTCACGTCAAAATGTGCAATGTGAGGTACAATCTTGAGGTCAATTTAGCATTATTCTTACAAAATATTTTATGATAAATAATATTTTGCTGGAGATATAATAGTGTTAGACATCTTGTGTACAACACCGTTGGATTTCATAGTGATCTTCTCAGATGCTTCTGATGCAATGGGGATATTTTTCGACATTATACTCAAATTACCAATGGGACCAGGGGCGGAGCCAGGATTTTGCCAATGTGGGGGCAAGTGCTTCCGCTGTAAATCCACCCTTGAATGGGATTATTTCCGTCATTTGAAAATATAAAGATATGTGGATCCACACATTAAGGGAGACTATGATGATCTTGTTTGGATAAAAAATAGTCAGTAGAAAGTAGCTGTAAGAGGAAGTGGATTAGGAAGAAAGTAGATTTTAAAGAGTACAAGTAATTTTATTTTATTTTACTTCTTAAAAGTAATTATTTTTTAAAGATAACCCAAAGCACCCCTCTTTTACATTCAACTTTAAAAGTTTAACAAAAAAAAACAATTTTTTTTTTCTCGAAAGGTTCGTAGGAATGTGGATGGAGATAATGAAATGATATATAAATTCACTCTCTCAACTAGGATTGTCAATGGATCAAATTGAGTTCGAAATCTAATACGTTCTAATTTGATTATTTCAATTTGGATCAATGTTATTGCTCAAGGGATTGGAATTAGATCATCTTTCTGGATTCGAATTATATATTACATCCCGATTAGAGATTACTTGGGCTGATCTAATGAAAGTATTTGTCCAATCCACAATCTAAAAAGCGAAGCCCATCCATACCTTCACATTCCAGGCCAAACAAGTAAGGCCCAAGAGAAAGTAAAAAAGAGAAAAAAAAAAAAATTGAGCACGCTCCAAAAAGGGAGAGGTCTTGAGTTAAAGCTCTCTCTTTGGCCACCCGTAAGGGATTTATCCCAACTTACCTGATATATGTGGTTTGTAGGCCATATATTGCATGTACCTGAGGGATTTGAATCAGATATGGTGCCTTAAGAGGCTAGTTGCCTCGTCCCTACTAATCGGGTCTGCGGGTCTGAAACCCTTGTCATAAGAAGAAAAAAAGAGAGAGTAAGGCTTAAGAGAAATATGCAACTAAGGTTGTGCATATATTTTTAGTTGAACGAGATGTTGGAGATATTCTTTGTTCTTAAAAACATATTGTAGAAAGTGTAGATTGTAAAGAACTTTTTGATTTTGATGTGACTGAGGCACGGAAGAGCTGTTGTTCTTAAAACCAAATTCTTGCCCCTTTAGGATGATATCTACAGTGTAAAAGGCTCCAATGAGATTTTTAAGATTCAACAGTTATGATCCTGCTAGTCGTGCACTCAAAAGTAGTAGGTCTACAACGAATTCGATTGGTCTAGTATGACAATGAGAAATTTAGAGTGACTCGAACAGAGAAGAAGAGACCAGGAAGTTATTTTCTCTTTTCTTACCTCTAGGGCTCATTTCTCTAATATAGTAGAAAGTCTAACGGATTAATGGATTAAAAAGGGAGAGAGATGTTTGTGAACGTTGAAGGGATCCAAACGGTCAAGACACATTAATAATAACGGTTAGCTAAAATGGACCAATCAAATTTTAGCAAAAGTAGGCCTATCACGCGAGGCTTAAATCGGAGATTTGCACTTTCTGCCCGCATGTAGCATGTGCGCACATGCATTAAGATTTTTCGATGGGTTGTCCCCAAACACAATGGGTTGTAGTCCTGCGATACCTTAGCCTCCATGTGCACGTGAGGTACACTCTCTTTCTCATCCACATTCAAGCAAGTAATAGAGTGTAATCCTTTTTTAAGTGAGTACCACTTTTGTATTTATTTGATGTGGACTAAAATTTGAAAGAGTTGTTTTTACAATTCTCACAAACAAGAAAACTAAGAGAATATTTGATTTTCAACTTATAAAAAAAAAAAAAAAAAGGAAAAAATATTTTAATATTAAGGAAATTTCTACATTTTACAAATAACACTCAAGAGGTCTTGAGTTCAAATCTTGTCCTTAATAAAACATACAAAATATAAGAATCGATTACATGATAAAACTCTAAATTTTTCAATAGAATAGGTTTAAACCAAACTCATGGTTTAAAATATCAGAATGCATTCGTCGATACGTATTGATATCGACTGAGATTGATACAAAGCATTGATCTTGAAACATTGAATGAGGCTATAAATCAGAGTCTCCTGTAATATAACACATGTTACCTCTCGAGATATGATATGGGATGTCAGGGTCTGGTGTGTCATCTCATAGCCAAGCACTAAGGCCAAATCCACCATTTTATCCTTATCTTTTCTTTTAGAGTTTGGATTTTTTTTTTTTTTTTTTTCCCTTTTTTAATCTTTTATGCAAAAATTCTTGAAGCCAACGGAGAGTACATTCGATGGAATAATTTTTTAGATGTATTATTGCAACCGAAGGGGTTAGGTTCACTTTCTTAGAAGCACTAACAAGGTACATCGACCATTAACGACTTTTAAATAATATGGTGGGGCTGCAGGGCACTCTTGACAATTTCAAACTAGAGCCACCAATTAGTTGCAAAATGTAGAACATAACTAATGTTACAGGCGGCAGAAATCATACTTTAACTGTGATGAGAGTTATAAACTATAATCCTAAAACTTATAAAATAGTAAAAAATAAGTGCCAAGTAAATAACCTAAATTCCTAATACATTATTTTGAGTGAATTGGATGTCAGAGTACTTTTGCAGTTTTATATATACACCCATAACGCTTGGGGAATTCAGATTGAAGTGATAGCGAGTGGATCGAGTGTCAACACATATTCCAAGGTATGTACTATGAATTATTTTCCTCTACATGTCAGTAAAGAGCCCATGAAGGGATTTTACACCCGTGATGTTATTAATTATTAAATCTGTGATAAAAAACTGTGTTTTTGCACACTATTCTAGATTTGTATGTTGTATGCTGTATGCATGCATGTATCCAAACACAGTTGATTTTAAAGTTAAAAATATCCCATAGAAATGCCATAAGTTGGAAAATACTTTTTCACAATCAGCAGGTAACCCTGAAAAGGGCATTATAAGTGGCATTATTATTATGCTCCCTTTTGACTCTATGTGATTATCACTCTTGAATTATTTATTTATTTTAATGTTAGAGGTATATTTTCTTGAATTATTATGGTGAGGGGGGGCCATAGACCCTAGATTAGAACAACCTGACGCGCTTGGTAGGGGCCTAATTAGTGTCTAATAAAGCAAAGCAAATAAAACCCCTTCCATTACATGAGGATGTCTAGCCTTTCAAGTCAATTCTCTTATTGAATCTAGGCGGAACACGTAACACCATAAAACAATGAATACAACTTGTGAAGGGGGGATCGCGATGGAGTCATGATGTTTTCCTTGATGTCTAGTGTTGCATTTCAACAATGCGCCATGATTACTCTCAACGAATATCCATTTTTCGTCAACTCTCCTTCAAGGGTACAGGTGTTAAATGATCAATGGGGATCATACAAAAGTGGTGTACATGAGTGCGGTTGATGATAAGATGTTTGGGGGGTGGTAACCTTTCTTACTTTATTTTTCTTTTTGAGATGATGACAGGGGTCGAATTGAATCTATGATCTCATGTAAGTAAATCACGAGTTTTAACCCATACAGATTAGTACATTTTTTTTACTAAATGCCAATAGGAAGAAATGCATTTTTGACATCCATCTGATACGGATAAAGTACTTTGATTCATAGGAGGGTGAATCTTATTTTTTTTTTCATTATGGTCAGGAGTTCAGTGAATTTGCTTGAAATGATAAATCCCACTATGACTTTTGACTTAAAATAGGGCAAGAGGGTATAGTGTACTAATTGCTAAGTACATTCTTTTGTCATTCTCCACTTCCATGGTGGGTTTCATCTTTCTATACTTCCTTGGCTTAAATATGTTTCTCTCTCATTATGTCTCCCACCCAACTAACCCCAAGTCCTCTCATGTTGAGCAACATCTATGAAAACGTCCCAAATGTACAAATACCCATGAACCAACAAGGCTGTTTTCCTTCAGAAAAGCAAAATCTGTACTTTTATTATTTGTGATTCACACCAATTAAAAACGAAAGAAGAAAGAGACAGAGAGAGAGAGAGAGAGAGAGAGAGAGAGAGAGTAATAGTTAGGTAAACCTCCATTTGCATCAGAGGGTTTCAACTTTTTGACTTTGTTGAAATGATGTATGTGCCCAACACCACAAACATCCAAAGACAGTGCTAAAAAAAAAGTATAAAAGGAGCACTAGCTTAGTGAGAAACAACAATCATCAAATTATCACTATAACATACTGTAATAGAGAAATGGCAGCCACTTACCTTCATCTACTAGTGTTTCTATTGGTTTTCTCTCACCTCACTTCCTTGAATGCTGTCCCAGTAACAAGTAAATCTCCATTTATCACATATTTAAAGAAGAACCATTTCTTCTTCTTCTTCTACATCTTAAGAATTTGTTTGTTGTATGGTTACAGGGACTAGAAGTCTGTTTCATGAAACACAAACACAAGCTCTTACAGCTTCAGAGAATACTCATCAGGTAGTTTTACCAACTTGATGATCAAATTTTATATTTCATGAGGTTTTTGTAACTATTTTAAATTTTTTTAAAAGGATCCAAGTGAAAACTGCTTTAAATTTAATTTCCTTGTAAACCCAATGTAAATATATATGAAATACAAGGATATAAGATAAGCCCATGATATTCTCAAGCATTCAGAAGCATAAAATATTTTAATCATGAAGTTACATAAAATTAAAAGAAAATACAACAATTGTAAGAAAAATTCCTAGGAATCTTATAATGCATGTTTTGATGAAAACAGGCTATAGCAGACAAGATGGATGTGGAGAGACAAGATTATCCAGGACCGGGAGCTAATAACCGACACACACCGAAGCCACCACTAGTGAAAAACTGAATTAAAACATGGTTTTTTCCCCAGAGTGGTGGGTTATCTTCATAAGTGTTTAATTATGTGTGAAATTTTATGAATATGGGTTTGCTACTTATATATTTAAGTTAAAGTTATATTAGGATAGATTGCAGCAGAAGAGTAGATACTTTAATGTTCTGTAATTTAAGGTACTTTGGATCATGTATTAATTATCTTGAGATATATAGTAAGAGTCCTTAAAGGGTCATTTCCAAGGTTTGAATGTTGTAGCTATTCTCTTGTAACAGGTTTCACACTTGATGAAATTATATCTTAAACACCAAATAAGGATAATTATACACCAACAAGGCTTACATAGAATAACAAGAAGAAGAAGAAGAAGGGATTACCTCCCTAATCACTGTTTCACCCTCATAACCAGCCCTTTTAGTGTTTTTAACACCCTGGTAGAAACTGAAATTGAAGAGTTTTCTTGGAGAGTAAGAAATGGAAAAGCTGGTGTGGCAATATGTAAAAGCTATGCCTCTATTCAATTTTCAGAAGAAAGCATAAAAGGTTCATAATAGCCTGTGATCCTAATCCTAAGGTTTGCCGTCTGATTGGTGTTGGAGGCTTAAAGTGTTTAGCTAAAAGTGATCTTAGAAGAAAAAAAAAATCTTAAATATAAACTTTTATAATAATAAAAAATTAGAGGAATTTGGGCTTTGAGAGGTAAAAGTTACTTTTACTTGAATTAAAATAAGGAATAATAAAACTGACTTAGTGTAATTTCCAATCCTTGCCTATAATTATCAATCAATCATCATCATCTTGTGCTTTATCCCCAAAAATCTTTGTCCGTAACAATGTTGGTCTTCTTTCCACTCATTTCTACTGTCCAATAATTTTTTATTTAATTTTTTTTTAGTTGAAAAGCAAGTTATTGGTTATTGTAAGTGAGGGAAGGTGGATTTCAAAACTTTTTGATAAAAAAGATTATTCCAACTAAGCTTGATAATGGGGGAAACAACAACCAATGGTGTTACTACACATCCATCAAGGAGAACCACATGTCAACTACCCGACCGGGTGGGGCATTGTGCAATAAATAATTCTTGTGTCCTTTAACATGTTCGCGACATTATGTCCCATATCATCATCTTCAAAGCCTTGTCCTAAAATTTTCTAGAAATATCCTAGGTTAAATAGCAAACGTGTTACGATAGACGCCACTCTTTATGGTTTAGAGGGCCCTTGAAGCACAATTCTACTCGATCTTTGATAAATGTAGAGGCAAATTACATCCACTACAGTGCTCATATTTAAGCCAAACGGATCCACCACAAGCCTTGGATGTAAGCATTCTCTCTCTCTCTCTCTCTCTATATATATATAGCTAGATCCCAAACCTTTGGAATAACTATCTTTGCAAGGTGACAATTACCTTGAATAGCTACCTATATCTTCCAAATATTTTTCATTTTTTTTTAATACCAATTCTCCCAACTCCCATGATTCTCTGAAGCATTCTTCAAGATTGTAACAGATTTATCAAAGATTCTCTACATTCTGTGAAGGTTCACACGGCTTTAGTTTCTCAACAAATTCAACCAACCGTGTACACCACAACTACTTGATTTCAGCCTATCTACATCTCTTCGTCTCAACTCTCCTATTTGAAGTTAATCTCTTGTAGTTGTGGATGAATAGAATCCTTTGTAACAACATTATAAAAGAATGCACAAACCTCTCACGAATTGAATAGAGAGTTCTCAATGTTTTAAAGTCTCTTTAAGATTGTTATGCTGGGTCTTGAGGGACTATCCATTTAGACATATTGGCTGCATTATGATTCTGATGTACCTTTTCAGATTTCTAGCTTAAACTCTGTTGATCCGAATGGATACAGAAAGAAAACTCTGTTGATCCGAATGGATACAAAAAGAAAATGCGAGGTGGAGACCAAAACCTCATCTTCAACGTTATACCATATTCATATTGTGAGGGAGACTAATTTATTTCCCTTTGCTGTTTGTTGGGGTATCTGAAAAAAAAAATATAAAATTGAACAATCGGGTTTCTTGGAAAAGAACATTCTCTCCATGAGATCATTATATCCATTTGTGGGTTTATATTCTTCAGATACAAATTTTTTGAAGATTTCTAAGAATTCACTTTTAAGGATTTTATGTTCAGATTGAATCTTGTCCAAAATGAGTTCATAGCTCAGAAGTTTTTTTTTTGTTGGCTCTTTGTTCTTCCGATGATGGTTGATCCAATTATCTTCCTCTTTTGAGTTCTAGGCTTATAAATTGTAATAATGCTCTTTCCCTGCTTTTTATATGAATCGTGATGATTTGACTTGTCCATGTGGCATGGGAACCGTAGATCTGCTCTCCTCGGGATACAAAACTGCACTTTTATGGGAAGTATAGTTCTGTATCCAGATCTACGGTTCCCAAATCTGTCATGTGAGGGGTGTCGATTGAGTATGCCACGTGGGTAAGTCAAATTATCACGACTCATTTTTATATTTAAAAGGCTAACTACTGCATCATGGTCCTCCAGGACTCATCATGTAAAGTTAACATTTCCTTGGTGAAATCACTTTTAACCATTCTAATTCGAAGTTTCAAACACGAAGGGTAAAAATTGACATCAATCTAGGCTGAATATTTGTAACTAGAGATGTACACAAACACCTAAGAGTTATGAGAGGACTTGAAAAATTCAAAATTGAAATATCCCGAATCCTGATATCAGAATTTGAGATCAAGATAGTATTGCTTGAAGTTACGACTGCATAATTCGATAATTGGAATAACATTAATGTCCTTTGTTGGGATGATATAGTCTCATCTGGGTGTGTCCACACAGTACAATTGATGACCAATTTGTTTTTCCCCTCGTGATTGAATGCTTGTCTTCTTGAGAACAACATCCCAATTCACGCTACCACCATCACCAATAGAAACCCACTCTTTTTTAGTGAGCCATATGAGGATCATAAGTTGGGTTGAATTAATGAAAGAATCACATTAATATTGTCTATGGGAGCCCACCTCCATGTTTGACGACCCATAAACTTTCTCAAACATGTTCAATGCTAGACCTTTAAAATATCGAATAGTAAAATACTATCCTCAAACCACATTCTAAACTCTATCAAACTAATAATTCCAAGGGGTTGGCCTAGTGGCAAGCCGAGCCTTAATAAGTTCCTCAGAAAAATAGGTCAAGTGTTAGAAACCCCCACCAGGGTCGGTTGACCCTCAACTCAATCAATTGAGCATAGGACTTTTCGAGGTGGCGGTGTGTGTGACCATGGAATTAGTCTCACCTGAAGGGTGGGGATACCCACAATAAGCAAAAAAGAAACTATCAATAGTGGGGCTGAGATGGGAGGATATTGTTAGTATTTCCCAAAATAAATGAATTTCCTAAACAATTAGTATTGATCCATATAAACCATAATACTAATGTTTAGAAAACCTATGTTTTTCTACCCTAATCTCAACCCTATGTGTGATGGAGAGCCTCAAACGTCGTTTCAGGTTAGAAAAGTCCATTAATTATCATATGTGTTTTAAGTCAAATGGTTTGATTTCAAACATCATGCAAGTCCTTTAAATTAGCTGAAAAAAAAAGAAAAAGAGAGAGAACATTTTATAACCAAACTGCAAAAGAAAGTGGAGAAAGTTGGGATGAGGTGGTAGTCACTTACTTTCAACCACCACCTTTCCATCCACATCAATCTTAATTTTAAATAAATGGGTACCATAATTGTCAACCTTCTTCCTTTTCATAGCTAAGTAATGGCAAAGTTTATTGATATAACGAGTCCAAAGAGATATGGGCTTAACTATTTGTGTCATTAATATCTATATCCATTTAATATATTCGTAATGTTTGTATCAATCAATATTAGAATTATCACCTTTTTATGATTCGAGACTTGAAATTGTTGGATGGCTTGAGAAGGGTATCAAAGTGAAAGCTACCATGAGTTATAAGAAAAAAGGGTACCAGAGTTAATTTCGTCACAGTGGGTCTCCTTGACCTCGAATTCAAAGTATTGTGGTGTCTTACAACCTCAAAGAGAAAAGTTTTAATTTTTGACCCCATTAAAAATTAAAATTAGTGATTTTCTGACACCCCCCCCCCCTCCCCTCCCCTCTTCTCTTCTGACATATTCCCCCATACTCTCTTGACGTGGCATGTGTTAGAATCATAGTTTTTCCTCGGGATATATAACTGCACATCCTTATAAATATGTGTAATTGTGTATCTTAAGAAAAAAAATCTATGGTTCTGGCACATGCTACATTTGGAGAATATGGGGGAGTATGTAAGAGGGGAAGAGGAGTCAGAAAATCATTATTCAAAAATTAATTTTGGTATAGTAGTTCGGTTCATGTCAATAGACCTCTGGAAATTCCAAAAATATTAACAAGAACTGTGTTGGCAGTTCTACTATCTCTTGTATGTTTGGTTTATGTTATTTGTAGATGATATCATATTAGTTGATGAGGTTAGAAAGATAATCAACATTAAAAATGAGAATAATAGAGAAACATGTTGGAGTTCAAAAACTTTATAATAAGTAGATCAAAGATCAAATATGTGGAGTATAAATTTAATGCTGACACCCAAGAGTAAACGATGGAGAGATTAAGGAAGATGTTTGTCCATTGAATCAAACTTGGTTGGTTAAAGTGGAGTTGAATGCACAATGTTTATTTTATTTTTTTTAAATATCGTGGGTATCTGGGTGCAATGGCAGATTTAGAGTCGGGGGCATTTGCCCCCACAAGAATTTTTAAAGTTTATGGATTAGTGAGCTATTGTGATAGATTTTAACGGTGGATTAAAAAATCTGCCACTATTGTCCACACAAATTTTTTCTACTCTTAGTTGCCCCCACATGGGCAAAATCTTGGCTTTGCCCCTGTTCGGGTGGGACTAATCTTGTGGTCACGCACATTGCCCCTTCGAAAAATCCTACGTGTAACAGGTTGAGTCTAGGGTCCACTGGACCTTAGAGGGTGGCCCCCAATAAGTTTATAGCTTCTTGGGGGTTTCAAATACTTGACCTACTCTTCCTGAGAAGCTTATCAAGGCTCGGCATGCCACTAGGCCAACCCCTTGGGTAGGTTAACATGCGTTTACAATATGTTATATGTATAAATTCCTATAAATTAGAAAGAAAATTTCATCAAATAATAGTAATGCCAGCTATGCTTAATTTATGGAGTCAAATGTTAAATAAATAGGAGGTATTGTATCAATAAGTTGAACGTAGCACAAAATATTGAGATGGATGAACAAAAATTAGAAAAATATTAAAAATAAAAATAAACACATTAACCAATAATATAAGATTGGTTTTATTAGGTGATAAACAATGAAAAATGGTTTATGCATGTGTACTGAGATGGCTCAAATCGGACTCGGACGATACAATTATTATTAGGGTCATTTAAATACATTCCTCAAGGTTTTACCGTTTTAGTAAATATTCAGATATCCTACATTTTCAAATCGATGACACACCCCTTGACCATGGTCTTCAAGCAATGGAAAATGGCCCAAATAGTCTTGTCATTGACCTATTGCCAAAATCCCTTCATTTTCTCTTCCCAAAATTGGATTTTGTTGACAAGAACATCACTAATTCTTAAATTACTTGCATTTTCTTTATTATTGGGCCATTTAAATCAATGAGTATAAATTTAAGAATTTTTTTATATATTGAATGACTTTGCCAAATAAGTTAATAAAGAGTTGAAGATGATGAGTTTCTGAGAATTTTTTTTTTTTTTTTGGTTGAGAAAAATGATTAACAACATAATTAAGAATTGCCTAATAAATAAAGCTTTTACCCTAAATTTTTTCTTTTTTTTAATTGATCAAGACTTAGAAGTGATTAAAGATGGTGTATTGTTTGGGGAACAAATCTAAGGGCTTTGGGAGGAGGCTTAAGAAAAGGGCATTTGGGTTATGTATTATTGGTCTCTTTCAAGTGACCATGGTCAAATGTATGTCATCTGTTTGAAGATACAAAGGAACCTGTATCTCAAATATTTACCAAAATAATCCACCTAGCTTTCCTAAGTTAGTAAGGGTCCTTGGTCTCACGGATGCTTTAGGGTTGTAAAGGAAAAAAATCTATGAATTTTGAAAAAAAATTTTAAATTTTAAATTTTAAATTTTAGACCGTTTAATTTCATTTTTAAGTTTGAGAGTTATGTGAAAATTCAGTAGCCATTCATTTTCAAAAAACTTGGGTCAAGTTTAAAAGAAATTATTTTTTGATTTATTTTTTTAAGTTTTTTGAAACATTAGAGGGCTGTTGTGTTTGATTGCTGATTTGATAATTCATTTAAGCAAAACGAGCCTTACGAAGGCTGAAAATCTTACCAAGTTAGCAAGGAGAAAGTTTCTCTTACTATAACATGGAAAAGTATGTCTAAATTGCCCTTATTATTATTGCTATTTTCGCGCCCCTCCAAAACCACCCTTTTTTAGCTTAAAAACGAGTTTCATGAAATCAGTAGATAATCGATTTTAGCACATTTCAAGCACAAAATCGATTTTTGCTCAAGAAACCCAATAGAAACGTCTCATTTTCATCAAGATTTGACCAACAGGTGCACTCAATTTTCTCCCATGATTTCAAACTTTTAATTAATGGGTTTGTTGTGCTTTCGGGTTTAGATTACTGGGTTTTCATCAAAATTCGGTTTTTTTTTCTTCTCATTTTGGATTCTCTCCAGATGGTCTATTTCCGTTGCTCGATACCATTCGATCACCATATAAACAAGGAGAATTCTTTGACTTCAACTGAACCATCTTCTAATTCAAAGCAGAATCATCATCTCCAAAGGAACAGAAAGGAACCTAATTCACCAAACACCCTAAAGGTTTCTCCTTTTGATAACCTCAGATGGTTGTAGTATATGTGGTGATCTTGATTGCTGTTATTAGTGCTTCAAGGGTTTTTGATTTTTTTCCTATATTAAGTGGTTCTTCCATGTAATTTTGGAAATTAGTAGGTTCAACATTGAGATTCTATGATGTATATGTCTCTAGGACTTGGCATATTCTTTGTTTGAGGGATTTTTAAGTGCATAAGTAGGAAATGTAGGAACCCAAATTTCCATGGACTTCATCATAAGGTGAAAGAGTTTGATACCCAGCTTGAAACTGAGGGATGTATGAGAAATTCAAGTTATTCTTGAGTGAAAGATGGAGGTGGGAAGGTGTTTCTTCAATTGTTTCAAGATCACTACAGAGAATTAGAAGCTGAGCTTAGGAATTTGGAGGGGGTGGACCATTGGTAGAATGGAAATTTTGGGACTGAAAAAGCTTTGGAACATTAAAAAGTAGGGGAACATAATTTGTAATTGAAGAAAAATGCTCATAAGCTTGATCTCCTCTTTAGTATACTGTGTTCAAATAAGTGGATAGCAATACTTTTGTAAGGATTGTTTATGAAAGAAATAAAAGCGTTGGGTCTTTTTTATTTCTAATTATTCTATTATTTTGTGTTCTCTTGAAGTTTTCGTTAAATCCTTCATGCTTCCATATCTTGTCTTTGTTGGAATATAAGCATCATTTCTTCCTTTCTTCATCTCTGTAGTATTCTCTTGATTACTGATTTATTTTATTTTATTTAGGTTGTAAATTACATTCTATGGTCAGGCATGCAAATTAAGATTAATTTATTTAATCTTTGACTTTTGTTCTTTAAGTAAATAAACTAATGAATAAGATTTGGTTAATTGAAACTAAATGACTTAAAATATGTAAACCAGTTCTTATACCTACTATACAGAAGAAGAGTTGGTTTTGCACTAATATATGTTCTGATAATAATAGGATAACGCCTTTCTCAAACCCAAATTAAAGCTTAAATTCGTAGAAGTTAAGTCATGCATAGATTCATTATGGCACTATTGTTTAAGTCCAATCAAACAAAGAATTTAGTTTAAAAAAAAAAAAAAATCTAACCCAAAAATAAATTACTTATCACCAAACGAATGTAGTGCTGGCATCTGCTTTGTGCCAAAGACTTAATTTTTGAGAGTTGATATTTGAGAATTCTAGACCTTGAGAATCTGATCAAGGAGGTCTGTTGATTGATCAAATTGGTTGAACTCAACTGTATGTTCCTAAAGATTTTTTTGATGATTAAAGAGAATTTCTTCCTAAAGATGCTTCTATATATTATGAACTGGTTCCAAAATTAACCTATTTTCTTATAATCAAAAAGGGGGGAAAAAAAAAACTAGATCCTCAGAGAGGATGGCATTATGCATCATTGTCATTGAGAATATTTCCTACTAATTATAGCCTTAACTTCTTTGATTGACCTGAGTTTAAAGAGATATTCGTAACAAATAGTAGTCTTTGGTTGAAATCATGATGCTTGTGAGGTATCTTGGAATTGATATTCTTGGCCACTTTCCTTTGTGACAACGAAGTAACCTCATTTATTGCTAGGGTAGAGAGAATCTCTTCGTATTGTCTTTTCTTGTCATAGTTGGAAGAATCTCACCCAGTACAATTGCTCCTAACTCACAACAACCAAGTTAAAGTTCCCATTGCACTTCCAGACCTCATCTTGGTCCTACCAGCAACTACTGCTACAAAGATTCTGGCTGTACTACCTTTAGTTAAATTCACTTTCTGCTATTTTTAGTATCTTGATCTTCTAAGTTAAGAATATATTTGTAGTATTTTTGTGGTGTGACTCCCTAAACACTACTGATTTAATTTTCTTGAGACTTGTTACTTTCCTCCTCTCAACCAAGAGACTTTTAAATAGAAAAGAGTACGACTTGTTACCCCAGTTTGTGAAAAATATTTCTTAGTTATTCTATTTTGTCCTTGTTTTCGTCTCTTTAGTTTTAGGGATGAACAAACGTATTGAGTCTCATACAGGTATCAGGCCTTGAACATTACAATTAGGAAAATTTAGCATTCATTGTCTTGCTGAAGAAATAATTGAATCTTGTATGGATTATCTATATTTGAAATACTATAAACCAAAAAATCGCACACATAAGCATGCATACCAACTCATAGGTCTGGACTGTTCAATTTTTTTTCTTTTCTTATTGTGGGTATCCTCACCCTTCAGATGCGACTAATCCCATGGTCACACGCACTGCCCCCTCGGAAAGTCCTACGTCCAAGTGGTTGAGTAGAGGGTCAATAGGATCCTGGAGGGTTGTCCCAAGGAATTGATTTGCTGCCCATAGCCCAAAAATAGACCAACTTGACTATCTAAACAATTGATGTTCGGACTTTTAGGTCAGTCTGATTTCTTGTGTTATGCCCCATCCAAAAGGTGGCACTCTGATTGAACATCGGAGTCAATTAGTTGATTGGTATTTGTATGGTAATTGTAGGTTATGGACCTCAAGTCCATCATATATGACCTCGTTGAATATGTTTGCATTTTTTTCATCTGTTGAACTGCAACAAGGACATGGCAATTTTGGGATTTTACAGTGGATTTTTGCTGTGTTGGGCATGGGTTGACATTCGAACACACGTTGATACATCCTAACACGTAAGGTAGTGTCACCTTTTATTTATTTGAATTTCTATTGAGGGTTAGGTTAAACACAACCATGATTTGATATTAGAAATCTAGTATTATGGTGCATAGAAATGTTTTCCTTTACTCTTCATATCTTTCTTTCCTTATTATTAATTTAAATAAAAAAAAAAACTCATGTTTTGAATATAGCTAAAATATTATATTATAATGCTGAAAAATGTCTGAAACTGTTATTTTAGGGAGGTATTTCATGCTTGATTGTTTCTTTCTTTCTTTCTTTCACACACATACACAATCATACACATAAATATATAGATAGACAACTATTATTTTGAGTGACACATTGCTCACGTCATTTTCATTTAGTGGCTATATATGCCCTCAATAAAATTGCAATCGTGTATTTGAATTATCTTTTTTTGGGTGGGATGCTGATTAGGTCCTTTATTTTTTCGCTCTTTTCGTGATTCCTGAGGCCATATTCTACTCATCTTTCTTTCAATGCTTTTGGATTTGTTAGATCACCTCTAATGGGTCCCTTGGAGAATAATAATTGATGGTGGATGCCTTTGTTTACAACTTTTAATTCAATGGATTGCTCATATGACCATTGATTCCCAAGACCTCCAACTAACCTAAACGTGCCAGGGTTGGTTCAGCATCATACCTAGAATCTCTTTTACTTGTTTTGGAATATATTAAAGCAAGAAAGCAGCTGGAAGTACAACAGCAGATTAAAGAGAAAGGTACTTCAACTACTATCCTTTTTTAGTTTTTTCAAACGTTTGGCCCACAGATGTAGACATCTCCCTCAATAGTTAGATTCTTCTATATGAGTTCACAATAAGAAATGACAGCCAGAAATGATTGACCCAACCTACATAATACACAAATTCAAGACAAATGGAGAACTTGCTTGAGAAGAGGGGGTGATGCCCCATCCTTCCTGCTTGGGGATGATGGGTCCACAAGCATAATATTTTGGTCAATAGTTGAATAAATTTGATAATTGTGGTCACCATCTGAACTATGAATGTTTGTTTTCCTGGTTTATTGTATAGTTTCTAATAATCTGCAAGAATGAGAAAGATAAGATGGTTGGGATCATTTAATTGGGTCCCTTTTTTTTAAGACTCAATGATCCAATATGGTGTCCCGTTCCTATAAAATAGGTTAGGTGTCTATGTGGCACGCCTTAGTTGGTGTTTAAACTCCAATAAAAATGTGCCATGTAGACACCTAATGCTTTTATAGGAATGGGACACCGTTCTGGATCGTGAGTCTTCTAGGTGGGATTCATTACATGGTCCCGACTAACCTTCATTGTTGAAATGTCAGCTAACAATGAAAAAAGAGAAAAAATAACAAACAAAAAATTATACCATATTTGGCCAAGAACTGTCGAACCCAACTATATATAGTATGAAATACTAGAAGACCTCCAAAATTATCAGATTCTAATGATGATATCCCCTGTCCCTAAAAAAGAAAACCTGACAGCAGGCCTGATCCCTTCTTTGTAATTAGGCTGTAAAGTAAATAAAGGATAGTTTATATTAAAAAGTTATGTTGGTTGAAAACCAGCAAATAGTGCATTTGAAATGGTAATTTATCTTTGCAATGAGGAAAATGTCGGCCTTACCCTTTTTGAAGCTAGTTTTAATAACTACTAGTATAGGATCTTTTTCAACATTGAATCATTGTTTAGTGTTCCTTAATGCAACAGACCAACTGAACATATGGCACTAAGATGGAAACACTTCGAAGAGCGATCAATGAATTCTGATTCCAGTGATCAAACTCATGAATGCAACCCAAGGAAGACATCGATCGATCCGATCTGATCTAATCAACTTTTCTGATTTGTTGTTTGCCATTGTTGCCCTTATTTTCTCTCCTTTAGTTCTGTTCAGACATGGGTGACAGGCTAAAAGCTACAACTCCCTTTGGAATATAATCTTGTTTGACTTTTATGATGATCCTAAAACTTTATACAGGTAAATTCTAATTGTTCATGTTCGACAAAACTGTTGAAACCAGAAACTGTATGTGACATTGTGAGGTAGGTGTCTGTGTAGATATTGGGAGGACCGATAGGCCGTAGCTCATTTCCATGGTGCATATGTCGCGCCCAAGTCTAAGGGATTGTTATTAAAATTTCTCCCCCCCCCCCCCCTATATATTGGTTTTTGATAAACATGAATAAACCCTTCTTTTCGCTTAGATTCTAAAGTTGAATCTAAAATGCATTTAATTAGTAATGAAGTTTTGGATTCACTCTGATTTAGATGATGGGTTTTTTTCTTGTAGCAAAACCTTTTTCATGGTTTCAGAGAGAAATAAAACTGATTATTATCCAAGATGATCTATAGTTGGCATTTTTGACCTATAAGAAGACCATACAACCATAGATGTTGGATTGGATTCAGTATTTGTGGGTCCTACCTATGATATTTTCGCACCAAAAAATCATCCACACCACTTCATCATAACCATCTAATCTTATGAACTTATCTAGACCGGTCATCATCAAACCAACCATAAGAATGTGATAGATCTGATGGTTTTGATCAAGTCAATTTATGGCACAAGAGAGTGCTAAGCCGCGCATCGATATTCTATTCCACTCGGGCCTCCAGTAAGTTACTGAAATGGTACTTCATCTAGTACCCTTTCCAAGAAAAGAATAGAAATTTGAACTTAAATTTAAAGAAATCGACTCTAGTATTTATTAGATTAATTTAAGTAGGATAATTTTGCTTAAGATCTAAGTTCTAGATTCTTTGGCTCCCCCATCCCAGAAAGAACAAAAAGAATCTGCCAACCACTCCACACCCTCCTCAAAAAACAAAGGAAACTTGTTTGATTTTATCTTTCATTCACAAAAATCAAATAAATCACACCCATTAATTTCCCTTCAAAGCTTCTCACTGTAGGAGAAAAGTTGCAACCATTATTCATAATGGTGGGGCTCCCAATTGAAGGAGTGGATCAAACAAAGTGAAAGGAGAGTGAAATGGTGAAACATCAAGAAAAAAAAATTGATTTATACATTTTTCCTCTTTTCTCTCCTTTTGAGACTCAATTAAACAGTGTTACTTTCTGTGTGTTTTCTGCATCAGAGAATCTCTCCTCCCTTTTCAAGTCAAAGAAGAAAAAAAATTGAAAAAGGAGAATATGGAATGGGAGATGGGAGAAAGGAAGAACACAGGCCATTGCATTTATTCTTTAACACAACCCACCTTTGTTTTCATACATGGGTTGAGAACACTGGATAGGACAACCATGAACTACCCCAAATTATAAAAGAGAGCTAAAGCTACCAGTCTACCACACCATTGAAACAGAGCTTTAATAATCAAAAAACCATTTTTATGTGTTTCTAATGCACAAAAACAAATGGGTCTGCAGAGAATGCAAAACCAAGACATGGGTTTGGTTCTAACCACTGATGCGAAGCCCAGACTAAAATGGACACCAGATCTTCACCAACGATTCATCGAAGCGGTTACTCAACTTGGAGGGGCAGACAGTAAGTTTATAGGCTTTCTAAGATCATCCTTTCTTCTTTGTAAAGTTTAATATCTTTCCTTGAAGTTTGAATCCATTTTATTGTTTTAATTTGAGCAGAGGCAACACCAAAGAGTTTAGTGGGGGTTATGGGTATTCCTGGACTGACTTTGTACCACCTCAAGAGCCATTTACAGGCATTTTCCATTTATGAAGAATCATGTTTCATCTATTATTACAATCGAAAGCACGTAAAAGGATTATTTTTTGAAGTGTGTCAATGTTTTTCATTGCAGAAATACAGGCTTGGGATGAACCAACAATCAGAAATATGCGACGACAATGAATGTGAAGGTGAGATTACTAGTCCAGAATAGATTTCTTGAGTGTTTCTCTCAATTGGATCTTATGGGGCTTTATAACAGATTCCACAGACATAAATTACAATGAGAGTGAGCTTCGAGATGATGAAATCAATGGGGAAATCATGAGTAAAACTTGCACACAGATTAATGAGTAAGAGGCGGCAATTAGTTCCGTTATTTGGTTTGATTAATTTCTCGCATTATTTTAATAAGAAAGATATGTAGTAATCAAGAATTCTGTCTCTCAGAAGCTTTAAGGTATCTCAAGCTCTACAGATGCAAATCGAGGTGCAGAAGAAACTCCATGAACAGATCGAGGTAAAATCACAAACCCATTTCAATTTTGAACTTCTAATTGACTTAGCTAAGACCGATGATTACCTATCAACAATATTTTCTTCTTTAGGTGCAGAGACATTTGCAGTTGCGAATCAAAGCTCAAGGGAATTATTTGCAATCGATACTAAAGAAAGCTCAAGAAACATTAGTGGGGTATAATTGTTCTCCCATGGAACTCGAAGTTGTGAAAGACGAAGTCTCCGAGTTGGTCTTCATGGTGGACACGGGGTGCCCGAGTTCTTCTCTATTGGGGTTGACAGAAATGGGTGACTTTAGCTCAATAGTTTTTAGGAAGAAGAGATCGACGATAAGTACAGATTGCTCCTTGGATAGTTCATTAACGTCTTCCGAAAGCTCTGGAAGAAAAGATGAGAAATATCAAAAGGTACAGAGTAGAGACGCCGTCAATGAGTGTAACAGAATTGCAGGGAGAAAGAGAAGTTGGAGCACCATCTCTGATGAGACTTGTGTTGATAACTCATCAACTAAGAGATCACAAACCCATCAAGAGAAACCCATTGATCGGTTACGGAAGTTTGGATTATTGGAGGAGATTGATCTCAACAGGAAGTATTATCAAAGCGAAATGGATTCAGATAAGAAAGAAATAGACTTGAACAGTGGTGGGGAGTGGGAAGGCTGAGCTTTTAGATGAGTCCTTGAAGCAATTTGATGTGTGAGACCTTCTCTTAAGATACTTATATAAGATGGGTTTGAAGCTTTGAAAGCTATGGTATATAGAATTTTATAGAGTATGAACTTGGCTAGCTATTAATTAAAGCATCTTATATTGTTTAGAATATGAAGGTTGTATATGTGTGCATATATTAAGGCTGATTGTTTTAAGATGAGAGAAGTTATATAATGTAAAGCTTGATATTAATTAGCTCAATTGTCCTCTTAAGGCCTGAAGAATATTAAGAGGAAGAAACACTTGAAATTGTTGAATTTGAATCTCTCCTACTATTGCTTCTATTAAAAGAAAGACACCCAAATCTCCCTCTCAACTCTTCTCACTCTTTATCTTCTTCACCACCACTACTACTCTTCTAGCATTCCACGCATCAACCATCAACGGGGCATCTCAAACGTGCAAACAGGTTAAGAGCCATGAATCTCCAAATGGCCTACCTATATAATTCATGTAATAATTGTGATTGCATGGCATCTCCTTCCCTTCACCAATCTCCCACTTTTCCGGGCAAATTCAAATACTTCCCATCTCTATCCTCGTGTGTAATTCATGGTTCTAAACTTATTAAAGAATCAGATGATGCAGGCAAGTCATGTCGGGCTCGGAACAACTGAGTGAGATATCCATTGTGAATGACCCATCTTCATGGTTTTAGTACTCATTTTGACATCTCGTCTTGGATGAGTTTTCCGATACATTTGACTTGTCTATCCGTCTCGTTGGTGGATGATACCGAGATGCATTGGACGAGTCATCTTGGTCTTAGACGAGATTTAAAACCATGCCCATCATTCCATATAGTAAAATGTACGTGCATTGCACATGGATTACCTTGTATCTTTTTAAAACTTCTTAATAAACTACTATTGGCTATTGCATTACTTATGCTGTGATTAATGGTCATTATATAGTATAAATAATAAAAATAACCAAATCAATTATCATTAAAATTAATGATATGAGTAAAATAAAAATAAAATAAAAAACGATACTAGGTTATTTATCACAATCACTGATTGTCACACATGTGACTGACTTTGAATATGTTAGAACGATAGTCCCACATCGCCTATCGGAGTCCAATCCGTGCGGTATATAAGGAGAAGGCAACCGTCCATTTATTGACCATGATTTTTAGGTTGAGTTAGGCCCATGGACATTAACATTGTAATCTCCTCCTTTGTATATCTAAGTTTTAATATTAAATGGATAATTTATGAAGAGACAACTTTACATAGATACACAAGAAAATAGGGAAATCTTCATGAAATACGCATGTATTGAAATAATTAAAAAAATAAAATAAAAAATAACTGGGTTGAGATTTACAAAATATTAGACGAGTCATCTCATATATTGTATGAAACAAATTGACGGGGGATTCACATTCAAATATCTCAACCCAAACGATTGCCTCAAACAAGTCAACCGAATCTCAAATGAGTTTTAAAACCATGGTATCAATCGTAAAATAAGTATTTGGATGCTGTGCTTACACAATTACAATCAATCGCATAATTTTGCAATTGAATATAGAATCTAAAAATATGGTTTGCTAAAATATCTTTTTTTGTTTGACTAGCTTCTCTTGGTAGGATTCTTACATTGGATAATTTGATTATGGGGGATTAGACTACTCCCAATTGTTATTCCCTTTGCTTGAGAGATGGGAAATCTGTTGATCATATTTTAATTCATTATTCATTTTTTTATATAATATTTGGTCAATTTTCCTCGGTTTATTCTGTATTTATTGGGTTTTTTCCCGTAAGTTCTCCTCGTTGTTAGTAGAGTGGACCAGTAATGCTTTCCACACCAGAAAACGAATTTTGTGGACTATACTTCTTTCGACTATCGCTTGGGGGGTCTTGAAAGACTAGTAGTTTTTATGCAACTTTCTTGGAGATCTCGGATTATTTATACTTTTGGTCTAACCAAAACATAGAGTTTGGAAGAATTTCTTTTGATGATTTTGTATTTAGATGTCACTCTTTATGTAATCTTTGAGATTATAGTTTCTTTTCTTTGTTGTTTCTCATGAGATTTTCTCGGTCTCGCTCTATCTTATTTTCCCTTTTCAATATATTGTACCTATCAAAAAAAAAAAAAAACAATTTGGACTGGGCTACTTGCACCCACTTACCCCATGCAACTCCCAACAAATTTTGAAACACTCCGCGTACCCAATTTTTTTTCTTCTAATTTGCCCCTTTAAAGTGATGCACTGTGCAGAAAGAGTGAGTGCAAATATTTAAGTCATTCAATACAATATAATTTGATTAGAATAATGATGAATACACGTGATTAGGTACACGGCTGATGTGGCAAAGTCACAGAATCGCACATCTTTTTCATATGTATCCCGATGAAAAAGATCTATGCTTACGTGCCTTTGCCGCGTACCAAAATCACGTGCACTCATCACAACTCATTTGATTTACACAACTCATTTGATTTAGACAGACTTCATTTGATTAAGACTGTTATAGGGAATTCCCACCTATAATTTGATATTTCCTTCCTGAAAAAATACACTAGATCATTTGCTTTCCATATCCAACAACCCAGATGCTCAAAACGCAACATTATAATTCTAATATAAATAAAATAAATTATTTTATTTATTTATATTAAGGATATGGGGTATGGGGTTTGGTTTTAAAAAATATTGAAAGTATTGCGACCACCAGATAATGTTGGCAAAATATTATCAAATCGTAAATATTACGTGATGATTTTGTAACGTTTCGAAAATATAAAAAACTTTTGTAATTATTTGAGAATTTAACTAAAACCTAAAACTTTTTTTTTTTTTTTAAGTGAGAAACCAATTTTAACAACATTTCCTCCAAATTCTCTTTCCTCTTCTCTTCTTAAATATGTGTAGGAAAACATATCTCATAACCCTTCCAACAATATGAACAAAATCCCATCCAAAAGAAACATAAAAGATGAAAAAAAATATAAGAAAAAGAAAACAACCACCTTATTAGAAGAAAGAAAAAAAACATATTCTCTTAACCTCTATGCACATAAAGAAAAAAAAATTCTATAAATTCCTTCAAATATCTTCATTATTTGCTGACCCATTAACGTTACCAACATCTTCTTGGCTAGGGCTTGAAGAAGAATCAGAATTACTTGAAGTTGTTGAATTTGAATCTCTCCTACTATTATTACTATTAAACGAAAAACCCACCCAAGTTCTCGTCCTTTCTTCTTCTTCTTCACCTCCACCACTACTACTCTTCTTGGACTCCTCATCATCAAAAGGCATCTTAAACCTACAAACAGGGCAAGACCCATGAATCCCCAACCACTTTTCTATACAATTCGAGTGATACTTATGCTTACAAGGCATCTCCTTCACTTCCCCACCAATCTCCCACCCTTCCAAGCAAATCGAACACTCCCCATCTCTATCTTCATCTGTAATCTCCACCTTTGGCATCGCCTCAATCGATTTCTTCGAAGCTGGTGGCAGTCCTTCCTTGTTTAATAACTCGCGAAACAGATCATCCAAGCTTCGATTACTCTCTATTACAATCATACCTTGTGTCAATGGGTTGATGAGGATGATTCCTTCGTGGGTCGGACCAGGTTCTTGATCTGAGTTTTGAGAATCTCTTCTTGAGGAGCTCGAGAAGCCTAAGATTAGAGGGAGAACTACAGAGTGGTCTCTGTTTCTTGTACTTATGAGTTGCTCCATAAACGAAGTTTTAGACTCTGAATCTGAATCTATGGATGAAAGCAGCGAAGAAGAAATCCAATCTCACAGAGAGAGAGAGAGAGAGAGATTACAGAGAGAGGAAACATAAAGGGTAGTAGAACTGTAGAAGCGCCCGCAGGAAAGTTGTGGAAAGATCTAGAATCTGCTTCGTTTGACGAGCCCGACGCCAGGTGTCCATGACCAACGCGTGTCATAATTAACACATGGATGTTTCCTATTGGATGAGGAACGTCGGTGCCTGCATCACTTTGGCTTCGTAGGATTCTCGAGATTTACTACTAGTATCTCGAGGATCATACAAACTATCGGGGTCCAGGCAGAAGAGAGAGGGATTTCTTCCCTAAGTACCCCCTAACTTTTTGACAAATTGATGATCCAATTTAGTAAAATTATTTAAAGAGATACTCGTAATTTTATAAATTTAGTAGTAAGTTTGATCCGAATGTCTGTTTGACTATTATATTATATCCATTATTTGGATATTTTGAGAAGATTTATCATCTGATGTTAAATGAGGTGAAGCCTTCCAAGAGTTTTTGAAACATCATTACAGCAGCAAGTAATGCAAAGGGCAGTGATTTCAACTCCGATATATAGGGCAAAGAGCTCAGGTGGAGGTTTTCACCTCTCTCAAAGCCACTTAGGTTGAATCTGTTAATAACCCCAAGGGGTTGGCCTAGTGGCAAGTCAAGCCTTGATAAGCTCCTCAAGAAGGGTAGGTCAAGTATTTGAAACCCCACGAAGCTATGAATTCCTTGGGCCCACCCTTTAGGTCCGGTTGACCCTCTACTCAACCAGTTGCACATAGGACATTCTGAGGGGGTGGTGTGTGTGCGTCCGTGGGATACCCACGATAAGCGGAAAAAAAAAAAAAAAAAAGGTTGAATCTGTTAATGAGAGACTGTACTTAAGATAAACAGTAAACAGTTCCAATAAGTTAGAAATGCCGAAGTTGATCCCTTTATTCATATGCAAACTCAAAATAGCAAGAAAGTGAAAAACAGAAGAGCTGAACAATATGTACCAGAAAAATGGCATAGGAAGCTTCTTACTCCCAACAAAGTTAGTCGGGCAACTGACATTTCAAAGATAGATAGCCCCAAATATACCAAAGGTAACTCAAAACATAGATCTGGCCTAACCGAAGAAAAAAAGGAGAAAAAAAATACTTGTCTCATGTATGCCAAGAATCACCATTGATACTTGGCAGCAACGAGGACTTCCTCATAATTCTGAGCAGCTTTATCCCAACTGAGGTCTTGCATCATACCTCGTCTCTGGATACCTTCCCAACTGGTCTTATACTCCCGATACGTGAGTAAGCAATTTCCCAATGCGTGCATCAACCTATTTGCCTCAGCTCTATCAAATGTCCACCCAAACCCAGATTCATTATACGGATCGAATGGCTGCACAGTATCCCTCAGGCCTCCAACAGCATGGACGACAGGGACGGTCCCGTAACTCATTGCGTAGAGCTGGTTTAGTCCGCAAGGCTCAAACCTCGAGGGCATGAGTAAGATGTCTGCACCAGCAGTTATCCGATGAGCCATCTTCACAGAAAACCCAACCCATCCCCTAATCTTGTCATGGTATTGGCTCTCAAATTGCCTTAGAAGTTTCTCCAAGTCTGGTCTACCACTGCCCAACATGACCAGCTGAACATCCTGATCCACCATCCAAGGTATGGCCTCGGCAATGAGATCGATGCCTTTCTGGTTGTCGAGTCTTCCTATGAAGCCAATCAGAGGGACATCATCCCGAACAGGCAGACCAAGTTCCTTCTGTAGAGCTGCTTTGCATTGGGACTTACCAGACTGAAGGGTTTCCAAGGAGTAATTGCTGTAGCCATCATAGGTTAGGTGAACATCTGATTGTGGGTTCCACTCTTTTGTATCAATCCCATTCACAATGCCTCTCAGTTTCCAATCACTCGCATTTATGATCTCATGCAGACCCCAACCACCTTGCGATGTTCTCAGCTCCCAGGCATAGCCATGGCTCACAGTAACTATTCGGTCTGATGTTTTGAGACCAGCTGCAAAGATATTAAAGTGCTCCCCGCCGACTGGGTCATACAATTTGAAAAGGTCTATGTAGTGTTCCGGTAGATCTACGTAGGAAAAGTCGGCCACTGGACCACGACCCTGGATCAGAAATATTGATTAATGTATATACAGCTGGAAAAAATGGTTAAAACTAATATGAAGGCCTAGTTGGGTAATTGGGGATTATCAGGTATCGAATTAGGGGCTAACTCTCTCTTTTATAAAGCACCCAAAAAATTGAGGTGAAAAAGGGGTGTTCAATTTGCTAGAATTGGCTTGTAAACTTAGTATTTTGTTATGGGTGTTCGAATTGGTGAAGTAAACAAACTACTATCAACATGGCAAAATAGTAGAGGGATTTAAAATCTAAGATTAGTAGTTGTTTCCTAGCATGGATCTGCACTAGATTGTAAAAAACAGAACACTAAAAGCTTATGAACAAACCTGGTGTGCTATGTTATGGATGACAAGAATGGACCGAGTGTAATTCATCAATCCATTGTCACGATAATATGCCTTAAGATACACCGGTAGCAGTGCAGTGTGCCAATCATTTGCAATGAAAACCAAATTCCCGTCTCCGTAGCAGACTCCACCACATGGAACATACCATGGCACCTGAAAAACTAGCTTCTCAACTTTAGATGCCAGTAGGAAAGATTAAAA
The DNA here is from genome assembly GCF_017979445.1 of Akebia trifoliata. Lineage (NCBI taxonomy): Eukaryota > Viridiplantae > Streptophyta > Magnoliopsida > Ranunculales > Lardizabalaceae > Akebia > Akebia trifoliata. The sequence continues at coordinate 31,877,723 of NC_141381.1, forward strand.
GTCAATTTCACAAACTTACCATAGCCTCACTTAGAATATATCAAAATACCAACATTTGATCAATTATCCCTTCTTCAATTATTGGGAGCTACCAGAGGTGACATCTTTTCTTGATCTCCAGCATTCGTTTGATCTCAACGGAAGTGAGCAGGATAGAGGGGAATGGATGAGGGCCAAGGACTTGAGATTCTCTGTCAAGTCTTTCTTTAAGTGGCTAACTCCTTTTGCCGAGTGATCCCCCTTGGGGTCCATCATTTGATCAAAGTTTATTCCATCTAAAGTCTCCTTTTTTGTTTGGTTGGTCTCCATTGGGAAAATTCTTACAATGGATATCTTGATTGTTCGGGGTTAGATCTCACCTAATTGTTGTCTCCTTTGCATGAAGGATGGAGAATCTGTTGATCACATTTTAATTCATTGCTCTTTTTCACATATAATTTTTGTCAAAATTCCTTGGTCTATTCCGTATTCAATGGGTCTTTCTTTGTAAGTTCTCCTCGTTGTTGGTAGAGTGGGCCATAATACTTTCAATTCCAAATTAGGATTCCTTTGAGCTAAACTTCCCTCAGCTATTGCTTGGGGGGTGTGGAACGAGAGGAATAACAGGGTGTTCAACAATAAGATGAGAAGCTCTCACGACAGGTTCTTGGAGTTCATGGGCTTTTTGTACCTTTGGTCAAAGCAAAACATAGAGTTCGCGGGGATTACTTTTGATGACTTTATTTTTAGATACAACTCTTTATATAATCATTAATGTTTTAGCTCTTTTCTGTTTTGTTTTTCTTTGAGAGGCTTCCTCGGCCTCCTTGTTCTTTGTTCTCCCTTTTCTCATCAATATATTACACTTATAAAAATAAAAAAAAAAGTATCAATTATCCCTTGTCTTATTTAGTTTTTATTTTTTTTTTGTTCTTTTGAATAGGAATGCAACTAGGTTTGTAAAACATGTGTCAATGCTGTTATAGTGGTAGACATTAGCTTATATTGTGCCCTTATTTTGGCTATATTTTTATAGAGCTTGGTTCTCGTGCCAGTCTTCTGCATTATGAAAACAGTGTGCAACAGTTGGATTGAAGGTATTTTTTTAATCTCCAAAATGTTTAGTCAGTGCATAACACTAGAAATTGCTTTTATTCTCACTTTTATACGCTACTATCTAATCTATGATACTTTTAATATACAGGAAAATTAGAAACCTGTCATGTGAAAAATAAAGGTCCACCAATAGAATTATATGAAGAAGGCATAACAACAGAATGGCAGTATGAATGGTACATATGCGGTTGGTGGGACTCACCATTTCATGGATCCCACCTACAATATACTATCCAAAAATTGGCCTGGCCAGGTCTGGTTATTGTTGAGAAGAACTCAATGTAAAGGATGTTTAACATCCTTTAAATTTACCCAATCTGTTCAGTAGACATTATTCTTGGCCATTTTCTTATAGCCACTGAAATAAATTCGATATAATGGATGTTTTCTATTACCACCTGTGTGGGGCCCATTTACTGATGGGTCGGTTCCATGCATGTATGAGCACATACACAGTACTGTTGGGAGACTGTCCTTATGGCCCACCGAACTTGTAAGTTTTCTATTTTATGTTTTATCAGAAAATGAATTTTTTATGTCATATTTGTATCAATATGAGCAGAGTTGTGATATAACATACATGTCATTACACATAAGTAATAAATGCATGACAATCCTCGATAGATGAGTTAAGGCATAGACTATGATGATAATGACAGTATAGCAGGTTTCCCTGGGTTGAAGGTCTGGCAACTGATATACATATTCAACTTCTTGAATTTTTCTCTTTATATTTTGGTCCAGAATTATACCTCAACAGCTGCCTTACAGAACAAAACCATGCGCTTTAGAATATCCTGCATTCAATGAGAAATCAAAGATTAGTGAAAATGAGAAAGCCAACAAATGGGCAAACAGAAAATACATACAAAGAAGGTAGAATACATGAAGACATGTGGAAGGGAATCAAAACTCGATCATAACTGTGGAATCTATCACATTGTTTTGGATAGTCACAGAAATACAGAAAACATTCCAGAAAACAAGACAATACATATCAGATGGTCAAAGGTCATTTGATGGAGAAAGATTTGACTTAAGACATTCCTTTAGTAAAACCAGTCAAAAGGTGGGTCCCTGTAAATACAAGCCAAAAGTATGACCCCTGATATCTACAGTTATGTGATGACAAGTACGTGTACGACCCCCATGCCGTACAATAGTAAATCAAACTTTAATTTACATACGAAAAATTAAAGGAATATGATTGTGTATTTATGGAAAAGGCCACCAAAAGATGTACAAGGTCTTACCACTCGCTGACCGCCATATATATTATTTTCGATATAGCGAAACATATGGCAGTCGATGAAAACAAAATCCACACCATCAATGTAGACTTGAAAGTAAGTTACCTCCACACTCTGCAAAATTGAGTTTTCTCACTCAATCACATCGAAGTTATAATTATTTCAATAACGTACTTCTGAAGAAGCCAAAATATAGCTAACTGCCACATACCTGCCCAGCCACCTTATACATCTTGCGCACTCCTGTTTCTTGAAGTTCGGCATAGTTACCATAACGTGGTGCCACGACCTTAAAAAGGAAAACATAGTTTGTGCCAGTTCAACTAAACCGTGGAATTCATAAGTGCTCCTAAGTTCTTTAGCAGGAAAATTAAAATAATTCAAAGCCTGTCTAGTGAGTTCTCTAAACATCGACTGAGTCTTAGATGGCCAGATATAGATACCAACATGGACCTGAAACCAAGACAAGGATATGGATAACCCATCCAACATGTTGATACCAAGCATTTCATTTTAATCTTATAGAGCTAAGTGTAGATTTAGCTTCTGAAGGTTGATATTAATGAACCATTGGACTTTACAAAATCCTTAAAATACTATTCATCATGATCTAGTAAATGATGGTGACGTGGGATGAAATGGTCAACTATATTAAAAGATTGGTGAGAGTGGTTCTTGAGGAATCTAAAGAGAAAAGCCACTATGAGAAAGAAACTTGGTGGAGTGATGTCGATTCTAAAGATCACTAGAGAAAAACTAGAGTTTATGCAGCATAGTTAATGTCGTATCATGTTGACATGGGTACAATATATAAATTTATGGATATGTTAGGAAATGCAAGAATTAGTATTTCAGTTTGCTGAGTCATTTTTTTTTTTCCGGTTGTCTTGAAACTGCTATTTTTGAGAAAAATAGGTCTCTGCAATTTACTGCTACCCATGTTCAGTTGTACTAAAATAAGATTACCATAACTCTGTGTCCACGCCGAGCCAAAGCCTTCGGTAAAGCCCCAGCAACATCTCCAAGCCCACCTAAGAGAACTCAACAAAAATCAGATTCTCAATCACATACGAAATGGAGCTTTTTTTTTTTTTTTTTTCCTTCTATTTTATTGTGTTTATAAAAATACATAATTAGAATACAAGACCTTGTATCCAGTGAGTAAATTGTCCTTAATAATGTTGTTAACTTCACATATTTGAAATCCATTCGAGGGTTTCCAGTAGCAATACCTGTTTTAGACCAAGGGGTGCATTCTGCAGCCACCAATATGATATTCATGACATTAGCCCCAGCCAATGGAGGGGGTCTTATGTCTTTTTCCTCGGAGCTCCCTTAGCTTCACTTGTCACATCCTCTAAACTTGATTTTCTCAGCTCCTCAAGGTTCTTATCTCCTAGACCAAAGTCTTCAGAGGTTTTCGAAAGAAAATACGGCACTACCTCTGTCTGAACTGCCTCAGAACTCATTTCTTTAGATTGTTTGGGTAAATCCATCAGGAAACATTTTCAAGTGGTAAGTTTCTTCCAGGTTTCTTCTCACCTTCACTAAAATCTCCACTAGCATCAATAGGTCTATCAACTGCAGTTGAAGAGGCATAACTACCAGAAAGAATTCCAGTAGTATATTCTCCATTGGTATCATCAGTATCACTTTCACCAGTCGAAGCAAGATCAAGATTTGGGAAAGAGTTTTCAGTCTCACTATAAGAATCCGTATCCTCGTCAGTGTTGATAATACTATTTTTTATAGATGAAACAAGTTCCCTTCTTTCCGCTATCTGCACAACAATGAAGAAGTTGAAGCAAAAATATTCAATGCCAGATACTAACTGTCAAGGATTAAAAATAAAATTGAAATGATATTTCTAGAAGACAAAAGAACAGGGTTCACTAATCGGCCAGTTAATTCTGTCTAAAGCCGTGTCTTTTGTTAATTCAAGTGTATTCATATCCGCTCTCACTTACTTCAATCTAACATTCTTTTTGGCATTCTTGTCACTCATATAAAATCTTTAACTTATACATTTCTTCTAACTCAGGCTGTTATCGACCTTTGTTACACATGACAAAACAAGCTCAATCGACTTTCCATTTGTTTATCACATATCGGGGCTACTCTTACATTATCACAAATGCATTAGCTACGATTCTATTATTACATATTAGTTAAGAGAATATAAATGGGTATAAAAATGTTATTGAAACTTTTGGATGATTATTCAATCGTCTTTATTGTGAAGCAAAGGTATACAAACTCCCTTTAAAGAAGTTAAGAGGTCAAAATCTTTTCCTCTCTCTCACTAGTTTTTGGTGCAAAATTCCCTCTTAACAATTGGGTCCCTCACACCCTAGTCACAATGGATATTTTTAGAGAGTTTCTCCATGGTGATTCACTGATGCTGGTGTAATTTTGTTAAGTTCTTAGATCAAGAAGAAAATTAGATACTTTACCGAAAAGAGGAAGATATGAATTTCTTAATATTGCTTGCTTTATAATAAGATTTTTCCACCTATATATAATGATCCAACACAATTACTTCCCAACTTTGGCTACAACTGTAAAATAGAATGGTCCCAATTTACCTCTAAAACCTAATTAGACTCCCACTAACTTAGAATGAAAACTCTCTAAAATAACAAGAAATCAAATTAGAAAACTTACAAAAATAGAAAACTAAATAAATAAGGATCCAAACAAGCTTCCTTTTTTTTTATTTCATGATTTTTCTGAAGTTAACTTTCCTTTGTAATATGCCCCTTTAACTAAATAAAGTTTTCTTTATTATGAGTCAAAAAGAAAAAAGATACATAAGAACAAGAGAACACATGTAGAGATTATAAAAATAGAAAAATACTTGTTGAAGTAGTTCTCTTTGCATGGCTAGAACCTTCTTGCTCTTTTCAATTGTAGCCTCAAGTCTATCCTCCCCTTGATCACCATCCTCCCCTTCGGCGGCATTCTTACTCATCGCTCTCAAACACTTACTCCTCCATGGCTGCCTTGTGCTACCCCCATTTATCATTTTCTCATAATTAGAAGTCAATCTTGCAAACGTTTCTCCATTAAAAACCTTTGGAAGCCCAAAATTTGAACCGTTTAGACCAGAACCAGGAAAATTTCTTCCTCGAATAGCAGAAAATGTGAATCTAGGTCGACTAAGGTTTCCATTGTGAAGAAGAACATAATTCTCCATCGTCATCTCGGGGATTAAAGAATGAGACCACATAGATGCCATATTTATGTTTGTCTTTTTGTCTCTGAGAAGTGAGAACTAGCAAGAATTCAAGAATTGGGGTGTTGATGAAATGGGTGCTTGAAGCAAACCCAGTAGAGAAAATTGAGAATCAAAGAAACCCAATTGAAGATTTTGAGATTGAAAATTAAGAGAAAGGGAGGTGATGAAGTTGTTGGTGTGCAGGGAACATCAAAATACACTTACCAATTTACCATCGCTTGATTGGGGTTTGTTGAAACTTGAATGGGTCCCACCACGTAAAGAAAAATTTGTGTGAGGTTGAGGTTCAGGATTCGGATTGGCTGAGATTTGAACCAGAAATTTCTTAGGATGATGGAGGGAGATGCTGACAACAAATTAAATATAAAATACTTATCTGGCTTGTGCAACACGTGTAAAGTAAGAAAGCCCCGCTCTTTTTGTCTGGTCACTCAAGTGGGTTTTGAACGACGATAATGCTAAATTGACCTCGACTTTGTACCTAATATCACACCTTCCTAACGTGAAAGTGCATAAGAACCGTATATGTTTTTCATTGAGATGCGATTGAAAGCAACTAATTAAAGAGTAATCAAACTTTACAAGTTCATGAAGATATGTAGAGTTAGGCCTCTCGACAGAGAGTCAAAAATTCGAATTTGAATTCAAATATATTCTAAGTATTCGAATAGATTTTAGATACAAATTCGGATGTAGATACATCCAATTTGTTAGTATCTGATTTAATACTAAAACAAAATACTTATATTTTACTTTTAATTTATATTATAAATAAATAAAAGTGAATAATAACTTTTTTTTTATATTATATATATAAAAATAAAAGGTGTAAGACAACTTTTCATATTATATATAAATAAAAGTCTCATAGTAAGACAATTATTTTCCTATTCTATATATCTTTTCAATCTTGTAAGTTGTTCAATGAGACCCACCCATGGGTTGCCTAAGTGGTAAGGATGAGCACGTGAAATGTGGGTTAGGCGCACGTCACGGGTTCGATTCCCCTTTTGGGTTTTTCTCATGATTTAACTGGGGACCATGGCGGTAGGTTGCTGTGGTAGTCCTCCTTGAGATTAGTCGTGAAGCGCGCAAGCTGGCCCGGACACTCGGTTAGTTAAAAAAAAAAATTGTTCAATGAATCCCACTTTGAAATGGACAGTTCACTTCGAATTTTGAAGAAACCCTCCTCGTTAGCAAATACATGGTATTTTACATTTATTTCACAATCAATATTTTCATGAAAATTTGAAACCTCTTGGAAATACCACATATAATCCAATGGAGAGGGTTGCTTCAAAATTTTGAAGGAAGCTGCCCACTTCTAAGTTTTTTCCATGTTCAACCCCTTCGCCCCTCATCTCCCAATTTCTTCTTCATCTTACCTTGGCAATAATGCCGAATGAGAAAGATGAGGAGGTATAAAAAAGTGAGAAATTTTAGGGATTTGATCGTCATCTAGACCGTGTTTTTTATGTGGATATGGAAGTGGAACTGTGCTTAGAGATGTTAAGATGTTGCCACCTTCGTTTTTGATTCGTTCCTCCATTAGTGAAGTAGATAGAATCTAAAAGAAGAAGAAGGAAAATTATGAATGTAGGAGTGGAATCTGGTGCTACCTAGACAGACTCTACCCTACTGATCCGAAGTTGATCCCTCGTCCTTCCTGTTGGCATCGGTGTGATACATGCCAATAATTCTCCAACACTCAAATTAAAATTGTGGAAGAAAAATAATAAGAACTCTATTTCTCTCTTCTCAATTGACCCCCCTCTCCCCCAAAAGATCCCCTAGCCTCTGTTAATTCCTCAATTTATAGATCCCTTATACGAATCAGGGTTTCTCCTTCTATCGGGATGTGATAACGAAGAATCCTATAATTATAAGGATCCTAAACGGAATTGGGATTTTCAAGATTGAGTTCATGATTCATAGAAGATCTATTTTAAGATCTTTAAACTTGATATGTGTAACCCAATATTACACAGATACTCATATCAAGCCTACTCTGCCAGCCAAGTTAGGCATTGTTTCATTGGTCTATCCCGTTGCTGGGCAAGGTCGGATATATTGGCATACACATAGTACCACTTAATCAGCTTAGACACATGTACGATTTGGATAATGCACCGTTATTATCTTCTATAATGGATATCTTTTGACATGTTGAAAATTAATTGGTTTGAGAAAAAATAAAGGTTATTGACCAACGTTGAAAATGAGGGATTTTATTATACGATTTAAAGATGAAAATCTAGAGTTAAGACGAATGTGCTTGTGTTTGATTAAAAAATCAAGGGTTTTGCAACCATCTCTTCTCTTCTATAAGTTAAAACCTTTTTTTTTTTTAATAAAAAAAAATTAATTTATTAATTTTCATGATTTACTGGATTTGAAAAACAAAAAAAATCAAAGATTTTTTTTATCCGAATTCGAATAGAATAATATCGGATATTTGATTTGTTAATCAGATTCAAATTAGAATTTAGATGTTGAATTTTTTTCGGATTTGAATTCAGACATAGGTAGATTTGATTCAATTCGTATCCATTGACAATCCTATGTAGAGTTGTCGATGGACTAGGTTTTGACCCGATCGGACCCATTATGGATCAGGTTAGGGTTTAGTTATTAAATCCATTTAGCTATTGGATCGGGCTAAGCCCGTTTAATAATAAGATCGGATTTGAGTTTCGAATGTAGGTCAGGGCCGTTATATTATATTAAATATAATATATACTAATTTTATTATAAATTAATAATGACCCCCCTTACCTTCGTAGTGCCTTTGAAAATGAATTTGACCTGGTCTACAAATGACCCAAATGTAAGTGAAAGTGAATCAGACTTGGACTAGCTTTTATTTATTAAACCCGACCCGATATTTAAATGGGTTAAGTTATAGTCTAATTTTTTAGTCTAAAAAAACCCAATCCAACCCGATCCATTGACAATCCTAAAGATATGGGTTAGGAAGCAAAACAATAATGCTAGGATAACTTAGGGCTGGCAATGATCGGATGGAACCTAATGAGTACCAACCTCTATCAATCCGAAAATTCTATCCTACGATTCATATCTAATTCAATCGAATTAATAATTTTTCGTAACGAATTTGATCTGATTAAACGTTCATTTAATCCAAAATTGATCCAATTAAAAATTAAACCTATTTTAAAACATCCAAATGTCATATAGTACTATGAAAATGAAAGAGGAGGAAGAGTTGGGCTTTTGAATGGAGGAAAAATAAGAAGAAAGTAAATGATATATAAACACTAGAAAATTACCCTAATTCGATTGTAATTTTTATCAGATCGGGCTGAGATTAATCCAAATCTGATTCGAAAATCCATACTTTAAAATCTTTTGGATTGGGTGGATCGAGTACCAAGTAATATCTGATCCATTTCCATCCCTACTAATGGATCTAGCAGTTGGAATGAACATTGATTTCATAATTAAAGCATTTCATGAATACAAAATAATTATTAACGGAAAGAATATTGGTTTTGGAAAAGCTTGTAATGCAAATAAGGCAAGGCAAATTGAGAGAGGAACATTACTTTATGTTGATGGAAAATGATCTTGTAAACTTGAACCAGTTGAATTATATTGAAATTGTATGTCTAATTTTTTGAAAAATACCAAAAAACACATCAATATTTATGTTAATTATTATAATAAAAAATATTAATTCTTTAAAAAGTACAAAAAATGACTTAACTCGCTGGATTGTCCAACGTTTCAAATCATTTATAAGTTAAAATGTTGGATTGTCAAGCATGAGTTGAATTGTCCATTATTATGTTTTATATGTTTTGTTGGGGACAAGGTTTGAACTCAAGATCACTTGAGTGTTATTTGTAAAATGTAGAGATTTACTCAATTGTTGAAATATAAGTTAAAAGTGTTTTTTTCTTTTTGTATAAATTGAAAGTCAAAGATTCTTTTAGTTTTCTTGTTTGTGAGAATTGTAGAGATAACTCTTCCAAATTTTAGTCCTACATCGGATAAATACAAGAGTGGTGCTCATTTAATAAAGGATCTCACTCTCTCACTTGCTTGAATATAGATGAGAAAGAGAGTGGACTTCGGATGCACATGGGGGACCAAGATATCATGGGATTACAACTCATTGTGTTTGGGGCAAACCTGTCGAAAAACCTAAATGTGTGTGTGCATGCGACACGTGAGCATGAGGGTGCAAATCTTGGATATAAGCCTCATGTGAGTGCATGACTAGCAAGATTGTGATTATTGAATCTTGGAAACCAACCATCGAAGCTTTTTGCAATGTAGATACATCTTAAAGCGACATGAATTTGGTTTTAAGGACATCGACTCTTCCGTGCCTCACTCACATCAAAATCGATAAGTTCTTTCCAATCTACACTTTCTACAATATGTTTTCTAGATTTAGAATATTTATTTCAAGAACATATAATATCTCCAACAAATATTTCATTGGGAAAATACAACTAAAGTAATGTTCCCTTTAAATGTGCTCTTCATTCATGTGTGTTATACCAAAAACTTGGTGTGGCATAATACCTCTCATTTTAAATGGACTGTCTTAATTCTTTTCACGATGCAGTACATGTAATTTAACATATGATTGGACCGACAAATGAGCAAGTCAAGGGTTATAGAAGGAACAAAATTTGTATTAGATGCTTTTTGTTTGACACATCATATCTGATACTTCCACGTCGTTTTCTTTCCCATCGAACCTATTTCTTCTATGATCTTCGATTTTACATTTCGGTACATATAGGATTTATGGAACATTGTAACAATCATACCATATGATAATTTGAATTGGATTACAAATTTCATAAACTTCCCTATCTATGAACCCCCCCCCCCCCCTTCTAAAAAAAAATAAAAATACTCACAAACCCATTTGTTGGATTTGAGCATTATTTATCATTGGCTTTGTGGATGCAAGTTTTGCAATCCACATATAGATCATATGAATAATACAAAAAGAGAAAATACACAAGATTTTACGTGATTCAACATGGAACCTACATCCACGAGTTTTAGGGGACATTTCACTATTATCAATATTACATTGTTAAATCCAATATTACAAGATTGTCACTATCAAATTCATCTCTATCTAAAAAAGGTAGTTATTTAAAGGGAAAGAATCCTTTCTTACTCGGATTCTTTCCCAATTAGATAGGATTAAATCTTGATAATGTCATGTGGCATGATAATGTGCATCAAGATACATGTTGATTGAATGGGTGATTTAGGTCGCCACTTGGATTGCTCCATATCCCTAGATGACATGAATTTTCCCCCCAAAACCTTACAAATTTTATCCTCCACAGGTTTTATGAATGGGACCATAACAGGAGACAAGGATTTGGACTCAATTTACTGAACTTTTCAAGCTAGAAAACAAAGTTGCCTTCAGATTTCAAAAACCAAGTCTCCACATATATAATGTTTAGCTGCGATATAATCTCAATTTAATTATAATCATTAAAAGAGATGAGTAATTGTATTCAAACACATAGATAATTACCCAACAAAATACAACCTCTATACACAATATTAGCAATCTAATCTCCCGAGGATGGAGCATCAGCTGGTGCTGGTGAAGGACCATTTGTTTCATTAACACGCAAAAATCCAAGCTTTCTGATTATCTCATTCGCAATGATCTCATTAGCTTTATCTGAAGGGTGATATTCGTCCCAAAACACGTATTTGCTTCTATCTTTGCACAAAGTTGAGGCAGGGATACATGTTAGAGCAGGTCGAATTTGTCCGAACGAGCAACATGGAGAGTCCGAGTTATTGAATCCTGAAAACATGAAACTTAATTAGGAAAATTAAGCTTCTTTAAAATTTTCAATAGAAATTGGTAAATGTCTTAGTTGTATGTATGCGCACCGTATTTGTATGGATTGTTAATTACATCTTCGACTACAGAATATGCATCCCCGAATTTGAAACTTGCATTGGGAAGGCTTTTTGATAAGTCATCCAAAACCTTGCTCCCAGCTTGGTTGAAGTTCAGTGCCAATTTGTTAGTTCTATCTTGGCAATCTCCCGATGTACTTAAGACGCGTTGGAGAGGAATACAACCCATAGGTCCTAGCCCGAAGGCCATTAATTGTCGAGCTCCTAAACGATGCAATATCTACACAACAAAACCCAACCCAAAAAAGCTAAAGATAACAGATAATTAACCAGTTAAATCTAATCTGAATATGAACATTTATGACTATCAATTTACCTTGAGTTGGTCTTTGAGTGTTGTAACTAAGTAGTTAATGAAACTGCTATCGGAGTATTTCCATGAATCACTGTAAATGGGTAGCAAGTAATTGTTAATGAAATCATTGCTTCCTAAGGCAACAACATAACGAGATTCTTTGAAGAACTTCTCTGATAGTTCATCTCCGATTTTCTTTCGTATTAGCTCTTGTGTTCCTTGAAACAATTCAATTTGCTTATAGAGAGAAAATCTCTGCACCTGCAAGTAATAAGAAATTCAGTTTCAAAATTTATTTTACTTCAAATCAAAACTATAATTAAGAAGTCTTAAAGTTAAATGAAGAGGAATTTCAAAGAGAAACTTACAAAAAGACTACCAGTTTCATTCAAGATCCCACCACCACCAGAGGCATAATTCACTCCACTCTCTAGTATCATATCCTCTGTTAGAGATGGATCTAAGAATGCAGGTGGCCTTGGGAGACCCATGGTGTCACCTAAAAGCACAAATTTAGTTGCCTAAAATGCCAGCGTCGAACTCCAAATAAACAAAAGCAATAATAATAAAAGAATACAAGCAGTGCGTGCCTAAATCCACGAAAGAAATGATAGCGATTCAAGAACTCCAAGAAAGAAATTACAGCCTGGGATTTCAACCTATATACCCAAAATACAAATAATTGCTCCTATATATATGTATACTGTAATTTGGGTACGAGTGTATAGCACCACCCAATTTTTTTTATTTTTTTATTTTGATATCGTGGCTATCCCCACCCTTCAGGTGGGACTAATCCCACAGTCACACGCACCGCCCCCTCAGAAAGTCCTACGTGCAACAGGTTGAGTCAAGGATCCACTGGACCTTGGAGGGTGACCCCAAGAAATTCATAGCTTCGTGGGGTTTTGAACACTTAACCTACTCTTCTTGAGGAGCTTATCAAGGCTCGGCTTGCCACTAGGCTAACCCCTTGGCGATTAGATTCAAGACATCATCTACATGATAAAGAATAATGATGAATGCACGCGGTTGGGTACGCAACTGACGTGGGTATTCCGATGAAAAATATCTATGGTTCTGTGCCCTTGCCATGTCAACCGCGTACCCAATCACATACCAAAACCACATGCATTCCTCACTACTCTATAATAAAACATATAAAGTTTACCTATAATATCAGCGACGGTACGACCATTGCAAAACCTCCCATTAGGCATTCCATTTCCGAAGTCAATTCCATACCAGGGTAGATTTGCTTGAGCCAAGCTCTTGGAAAGGTACTTGTTGTTACCAACATCTGAGAGGGAGTCTCCGAAGATGAATTGTACAACTTTACAAGAGCCTAGCTGACTAGAAAGCGTTACGACCATTAAGATCGTCAATGCTAGTATTGCTTTCTTGTTTATGGACTCCATTACTGGGTACAGTGTAGCTCTTTACCTGAATTAGCTAAATTCAAGTTTGGGTTTCTTTCAAAACAACTTGGTGAGAATGAACCATTGGGACTGAATGTTAAGAGCTTATAAGTCATGAAAAGGTTTTAAAGGTTTGTAAGGGTAGGTTGGCATGGTAAACTAAGTTGTTTTAGAGGAAGGGAGGTAGAGAGTAGGGAGAGTTGGGTACACCAACCGTTACAAATTCGAACCTACTTTCAAAAAATCTAAGGCTCAATCCAATAAGCAAGGTTCAAAGATCTTATGTTTTGAATTGTTTTGGTTAGATGACCTGATTTTACTTGGAAGATATAAGACTGGGTCAAGAATAACTGAAGTGTATCTCGAGGAGGTGCAATCTAACGGATTTGACCTAAGATTTATAGCCTGTGGTGTGGCTTGAGGTCAACTCTAAAGCACCTAATTTCACATGGGTTGCGTGCAATTTGAAAAATACTAAATTGATGACCAATACCCAATTGTAACCTAGAGTGCTTTGTAAAAAAAAAAAACTCTTATATTATGGGCTTGGTATAATATCAACATATATCCATGTGGCAATATTTAGGATCTACAAAACCATAAAAAATGAGTCGCGATAATATGACTTGCCAGGTGGCATACTCAATCGATTCCATGACATGACAAGTTTGAGAACCATAGATCTGCATGCATCGAGGTACACGATTGCACTTCCCAAAAAAATGTGTATCTCAAGACGTATAGCTCTACAGTTCTTGAACTTGTCCACGCCAGGGAGTCGATTGAGTATGCCACTTGGCGAGTCATATTATCAGGATTCTAAATTTTTATTATTATTTTTGAGACATTGATTGAAAAACCTATTCTTTGAAAATATATACTAAAAATTCCTTTCTAAAAAAGTATGGACTCTTTAGTATTTTTTTATATTATCAAATATTAGTCTAAAAAGAATTTTTGAAATGAAAATACCATAACTACACTTTCAACAATTTTTGATGTTTAAAGAAATGTATTTGTTTGAGAATATTTTAGGTATTCCTATGTTTTAAAATTAATGACAAACCCCCTTAATTATGATCATCTCTTACAGAATAATAAAAAAAGATATAAAAGAAAAAAAAAATCATTAATTTTTTTTTTCAAGACTAATAATATTTAACTCACATAGATGATGATATGATTACAACAAAGATGATGATAGAGATGAGTAGGGTCATCAACAATATTTATATAGATCAAATTATTTATATATATTATAAATAATTTTCAATAATAAAAATATAATATTAAAACTCGACTTGAATGTTCATCAAATTGATTCAACTAAAAAATTAGCAAGTTAACTTAAATGACTCGAATAAAATTATATTGAATTTATGAATAGTTCTTAATAAATAAAAATATTTATTTTTTTATTTTTCATGAGAAATATTAATAACCAAATAAAATTGTCAAGTTTTACTTTGTAAGATTGTTAAAAAGGTATTTCAAATATTTATTTTTAAAAAAAATCTTCAAAATATCCTTAACAGGTGAATATTTTATTCAGTACGACTTAAATGGTCCATATTATTTATTAGGGACTATACAGGACATATTCCCAATCAACACTCCTTCAAAGTCATTGTCCCTTTTTTTTCTTTTTTCTGTTACACCAAATATGATTATTTTTATTAAATGTTTTTAGTTATTTTTTCCAATATAATTATTATAAAAATTAGTTATTTTTTTCCAATATAATCAAGGGTCCCGTTCAGCACTAAACATTTTAGCAAACATTTTGCCCAATCATTTTTGTCCTACATGAGTTAGAAGTTTTGGAATGAGCTGATTTTTGTCCTACCCAGAAGATCATCCTCACCAAAAATCAGTCAATTCCAAAATTTCTAACCCCATGTTTACAAGTTGAAAAATCATGGACCGTCCAATTTTTATAAATTATTTTTGATGGGGTTAGAAGTTTTGAAATGGGCTGATTTTTGGTGATAATGATCTCCTCACCGTAGAGATCATCATCATCAAAAATCAGCTAATTCTAAAACTCCTGACCCAGGTAGGACAAAAATGATTGGGCAAGATATTTTTTTTTTGTAACCGAGGGAGTATCCCATCAACACTCTCAAGTAAGCGTGACAAACTAATCTCCCTTGGGGGCCCCGCATGACCAACCCCATACGAGTTTTAAGGGGACGAACCCAAACCCATTTAAGTGCCACACAAGGTGGTGGGAAGGGGATTCGAAGACAAGACCTGGGGAGCACACCCAGTCTTACCATCAAGCCCAACCCCGGTTGGTATTAGGCAAAATGTTTGGTGCCGAACATTTCTCTCTAATCAATTCAGATTACCTGCATTATTAAAATCAATTTTAATATACGTTCCTCTTCTTCTCCTATGGACTAAAATAATCAGCCACGTGTTTGATAACAATTGGCTATTTGCTCGTAGCCAATCAAAGAAATGAAGACGGACGTGGCGAAACAGCATCCAACCAGTATGGGCCAACACATTCAAACAGGACACTTTACCTTAAAGAAAAGAAAAAAAAAAAAAAATCTATCGCATTATCCACTAAAATCTGTAACCGTCGATTCTCACTAATCCAACGGCTAGATACAACAAAAAATCAGAAACCATATCCACATCTCACACTCCACAAAATACAAAACAAAACCCCTCACACTTCACTCCTTACGCAAGCCCAACCCACCGGAAAATATGGCGTCGATTGCCCTCAACGCTCGATTTTCCACCACAACATACGACCGTAAAAACACTGAAATCGGACGCGAAACCCTCAAAACCTTCGTCGGCCTCCGCAAAACCACTCTAGAAAACCGCCATTCCCTCTCTCTAACAAAATCTCTCCCAACCTCACAAACCAACCGTCGACTCCGCATTTTTGCCGGAAAATCAAGCCCTAAACTCACCGGAAGAAATCTCAGAGTCGCCGTAATTGGTGGAGGTCCCGCCGGTGGTTCCGCTGCTGAAACCCTAGCCAAAAACGGCATCGAAGTCTACTTAATCGAACGCAAACTCGACAACTGTAAACCATGCGGCGGTGCGATTCCTCTATGTATGGTTGGAGAATTCGATCTCCCACTCGACATCATCGATCGACGAGTCACACAGATGAAGATGATCTCACCGTCCAATGTCGCTGTTGACATCGGTAGAACCCTAAAACCACACGAGTACATCGGTATGGTCCGTCGCGAGATCCTCGACGCGTATCTCCGCGAACGTGCGGCCAAGGCAGGCGCAACTGTCCTCAATGGTCTTTTCCTCAAGATGGACCTACCTCAAGATCCAACGGCTCCATACGTCCTCCAATACAGCCTCTTCGATAGCAAAATAGGTGGAGTTGGCGAGCGGCGCACGTTAGAAGTAGACGCAGTAATCGGCGCAGATGGAGCAAATTCTCGCGTCGCGAAGAGTATCAACGCTGGAGATTACGATTATGCCATCGCATTTCAAGAGAGAATCAAAATCTCGGACGAGAAAATGGCGTATTACGAAAATCTCGCGGAGATGTACGTTGGTGATGACGTGTCTCCTGATTTTTACGGTTGGGTGTTTCCAAAGTGTGACCACGTGGCAGTGGGGACAGGTACAGTCACGCATAAGGGAGATATCAAGAAGTTCCAGCTGGCAACGAGAAATCGTGCGAAAGATAAGATATTTGGGGGGAAGATTATACGTGTAGAGGCGCATCCTATCCCGGAACACCCAAGGCCGCGCAGGTTAGCAGGGAGGGTGGCGTTAGTTGGTGACGCGGCGGGTTATGTTACCAAGTGCTCGGGAGAAGGAATTTATTTTGCAGCGAAGAGTGGGCGAATGTGTGCGGAAGCGATTGTGGAAGGATCAGAGAGAGGAACGAGAATGATCAACGAAGGAGATTTAAGGAGTTATTTAGAGAAGTGGGACAAGACGTATTGGCCTACATATAAGGTGTTGGATGTGTTGCAGAAGGTGTTTTATAGGTCGAATCCAGCGAGAGAGGCGTTTGTGGAGATGTGTGCTGATGAATATGTGCAGAAGATGACATTTGATAGTTATTTGTATAAGAGGGTTGTGCCTGGGAACCCTTTGGATGATTTGAAATTGGCGTTTAATACGATTGGGAGTTTGGTGAGGGCTAATGCACTTAGAAGAGAGATGGATAAGATTAGTGTTTGATGAAACTTACTTCATAATCACTCTTTTTCTTGAAGAATGAAAGAGAGAATTGAAGTTGATGTATAAGAATTTGTGGTTTAATGGGTTGGTGGTTATATCAAATATGATTATTGTGGTCTTTATTTATTATGATTTGAGATATTTAAAATGAATGGACAAGCATTTTTCTTGGAAAATGAATTTCAGAAAATCTTTCTTGTTTTTCCAAAAATGTTAGATTTGGATTGACCGTTCGTGATTGGCCACTCTTGAATGCATCCTATTCATATAGGTAGTTCGTTTTGAAAATCTAAGTCATTTATGTAAGGGAAATGTTCAGCACCCTAAGTTTTACCACACACTTTAACAAATGTTTTTTGTCCTACATGAGTTAGAAGTTTTGGAATGGGCTGATTTTTGGTGAGGATGATCTCTATGATTAGAAGATCATCCTCCCCAAAAATCAGCCCATTCCGAAATGTTTAGCCCCATGTTTACACGTTGAAAAATCATGGACCTTCCATTTTTTGTAAACCATTTTTGATGGGGTTAGAAATTTTGGAATGAGCTGATTTTTGGTGAGGATGATCTCCTCACCATAGAGATCATCCTCACCAAAAACCAGCCCATTCCGAAACTTCTAACTCATGTAAGACAAAACACGTTTGTTAAAGTGTGTGGTAAAGCTTAAGGTGCTGAACGGGACCCTTTATGTAAATCTCATAAAATGTGTTGTAAAGCAATCAATCTCAACAATCAAACCTTTTTAACACCAAAGCAATCAATCTCAATAATCAAATATCAAGAATGTGTTGCAAAGTAAATGCAAATAATAATAAAAAGAATAGAGAAATGAACATAACATAAGATATATGTGATTCACACACAATGAGGCTGCATCCACGAGCAAGTAAATAAGTAAAAATTTACTACTTAAAGGAAGAAATTATTAGTATGGAAGTTTATACTTATCTCCAACTCTCTCCGGTGAAATTTACCAAATTTCTATACCCAACTTTAATAAGAATCCAAACAAGAAATTGATCTCACTCTCTTATCATAAGCCCGAGACTACAATGTGAATATTACCCTCAAGAACATTGAGCATTTAGATTTTATAAGAGAAGAATAATACTCGCATAGAAATTCAAAATTTTCTCACTCTCAACAAAAGAGAAAATCCATTTTTAGAAAAATTATTTTTATGGATAATAACTACTATATAAGAACTCCTTTTATTTTTCATAAATTAATGAAATGACATTACTGAAAATACCCTTGAACAAAATCTCTACTCTGATATGCTCTTCTTTCCTTTCATAGCCAACGCGGACCTGCAAACAAGTCCACTCCGACGATCAAGTTAAAAAATTGGATTGTGTTTTTCTTTTTGAATCTTTTTTATAGCTTTTTTAGATAAAGGAATAATGTCATTCTTTACACATGAGTTTTCCCCTTCCATTTATAAGAGACCTTTTTCATCGTTCTCTGAGCCCTCCCTTGAGGTGACTCAGAGTAGTTAACTTACTCTCTGGTTTGTCAGTTGCAGGAGTAGTTGCAACTGCTTTGACGAACATGGGATAATCAGAACTGATCTGCCACGATATGGGTTGTCATATCAGTCAATTGATGGTACAACTGTCAGAGCCGTCTTACCGATTTACATTAATTTTCGATACCTATGGAGCTTTTCCTCTGAGCTACTTGATGAGTTGGTGATGTACGTACGAGCTGCATGTCCGTGCTTCCGAGGAATTCCCAATATACCATGTTGCATTTTATTCGAGCTACGTGTCTTATGCATCCGAGAATTTCCCTCCACAGGTATGTTTGGTAATACTTCTGAAGTCTAGTTTCTGTTTTCTAAAATTTGAACTCTAAAGTCTTGTTCTGAAAAAATTGTTTGTTTATCATTTTTAAAACCTTCTGGTTACAAATAGAAATTTAAAACATAATGGTCATTTTAACAATATTACCCTTTTGTAATTCTAATAATTTATTAATCGAAAAATAATGAATAATATTTCGTGGGTTACTAAATAATAGAATTTAAATCAATAAAATGCACTTTACATTATCTTTTAAATATTAGTTTTGTAGTAGAATTGAAACAGAAATACTACAAAAGAATTACATTAAAACATAAAGAAATACAAATAGACATCATAGAGGATAGAAATCTAAAATATCAACAACATAAAGAGATTGTAGTTAAAAAAAAAAATACAAATTTAACAAATAAAATCAAAAGAAAAAGTGGATTGAGATAGAGAGACGTTGACAGCACAATTGTAGAGGGAGAAGAAAAAAGAGATGGAGAAAAATTAAAAATAAGAATTTTAAGATTTGCATAAATAAATGATAAGTGATAGAAATTAGTGTTTTGAGGAGGGTATTTTAGAAAAAAATAATAATTCAGAATTCAGAAATTTCATCCAGTATTTCTCATTCCTGAATAAAAAATTCTGAATTTTAGTTCTTAAAATTGAAATTTAAAACAAAACAAACGTAATAAAACTTCTAAAATCTAATTTTTAAAGATAGATCACCTTCATTCAAACTTCAAAAGTGTTAACAAATATACTAACAAACAAAAGAATGGTAATTTTACATCACCAAACCCAACATTTAATAATTAAGTCATGCTGGAAAACCATTAAAATTGACATTGATCTCACATTGTTGATGTGAAGGTCTTTTCATTGGTATCCAATGAAAAATATCTATGTTTCCTTACATACATCCACTTCACTAATGTGAGAATCGATGTCAATTTTCCTTTGGGGGACATTACATAGGTGCAAGATGCCTCCTTAAAAGCCCATGACGTGTCTAGCTTCTCTAAAAGCCATTCTTTTGTATACATCCAGCCAACTGCGTGACCAACCTGACAGGTAAGGTCCAAAAATTTGTCAACTCCCCTAGCCTTCTAGTTTGCTGGACTGACCAATGAGCCCGCCATTAGAAAGTTTTGGCTGTGGTTTGTTGTTGCACAGTAGCTGTTTGATAAAATTCCTTAATGACAATTTTCTCAGTTTTGATTGATATTTATTTTCAGAACCTGGAATATTTACTTCTTGATGTGAAAAATGTTAATTTTCAGGGAATTTAAAAAAGTCATTTCTCCATTATCAAGATCATAGTGAGTATGGCTCTTGTGACTGTTCCTCCACTACAATTTAAAACCTCGGCTCTCATCCAAACCCGTTCAAATCCTTTTAACTACTGCCTTCCCTTGCGTTATAAAAGTAAGTAAAATGGAATAATTTTCTTCCTTGATGCTTTTATTTGCATTGCTATTGTTGCTTTGATTGCAACTTTTTAGGCCAAGCATAGCTTTATTTCTTTTCCTATAGATTTCTCTTTGAAGCCTCTTGTGATCGAAGCGAGATCAAATACTCGAAAAGAAAGTGCAAAGGTCAGAAACCGGAGACTGCAAAGAAAGGTATGGGTTCTCGTCATTTTGAGAAGATAAACTAAGTGATGCCTAGACGTGTTAGTTTAATGTCCTTTTTGTTGTTTCCATTGCTTCAACCAGTTTAATGGGAATTCCGTGAGACCGAGGCTCTCTGTTTTCTGTTCGACCAAGCAGTTGTACGCAACGTTAATTGATGATCAGAACAAGAAGTGTTTATTTTATGGAAGCACTCTACAGAAATCTATTCGCGAGAGTAGTCCTTCTTGTAGCACCATCGTAAGTATTCCTTTCCTTTCATGTCTTCTTATTGAGAAGGTTGCATCGTGGCGATAGTGATACCATAGAGAGAGTTTGACATCACTTGAATTGTTAAGCTCATGATTTAAAATATTGGACCAACGTAAGTATTCCTTTCCTTTTCATGTCTTCTTATTGAGAAGGTTGCATCGTGACGCTAGTGATACCATAGAGAGAGTTTGACATCACTTGAATTGTTATCCTCATGGTTTAAAATATTGGAATGTATTGGTCGATACATATCGATATAGGCCAAGTCTGATGTGAAACATTGACCCCGAAAACATTGAATTGTTTCAGGAATGTATCGGCTGATACCGTATCATTTTTTTGATTGACCGAAACATTCAATCGATACGATATTTTAAATCATGCTTATGTTGAAGGTTAGTCACATTTATTCTATTACATGAAATGAGAGAAATAACAGGATGTTCAATAGTAAGATCAAAAGCTCTCATGTAGGTATCTTGGAGATATTGAGCCTCCTTTACCTTAGGTCTAAACAGAACATAGAATTCGCGGGGATTACTTTTGATGATTTTGTTTTTAGATAGAATTCCTTATGTAATCACTAACGCTGTAGCTTTTTATTTTCTTATTATCCCTCGTGAGGCTCTTTCGGCCTCTTTGTAAACTCTTTTTCCCGTTCTTAATATATTACACTTACCAAAAAAAAAAAAAATGTCATAGAAAAATAACTTCTCAAACTGCTGAAGAAAATAATTTTCCTTCAAGAGTATTGTATATTTGAATTGGTTGGTCCTTTTTTTGGTCCTCATAATGGAGAAACTTTACTTGTATTATATTTTATCAGATTATGAACTTCATTGGTTCTGAACAAAGAAGAGATCTTATTTTTTGCATGAAGTTCATCTTTTTCAAAGCTTGTGTCTACTATGTGGAAATTTAAATGTTCGTGAGGACAAAACACAAAAGTATTTGGTTGTATAAATGGCTTACTCCTCTTGCAGAGCGAGCCATCTCGAGTTCCATCATTTGGTCCAGGTCAGTGCCCTCAAAAATCTCCTTCTTTGTTTGGTTGGCTTCCTTTGGAAGGATTCTTACGATGGATAACTTGATTGCTCGGGGTTGGATCACTCCCAACTGTTGTCCACTTTGTTTGTCGGAAGGGGAATCTGTTGATCATATTTTAATTCATTGCTCATTTTCCTATAATATTTGGTCAAAGTTCCTTGGTTTATTTGGTATTAATTGGGTCCTTCCTCGTAAGTTTTCCTCGTTGTTGGATGAGTGGACCAGTAATGTCTTTCACACCAAAAAACGTTATCTGTGGCTATGCTCCCTTCGGCTATTGCTTGGGGGATTTGGAACGAGAGAAATAACAGGGTGTTCAATGACAAAATTAGAAGCTCACAGGCATGGTTCTTGGAAATCTTAGGATTATTATACCTTTGGTCTAAGCAAAACGTTGAGTTCGTGGGAAATTCTTTTGCTGATTTTGTTTTTAGATGGCCTTTGTTATGTAACCATTGATGTTGTTTAGTTCTTTTCTTTCTTTTGCTTTGTGAGGCTTCCTCGGCCTCCTTGTATCTTGTTCTCTTCGTTGCAATATATTATACTTTTCAAAAAAAAAATAGCCATTTTAAAAACTGTTTATCTCTTCTCTGTTATTTTTTCTTATAAATGTCTTAAATTTACATATAAGCTGCACACTTCCACTGAACTCTCATTCGTTATCATTTACTTGTCAATGACTGCAGGAAGCTGCTCAAAGGGTTGGTGAAGAACTTGTTAAAGCATGCATTGATCTCAATATAAATGAAATATCATCATATGATCGCAATGGTTTTGCTCGAGGGGAAAGAATGAAAGCCTTTGAGATTGCCATTTCCCAACATGGCTTCATGCCACGGTAGTGGTCTGAAAACTCTGTTTTCTTTTTTTTTGTGTGTGTAGGTAAGTTGGACTTGAATCCACGATCCCAAAGTTGTATCACAAAATGTTAATCAAGCTGTCTAAACTCTTCGAGTCATGTGACCGAGTTTTCAAAATTAAGACCCAATAGCTATTGTTAAGCATAATATCAGGATTCCTGTTTCTGATTGTATTCCAAGATTGGTCCAATAGGAAAAATATACTTCTTTCTTATTTGACGCTTACTTCATTCTTTTGGCAAACAGGAACTGTACAGGACACTGCGTTCGACACTGAACTGATGTCGTGGTATGCTCGGAACCATATATGCTTTTCACTTGTATCTCAAGGAAAAGCATCTATGCTTCTAAGCATACCTCCATGTCAGAAGGCAGTGTGGTAGGAAGTCACCTAAGCTTTTCTCATACTAAGCCACTGGATATATGTCTTGACCATGGTGTTTCAGAAGCCCATGATGAAAAAAAGCCGCTTAAATCCAACGGCCACAAATCATCAATAAGGCGGATTTTCAGTATAATACGCCCACCAAGGGAAGTAAGTGTGAAGGATTGCCACATGGCATTTTTGCTTCTTGGTGGGGGCTACCATCAGTGATCGCCACATGCACGAAAACCGACTGTGGAAACTTCATCCCTTCACTGTCTGTGCAGAGAAATCCCTTCTCACTTTCAGTGAGAAATTCTTTTTGCCTGTAAACGGTTTGCGGTTAGTTACTAAGCGTTAACATTCAAAAAATTCAAATTCAAATGTATAAAACTTACACCCAACCCAACCAACTCTCCTCTTTCAGTCCCTCTCCAATTCGTCCCTTTTCCTGGTCTTCCTTGAATATCAGGAAAAAAAAAATGGAACCAAGTGATGGAATTGGAATCAAAATTTACAATGCTGCCCCTCCAGACATGCCATCTCCGTACCCCTCATCTCCTCCATCTACTCTGGAAACCAGCCGAAAAAGACGTGCAGTGGCAAAGGGAGTTCAGAAGACCCTATCCAAAACCTCAATGCTCGTAAATTTCCTTCCAACAGGAACGCTTCTCACCTTCGAGATGCTCCTCCCTTCGGTTTCGGGCAATGGTCAGTGCTCTCCTGTGAGCACTACAATGATCCAAGTCCTTATGGGTCTCTGCATGCTCTCTTGTTTCTTCTTCCACTTCACCGACGGTTTCCGGGGACCAGATGGAAAGCTCTACTACGGGTTCGTGACACCAAATGGGTTAGCGGTCTTCAAGTCGGGTCTTGGGGTGGAAATACCTAAAGATGAGCGGTTCAAACTCGGGTTCACAGATTTCGTTCATGCACTCATGTCTGTAATGGTGTTCGTAGCGATTGCATTCTCGGATCACCGGGTTACAGATTGTTTGTTCCCTGGACATGTGAAGGAGATGGATGAAGTGATGGAGAGTTTTCCATTGATGGTGGGTATTATTTGTAGTGGTCTGTTTCTTGTCTTTCCCAACACTCGTTATGGTATAGGGTGCATGGCTGCCTGAAGAATGTGTTCTTAATTTTGCAACTCCACCAGGCGTAAGGCGTAGGGTAGTGTTTGGGCGTAGGGCAGATTTAATTATGTTATGTTCATTGATTTCTCGGATCGATGAGACTATGGATCTGTTTGAATTATCTTAAATTTATAATAAAATAGTAATCTTTACCTTAAGATGTCCTTTCTTTGCTTGAAATTCAAAGGCAAACTCAGCAGTAGACGATTATTCTTCCATCTAGAGAACAGACCTAGATCAACTGTTACTATTGAATCGAATGGTAGATCTTACACCATAAATCGGATGGTTATCCTTGTTAGATTGGGTCGATTTAAGGAAGAATATGTTCAAATACAGGGTTACAAACTGGTGCGTAATTGATTAATTGAGTGGAAATGTTTGTGATGAAAATGTTTGAAAATTTTGATCTTTTCACATTGGGTGTGTGTACTTAATTGAACATGTTCAATTAATGTCATGGTTTTAAAACTCGTTTTGACATCTTGTCTAGTCCATGAACAAGACCGAGTTGTCTCGGACGAGATATCTGATTTATTTGAGTTGTCTTGGATGAGAAATTGCCTTAAAATTAGAACAAACCACGTCTTTGAGACGATTTGCCAACTCGTCTAATTGGTGGAATATACTGAGACAACTCAAATGAGTCATCTTGGTCTTGGATGAGATTTAAAATCATAATTAATGCATATTATTAAAATTTGTTGATTGATTTGATTTGATAGAAGAGTTATTTCTTGGGTCCCAATCAGGTGCTAACTATTTGACCAACATGTTTTCTCCTGGATGGGGTTAGAAGTTTCGGAATGGACTGGTTTTCAGTGAAGATGATCTCTATGATAAGGAGATCATCCTCACTAAAAATCAGCTCATTCCGAAAGTTCTAACCCCTTGTTTATACGTTGAAGAATCATGAACTGTCCATTTTTTGTTAATCACTTTTGATGGGGATAGAAGTTTCGCAATGGATTGATTTTTTGTGAGGAGGATCTCGTAATCATCAAAAATTAGTCCATTCCGAAACTTTTAACTGTTGAATTAATGTGGGATTTATCCTAAGGCTAATGGTTAAGTCATGTTTTGTGTCATGTTGAGATAAAAGGATTTTGAAAATTTACCTAAGCCTTAACTAACTCATTTAACAATCTTGTCACTACCTTAAACTCAATCCCAACCCTTCTATTAAATAAGCAACATGACATGACCCTTCCAACCCAGTTAATAAACATGGTGGTTTGTGTCATATTCAGATCGGCATGCATAACCTGTGAATACAACATGATTACAACTTGAACGCAAACACGATTGTGAGCCGAACAAAAAGATAAACGTGATTGTGGACTAGACATGGTTCTAGCCCGTGTCTACCAAGTTATTATTAACATAAATTAATTATCACAAAACATAAAGAAAGTTTGATCGACAAAAAAAAAATCATAATCATTAAATGGATTATATGAGTCAAGTTGAACAAGGGTCAACACGAAACATTAGTGACATTAGAATGTGTTAAAACCCAAACCCAATCCATTTAATAAATAGATTGGATGAATCGACACAATTTAGCTGACCCAAACCCATTTCGAGTAGTGTTAGAATTGCTGTCCTAATTGCCTTTTCTCCTCTCCCCTTTTCTACCCTTTTGACCACAAAGAGGATGTCCATCTCGGTGGGACCGGCAAATTCTATTATGGTAATAAATCACAAACTTATCAACAAATCTAATCTGAGTCGATCTTTGGCCGAGTCAAAGAGGTTCCCACTTGACTCACAATCGCCGACTTTAAACTTTAATCTCTAATGTTCATCGGGATTCTCACAAAACTCGCACACTTCTGTTCTGTTTGTCGACAAAATGGAAACGTGCCAGATCTATAATGTCGACAAAAGCGAAGTCCAACTTTGAAAATGTAATCAGAGCCGTTGATCTTGTTGTGAGTAAAGTGAACCAACAATCCAGATACGCTGAGACTAAAGAATCATTTGATAGAGAATATGTAGATTCTTTGGCGGTACTTCTGCATATAAAGGATCAAACCAAAAGGGCGGTGAGAGGGAAAAAAAAACACTAAAAAGTGCTCTTAAATTCAGGTAATTTTACTCGCAAATCTAATGCTTGTTTTTTTTTTTTTTCTTAATCTAATCTTTTCTTCATTTGTTGGTGATATTCAAACCTCGATTCATAGATCTCTTTATTCGATTTTTATTAGTTCGATCTGTGAGTTTTCGCGTTGCTTAAGCTGAGAATTGAAGCTTTTTTTTTTTTTCTGGTAAATTCTTAGTTGTTTATTTATTTTTGAGGTGTAGATTAGCTCGATTGTTTGAATCTTTTTATGAAAATTTCTTCTGATGTTCTTAGATCTGATATTGAACTGTGAGATCTTTCTGAAATAGATTCTACATTTCCGTATTTTTCATTTTGTTCTGGTGGATTTTCTATTTTTTGAGGTGTAGATCTATATTTTTCTCTCTCTTTATGTTCAAATCTAGTGCCGGAGATCTCTTTTTTTTTTTTCAATAACCTTTTTAATGGATTTTTATTCTTTTTCAAGAGCTGTAATTGAACTCTTCATATTGAAGTTCTTTTCTCAATGAATTTCGATGTTCTGAGATTTGATTAATATCATGTGCTCTGGAATGTTGAACTACTTTTCTTCATTTTCTGCTAAATTTTCTCATTTTTCGTGGTCAAATAGTTGGTACGGAAAATCTTAGGAAGTTGTAAAGGCTTATTAGAGCCGATTCAATGATTTTGATTGAATCTTGTTGTCTAAGAGCGTGGTCTCTTGTATTCGTAATTTATTTTTATTTTCATTTTTGAGCTAATTTGATCTTACTCCTGTTCATAGCAACAAAGCTCAGATTCGGTAATTATTTGGTAGGTTCAATTAGGTTGGTTTGGAAAATTTTGGATACGCTTCATGAAAAAATAGGAAAATTTTCAGGGCATATACAAATGATATTTTTGTGTTTCTTACCAAAATCATTCATCTTTAACCTCTATAAAAACCCTTTATTGTTCTTGAGATTTGAATATTGGAAAAATTAAAATTGATGGTGGGAGGGTAGAAATTTTACCATATTATATAATTAATTGATAAACCAACGATTAATTCGTTGTTTTGCCGATTTAATCAGCTAGTCCCTAAATTGGAGAACTTTATGAATTTTTTGAAAGATTCAAAGAATTTTGTGACTATGCTTCTATTATCCTAATAAGCTAGAATCTTTGTTTCTAATTTTCCATTTTCTAATGGAATATTGATGTCCAAAGATTTGATTCAGAATTCTGAGCTCCTCAAAGTTGTTGAATTGTCGGTAGATACTTTATATTTGTTTCTCTTTTTTGGCTAAACTTCTATCTTCTGGTGTCTGGGTTTGAATGGTTGAAATCTTTGAGTTCTTCAAAATGAAGATTCTTTCATTTGATTTTGTTAGAATCTTCTATTTTCTTATCTGAAGATGAAAGTAGAACGCCAAATTGTGGGCTCTTCACTCTATAGGTCTTCCATAGCTTGTACATATTCTGAAATCAAGCTTGGTTCTTAGTTTTCCACAAAACTTTATGTTCTGGAATTTGAATTCAGTTCCGGTAAGTTACTAGGTTACCGAGAACGATGGTGAGAGACTATTTCGTGTATTAACGAATGAAATTGTGACCTGCAGTTTTGATTCTTTTCTTGTGACCAAATTTTTTGCAGATGGGTTTGCAAGCTTTATGGTAGACTTTCTATGCTGATAGTTACTGATCCCCAAATATAAGAGAATTTCCATATGCAATTTTTAGCCCACAGTTACTTTCTCTGTAATCGATGGTTGAAGGTTGCTTAGCAGGTTTCTTCGTAGATTTTTTATATAGGTAGATATGGATTCAATTCTTACGTTGCTGATTCCCAAAAATATAAAAAACTTTGTTCCTATCCAACTCTCTGAAATGTATTACTGAAAGTTGCTTAGCAGATTTCTTTATATATCTCTTCTATGTTGAGAGATCTGGATCTATATCCATGAATTCAAAGGCTTCTATCTCGAAAAATATGAAAAATTGTTTATATGGAGCTGTGGTTGACATTTCCTTGAGGCATTTGGAATGACATGAATCAGCGCTGGTGGGATTTGGTTAAGGGTTATGACAAATAAAATCCTATCAACTAGAACTAAAACCCAAAAAGCATAGAACAATCAGGATTGATTCTGGCATTTTTTTATCAGATGGACAATCCTGATTTCCATATTGTGGAGCCAATTAAATGTTAAAATAGGCATAAATACAACTAGATTCTCAATAAACCTGAAGCAGTAGTTACTCTCAGTAAAGATAGAATAGCCATGGGGATAGTTTTTTTTTTTGCATTGGAGTCGACTTGGATTAGGTATTTATGTCTCATCTATGCTTTTTATGGTTGTGATTCTTTAGAAGTGTCACTCTTTCCAGGTTGATTTCATTACTTAGACTTGAATAGTTTCATATATCAGGTTGACCTAGTGGCAAGAAGCAGACCAGCTGAACACATTATAGTTAGACTATTTTTTATTTTGTCGTCCAACCAGGCCTTGATATTCTGCTAATTTTCATTGTCAGATTGTATGATGGCGGTGACAGTGGCAGCAACTTTGTCTATTGCATCAATTTCTTCATATGGTACCCAAAGATCTAAATCAAAACCCTTGGGTATGGGATTCAACTCACCGAACTATCTTAGGAGTTTCAGTGGTCTGAAGGCTGCAACAGCTTTAAGATGCGAATCAGAAGCATCGTTCTTAGGCAAGGAGAGCAATGCTGCTCTTCGAGCCTCATTCGCGACAAAATCTGAAAAGCAAAACCAGAGATTTGAGAATCGTCTCCAGCCTCAGGCTTCATTCAAAGTGGCCGTTCTTGGAGCTGCTGGAGGGATTGGTCAACCCCTCGCACTTTTGATCAAGATGTCCCCACTGGTATCTGCCCTGCATCTCTACGATATAGCAAATGTGAAAGGAGTCGCAGCGGATCTCAGCCATTGCAATACACCCTCACAGGTTCTGGATTTCACAGGTCAATCTGAGTTGGCTAATTGTTTGAAAGGTGTAGATGTGGTTGTCATACCAGCAGGAGTTCCGAGAAAGCCTGGAATGACCCGTGATGACCTCTTCAACATCAATGCCAACATAGTGAAGACCCTTGTAGAAGCTGTAGCTGACAACTGTCCCGATGCCTTTGTCCACATCATCAGCAACCCAGTGAATTCTACAGTACCAATTGCAGCGGAAATACTAAAGCAGAAGGGCGTGTATGATCCTAAGAAGCTCTTTGGTGTTACAACTCTGGATGTTGTTAGGGCAAACACTTTCGTTGCACAGAAGAAGAACCTGAAGCTCATCAATGTGGATGTCCCAGTTGTGGGGGGACATGCTGGAATTACTATTTTACCACTACTGTCAAAGACGAGACCATCTGTAACTTTTACAGATGAAGAAGTAGAAGAATTGACTGTGAGGATCCAAAATGCCGGGACAGAAGTCGTAGAGGCAAAGGCAGGCGCAGGGTCTGCAACATTGTCTATGGCATATGCGGCAGCAAGATTTGTTGAGTCATCTCTTCGTGCATTGGATGGGGATGCAGATGTTTACGAGTGCTCATACGTGCAGTCAGAGCTGACTGAGCTGCCTTTCTTTGCAGCGAGGATTAAGCTTGGAAAGAAAGGGGTTGAAGCTGTGATATCTACTGACCTCCAAGGGTTGACCAATTACGAGACAAAAGCTCTGGAGTCCCTGAAGCCAGAGCTGAAAGCCAGCATTGAGAAGGGTGTGGCATTTGCACAGAAACAAGCAGCCATGGCATCGGTTTGAAACCTGAAGCCAAATAAAACCACCAGTTGTGGTGGAAAAGGAATAAAGTAGGTTGAGGGGATGTTCTGCATCTATCCATTGTATCAATGGTTTAAGTTTTGTAGGCTAGAAGATTTTCGTGGGTCTTATGTCAGGAAGGCACATTCAGTGAAGAGAAAAGCAGATTGAAGGCTCTAGAGACCAATGCTAATGTTTCAGCTGAGCATTTTTTATTTCGGCAGATATTAGAACTAAACATTGATACCAAAACATGGAATGTTCTATAATATCTCAAAATGTTTTGGGTTTCATAATATTTCAAAATGTTTTGGATGATTGTTTCATTTGTTTCCTCAAAATGTTTTGGTTGATTGTTACCAGTCTCTCTCGCAAGACGAGAGTGAGGGAGAGAGAATCGAGTCCAACTTTGATGCGGGGTAGGCTGCTTCAAAATTGTGAAGAAACCCTCATCGTTACAGATACACGGTGTTTTGAATTTATTTCATGCCCCTACATTTCTGCCAAAATTTGTAATACCTCATTGGAAATTTCACTTGTAATCCAATAGAGAGGGTTGCTTCAAAATTTTGATGCGGCCCACATGCTTCAAAGTTTTTTGGCAATGGGTCGGTTTGGGCCGAATCGGGTTTGTAGCATGTTGAGGTAAGGGTTGTATGAAAATTTACCAAACCCAACACATTTAATAACATAATTAACAACGTAAACCCAAACCTTATACATTCATTAAATAGGTAATTTCACCTGACTCATGTAACCTGTTTAGTAAAATTATAATCTTAATTGAACAAATAAGTTTTATTTCTACAACCAAAAATAAAATATCATTACTAAAAGTAATGGTAAATAAGTTCTATTGCCTATATGAATCACCATATTTGAGAATCAAATACTACAGCCCTCTAGATTTCAATGAAAATTTCATATTAGCAAAAAATGAATAACTTAATAACGAAAGTGTTTTTTCTTTCCTAAATTAAAAACTTAACCATTATTTGAAAAATATCTTAAACAATAGGGGCATGCATTTTCAATTTAGTTTTCATAGCATTCTCTCCAAATTATCATTTTTCTCCAAAACTATCGTTTTCTCTCTTTTCTTCTTGATCTCTGATAATTTGAAAGTTTTTTCTAGCACGGGACCTATTTTTGTTGACTAGGGGGTTCTCTATGTCGGTGTGTATCAAGTTTGGTGGAATTTCGAGGTCAATTGTCATGTTCTCTATCCAAACTATCTTTTTTTTTTATTCTTCTATTTATTCTCCCTTTTCTTTTAAGATTTATTTGGCTCTTGAATTATGGTGATGTGCAATTTTGGGGTGCCTACATTATGAAATATATATATATATATATATATATATATTATCTTAAAATAAATGTATATTAATCAAAAACAACAAATCGGCTTATATAATTTTTTAAGTTAGATGAGTAGGTGGGAGGAAATGAGACAGGCTGCCAAATTTTAAAACATGAGAGGGGGAAGGAATCTCAAAGAAAAAGAAAGACTTTCCTAGGATGATGAACCAATGACATGACGCCATGTGTATTAAACCACTCAGAAATTCTCTCAACCAATCATGTTTATTTTTTCCAATACGTGTGGCATCATGCCATTGGTTCATCAGCTTAACACAGAAATTTCATAACAACAAATTCGTACTCTTTTTTAATAAGATATCCTGCAGATGATCTACGAGATGAACGGTCCACAAATCACGACAGATGACTCAAATTGAGATCATATTTCAGAAGCACTTCTGTCAAATTTTGCTACCAAACAATCTTGAGTTCTAAAACTATATAAAGGTCTTTTCTCGAAAATCAAATAGGAGTCTTTCCTTCAATTTGGAGCTCAACCCATCATAACCACAGTCGAACAAATGTTGAATATCTCAGAAGAAATAATGCAACATTATTTATGAATTGTATAAGCTGTTATAAGACACAGTCAAAGTGAACCCAAAAATTTTGGGCTAAGAAGACATGTACAGGGCAATCCCCACGGCTCACAATTACTTCATCATCGAGCCATAGAGCCAACACTTCTTACTTCCCATTTTCCTCTATAAAATGCTAAATCACAACCCCAAGGCCTCTCTATACTTGGGTTACAGGTAGATGAGGATGAGGAGGATGATTACCGATGGCAAATCTCTGACGCCGGGGCCGTCTAGTTGTCTTCCCCCAGCCTTTAAGACTTCTCTCCCCCAATCCCAGTTCACTATTATCAGGTTGTTGCCTTGGTGGTGAGCACTCTATTTTTGCTTCCATGGTGTGCCCAGGACCTTGTGACCGCCTCCTCCCCCTTGCACAGCCATTTCTAGCTGCATTCCTCCTGGCCAACCCGGTTTGCCAAGGCTGACCCGTAGCTCTCATCAGCCCACCGATCATTTGGAGATCTTCCGTTACTTCATGCCTCGACAAAGAAGCAAGACCCGGGAGGATATCCCTTTGAAAATCCCTTCGTTGCCTACCCCTCCTTGCCTGCCCTCTTCGACGCCTGGTTGGTAATGAAGAGGCACATGTTTCTTCCTCCTTTTGATTATCCAGTGTCCAAGGCTTACACCCGTACTCCCCCACTTTGGTCTCTGTCAGCTTCAACGTCATTGACTCAAAGTAATCAATCTCATCAGAGGAAGACTTCTTGCAATCACCACTGCCCATTCCCTTCAAGACTTCAACTCCCTCCTTGCCGTCGAGATCACCCGTATATGATGAAACTACCTCTGAAAACCAATGGAGGGAGTCTCTTAGAGATGCTTCCGATGGCTCACAAGTGGCATCTCCCAAATGATTATGAGTGTTGGATGATGAAATGATGACCATCGCCTCTGCCGCAACTCTGACAAGTTCCTCAGATGGATCTCGCTCTTCAACTTGTGATGATTGGAAACTTGTGATGACAAGTTTCTCAGAAGTACTTTCTGCAGTCTCGGGAATTATAGGGGCCTCCAAATCTATCTCGGTTACAATCTTCACTATGGCCATTGGAGCTGTAGATGTCGATGGAGCCTCGTCTTCACTCGCACATGAGTTCAAATTAATGTGATTTCTGAAACCAGAAAGGTCCTTACTAATGTTGGGTATAGTATCATGAGACAAGTCAGTATTAAGTACATCCACTTTCCCATTATTACGGATGGCTTCTACCTCAGATGGCGACTTGGTGGGGGAGTTAACAGAAGACTGGTTCTTGGAAACATGAGGTTTCTCAAATATGGAAAACCCAAGTATCTTTTTGTTACTCGGACCGTAACCCACCTCAATCCCTAGTTGGTTTGAACTTCTGTTTCTTTTGGAGGGTCCATCATCGCAAGCTAGTTTCGTTCTTTGCCAAGGCAACCCTCCCAATGGGTCTTCCTTCTTCCCTTCTCCATCTATAATCACAAGATCTCGTTGGACAACCATCCCTTCCGGAACCCCATTTGGAAGGGCTAGATTCAAGTTTATATCCTTCGCAGACTTGACATCCAAGCAGTCTGAACCCTTAAAATATTTTGCGGGACTATGTTCTTCTAAGTGCTCTGTAGCTGAAGTACTGGTACCATTGCAATTCAGATAATTATATCCAACCGGACGGAAGTGAACAAGTAATTCTTTGGACTCTGAGTGGGGCCCATGACAAAAGCCATTTCGGTAGGATATTTCTTTTCCAGAACTTAAGTTTGATCTCAAGTTGCTACTAAGATGAATTTGGTTTGAAATTTTAGAACTCTCGCTTAATTGAGCTGCTATTGGGTTCTGGCTCATGCTATTCATTAGGTTTCTTGACGATAAAACCCATGGAGACCCAAAATTGGCAACAGCAGAGTTAGGAATGATTGGATATGAACTTGGTATAAAAGGAGCCTCAACTGGTCCTTGGAAATTATAATTGTGGGAACTTTGATTTCCTTTGGAGATTCCTATGCCACGTATTGAACTCTCACTCCCAAGTTCTCTCTTACTCTGATCAGTCAAGTGAAAAGCTGGAAGTTCATGAGGTTTGTTAAGCTCAACTTGTATTGGTTTGGATGATGTAGGAGATTTCTCCAAGCAGAATCCTTGAGAGAAAATATTCAACTTGCTTTTGCTTTGTCCTGAAAATTTAGATAGTAATAATCACATGCAATCAAGAGTTTTAAAATGAATAATTCCAATGGAGCGGAAAATTAAAATTCACAATAATCAGCAAGTTATTTTCAGCATTTTGCATCATAATAAAGAATTTAACCAAAAATAAATAAAATTCAAACTGACAATGCAGTACACACGATTATGCATACCAAAATAAACTCTCTCCCTACTAAGTACAAGCAAATTTATTAAAAATCTTTAAGTAGGGGGAAAAATCATTCCATTATAATCCTTCCCCACATTCTCTGGGAAATAGAAGATCCTTTTCAAGTTTTTTTGTTTAGAATTCGAATTCTACATTCTTCTACCTGCCATTTTCTTATATTCTTTATATGTCAATTTTAGATTTTGAATATTTGAAAAGAAAACCAGTTAGTCAATTTTAACTAATAAATGGTTCAGATGAAAACATACTAGTTAGGTTGAACATACAGCAAGTTAAACCCAACACTAAAAATAAATAAAGAAGCCAAATGAATGAGCACTGATATGGTGAAAGCACCGTCAACCAAAAAAAGTAGGGTTTTTACTCTAAAAAGAATTTAAAACAAAAGGTCAAGCAGAGAAATAGGTTGGTCTCATTTACTACTGCCACATGGAGAGCTGTGGTTGGCTGTCCAATTTTTTCATGGACATCCAAAACCGTATCATTTTTCCAAAACTAAATAAAATACCAAAACCTTGATAAGGAATCCTTACCAGCTTCAAGATTATGGAATAGCCATTCTCGTTTGCTTGTCTCATTCTCTGAATGCATAATGTTAATGTGAGTCCCTTTATCCGTGCTCGTCTCGGTGTTTTGGAAAAATTCCTTGGGCATACCTACAAAACCTTGATTCGGTGTCCCACGCAGATCTTTCCCTTGAAATTCCCAGTGGCATGCATTAGGACCCATAAAATTATTATCAAAAGCTGAAGATGTTGCCTTCTCAACCTGGATTGAATCATTCATGTCGGCCAAGAAGTATTTGTTCTGCGAACAAGCATCTGACTGTGAAGTATCTCCTCGAAAAACTGGGTTCCCACCATTACCAAGTGACAACTTTACAGCACTCTCTGACGCATCCACACAATTTTTCTTAAGAGGAGAACTTGCCGACATGGACTCCTGAGAAACTTTTTCTTGTTTAATCCATTCCTCTTCTTCACTGTCAATGTACTCATCAGCTGGAAGTTGAAGGTCAAATGTTCTTCTTGGAAGTTTCTTAGATTTGGACTCCAATAGTTCACAATCCTTAAAGCTGACTCCATTTTGGGTTGGAATAGTACCAGATGGTATGTTGCCATCTTTTATAAACTTCAATGGAGATTGCATGTTCTCAGAACTTGGAACAGATGGTCTACAATAAGCAGAGTTCGCTAACGGAGAGCTCGGGATGTGCCACATCTTTTGGGAAACTTCAGACATCATTTGAGATGGAAGTTGATTTGATTGTGATTCCTCCACTCGTATTGGATATTTGTGCAATTGTTTCCTTCTAAATTCATCCATCAATTCCCTTTGTACTCTATAAAGACGGTGGAGTTCGGAGACCTGGATGAAAATAACACATTGAGAGGTTGTGAAAACTGAATTAAGTACTCGAGAAAAACCAAGCCAATTGAACTTGATCCAGTCAAGACTCAAGCTCAGATCACCTCAATCCACTAAAGAAGAGGTACTCTATCATAGCCCAAACCATAAAAATTGGATAATATTGTAAGCTTTCGAAAGGATGAAGTCATAGAAGCGTCAGAAATTAAATCTATTTGTGGAACATAGAAAGTCGCCACTATGCTTACCTGATTCTTGAATATGGCTTCATGTTCAAGCATTGTCTGCTTCAACATTTCCTTATCATCCTCCGAATATCCATTTGTAGTAGGCCTTGGGAAGAAACCATTGTAGTATTGTCTGCTCTTAAAGGATTTATCTTCGTAATAAAGGGGCCAGCTACGACTGTTAGCTTCTTCATTAAGATCCCTCATGGAGTAATATCCTGGAAAGTAGCTTTTACACTGTACCTTTGCTGCCATTTCTGCCCATGGATCAATAAAGGGGCACAATGGAAACATTAAAAGGTAAAAATATTAGTATTCAGTGATTAGAAGTACTAGAATTTTCTTTTCATGTTTATCAAGGGAAATAAAAATAAAACATGTAATAGAAGCCAGAAGTAGCTTTTCAAGGAAAAAAAAAAAAAATATATATATATATATATATATATATATATAAGTTGTTAAAGTCGAAGACTTAAAAAGAGTTCAATATCAAATTAGAAAAACAACGCCCCAAGGATTTTTTGTTTGAGAGAAAGTACCCCCTCCCCCATGTTCTTGTGCAAAAGGATTTAGAAGAAGCTTTCTTGGATGTGTAAAGTTATCATACAAAAGAAAGATAGAGACTAGCAAAGAAAAGTGAAAAATTACAGAGAATCAAGTTGGGAGAAAAAAAAAAGTTGATCTTCTCTCATAAACCTAAAAATGGAATTACATCTCCCCACTTAAATGAAAAGAATTATTCACCTTTGGAGGCGGGTAAGATATTTTATTATTTCTGGATGCTTTTAAAGAGTATCTATGTCGACCTATTGATGACTCTGAAGTCCAAACTTTATTTCTTTCATTTCCCGTCTAAGGAATAGAAATCCTCAACCACAATTCTCCAAAATACATAACAGTAGTCTGATACTACTTGAGTACAAGTGGTAATTAACAGTATACACAGTAAATATTTCCAAACTAGGAAAACCAGCATCCTGAAAAGTGCATATTAGATCTTTGTTCTTGCCAAAAGATCATTCGGCATCCAACAATAAATTGACCAAAACTGCTGATTTGCACCAATCCCCAACAGTTCATCTAGCAATGATCAAAGCTCTTCCATTGACTGATAATTCTTCTTCAACAGTACTTGCAAAAAATAAGGCTCTTCCATTGACTGATAATTCTTCTTCAACAGTACTTGCAAAAAATAAGGCTCTTCCATTGACTGATAAGTTGACCAAAGCTGTTATTCCCATCAAAATCCAGCAGTTCATTTAGTAATGATCAAGGCTTTCACCATTGATGATTCTTCTTCCAAATGAAATTGCAAAAAACAAGGTTCTTGCATTTGTGTTTGCAACCAACCAATATCCATTTGTTTGCTTCTGAAGGGAAAGAACTCATGGAGTATTCTAGTAGGGAGACCTAGATGGCTCTTTGTGCTTAACAATCGCAAACCAACCAAAGGATTTTAAATTCTATACAAACATAAACTGAAATTCATATGAGGCACCTAGTCTATCATTTGAATATAATGAAAACAACGTCATTGATGCCAAATATATGACCAAATGTACCTAAAATTCACATTCTATACCAATAAAAAAAAACAATCAAAAATTATTTTAAGAATCTAGTGCGGACCAAAGAACTTCAACTAAACATTCTGAGATACAATCACCATACCAAAAGTATACACAGTGTACACACCAATTCTTAACGATGCACCCCTATTTTTGCTAAGTAATCTCTTATGTCATTATTTGAAGTAATTTCTGATTATTAATTAACAGTGATGAATGGATGATCTCCTCATACTCACAAGTAGATGCCCTCATAATAGTAATTGGTCCAATTGGAAGGTGATGTCCCTAAGCTAGAACCCAATAGTAGTCACAGCTGACCAAGGAAAGAAAACCCCAAAAAAATTTCTTCAGTAACACTTTCAGTCATAGCTGATGTAATTGTGATTCGTGCCTTTTTGCATGCTGAAATGAATTCATAAAATCAAGAGCACAAGATTAAGTGTATTTTCTATTGTATGCATCTTCCAACTTCAAATTATAACATCCAACAACACACTAATGGAGTGAGATTGTCACAATATTGTGTACATTGCCTTTTTACTTCATTTGGTTCAAGAAATTGTACTATTGTGGGCTCAGGTTACTTTCAAATAATATAGCATGAATCGTATCTTTTCCCAATGGTTCAAATTAAAATCAATTTACTTTATTCAATAATATTTCCTATTGTAGTACTTAAAATGTAATTCTAGCATCATACATCATCAGTCATTTAAATGTTGCTCACTAACACATCCTTTAAGTTGATCCAAAGTCATATTTCTTAACAGAGCCTTTCAATGGAAACTGGTCTTGAAAGCCGGAGTGTGAAGGATTGCACTTCATTTTCTTGGGTACAAACACCCTAAAGATCTCTAATTTCTGGACTGAGGCCTAAAAGCTTACCATCATCATCTAGTGCAGGCCACCTTTTTCTAACTAGACAACAACATATGGGGATAATAGAACCAAATGCAACACAAATTGCCCAAACAGAAAATGCAAGCCGATAAAATGAATAAGATGAATTCAAAATACTCATTTATGTCTTCAAAATCTTAGATAATTAAATATAATGCTAATGTGAAACAAACAGTTAATATGCTTTCTAGTTTGAACTTTGAAGGCTAGAATGCATTGAACTAATTGAAGACTATAATACATTTCACAAACGCATAGCAGCTACTGAACATAAGAGCAACTGGACCCTTTACACAAAAATTCACCTCCTTTATTAATATCTCATCATCCAACATTCATTTGAGGTCCAAGATCATATCTGACACAGGGTGAGAGGGCCTTAAGTAATAAAATCAAACCCAGACATCCAATAATAAAAGTTGGAAACTTAATACATCACGATAAATTAGAGAAAAAGAAAACCCAGTAATATGTTCTAATAGGACATTGAGGCAAACAACAAATATAATCTCCTATTCTCAAAATCTAATAAAAACAGAATTCTAGAAGGTTTTCAGTCTTTTTAAATCTTATTAGAGAGACCCAAATCAGTGGAAAAGGCCTATACAACCACAACATAGTAGACATCAATCAATAAGAATGAAAAAAAAAGTTCCTTTTTTTTTTCTGCTAGTCATCAAGAAGGAAAGATCCAAGGTTGAAAAAGAAATAAAAATAGACTCAATTCCCATCCATAAAGAAGAATAAATGAAATGCAAACCCAACAAAATAACCTACAAAACCCAATTACCCAAATCACTATCCCATCAATTAAAACCAAAAGATGAGATTTGAAACAAAGAAGAGAAAAAAAAAAAAAAAAAAAAGGAAGATCATACCCATTAACCCAATTCATTAAACACACAAATCCAACACATACCCAAAATACAATTAAAAAATAAAATAAAATCAAACAAGTCATAAAATACAAAAAACATCAAATCCCACAAGCCAAAGCCGAAGAATCTACCGATAGAAGTAATTGAGGAAAAAAAAAAAAGGCAAACATACCTCAGACCCACATCTTCTCTATCACAGCTCTTCAAAAATTCATCATGGATTCAACAAAACATAAAGACAAACCAAAAATAACCCATAAACCCAATTCTCTCCATGAAAATTCAGAGTCTTGGACCCACACTTGAAGCACCAACGAAGAAGAAAAATAACAAAAATCAGCCTAAAAGGCATAAAACGAAGCAGAGGATCTCAAAGAGAGAAATAAACGAAATGGGTATTTGATTTCTACATCGCCATTGAAGAAACTCAGATCTTCACCTCATGTAGAAGAAATGATAGAGAGATATCGATCTACTGGGCCAGTCTCTCTCTATATCTGTTTTTGTGTGAGAGAGAGATCCCAGATAAGAAATCTCCACACAAACAAACGACCTTCTAAGAACAGTGACATGAAATTTGTCAACATCCGGTCTCCTTTTATTCTCCACTTTTTCTTCTTCACTTCTCTCTTCGATCTCTCCTTGTTTTCTTCTTTATCATTTATATATTATATATATATTTATGTGTGGGTTTGAAGTGAGAGAAATGGGTATTTCTAGATTCTCTCCACTTTCCTTGCTTTTTTGCTTCTGAAATTAAAACAACAAAAAGAGAGAAAATTAAATAATAATAAAAATAAAAGACAGTCTTGCTTTTGCGATAACAATAAACTCAATAATCTCAACAAAAAAAAAAATTATCTTTCAGATTATTTAATTAATATTATTATTATTATTAAATGGAGATTCATAGGTTCTAGCAAAACTACATAAACACCCTTACTAGATGACATAATTACTAAAATTGGGATTCATGGGTTCTAGCAAAACTATATAGACACCCTTACTAGATGACATAATTACTAGAACAGTACAGTTTCTTTTGTTTATATTCTTTGGTTGATCCTTCACTCCTCATAAATACCCCTAACACCCTTCATGAGAGAGATTATTCTAAGCTCGAGATAATATAAAACATGTACCTACTAGAGATGAAGATTTTTCTACTCTTTCATCATCATCAATACCTTATCTCTAAAATCACGTCGGCTTTACGAATATTATTTGATATTCAACTTATCTTGAATTATAAAAATTAAAATTAACGCATTCATATTCAACTGAAGAGATTTGACGCAAATTTTATTTTATTCTGACTTGTGATTCACGATGTAAGTTGAATGCTTTTTTTCTCTTCTTTTATTCGTCGAATAATGGTTCATGATGTGGGAATCCTATCATCATCAAGTTATTAATGATAAAATTTAAGGGATCACGAGTTAGTTGTACATAACAAGTAGCGAATCATCGTGTTCAATCTTTTGAGATATTTGTCTTAAACAATAAAGTCTAGGTGGTCCGTGAACCCCACCCCATGTCAACATCATGAATGAAAGATTTGTAAGAACTTGATCCAATTTTTTCTTAGTTTAATGGTTATTGTTAAGAAAGATTGGGCTTATGGTAAACAGACCTATCATAGAATTCACCACATTGATTGCTAAGGCCCACAAAAATTGACTTGGCTTGATCATATCCTCGAATGTGTTAATCCATTTTAATCCAAAACAATTAAATACATGCTATAAGAGTGGACCACGTCGACTTACTTCATCACCATCATGTTGTTATTTTGTCAATCTCAATTTCAATCCCATCCATATAAACTGTAGGATTGTGATGTTGTTAAAAGAAGATAACTTATTTTGTCG
Organism: Akebia trifoliata; assembly: GCF_017979445.1. Lineage (NCBI taxonomy): Eukaryota > Viridiplantae > Streptophyta > Magnoliopsida > Ranunculales > Lardizabalaceae > Akebia > Akebia trifoliata. The sequence goes on from NC_141381.1 coordinate 31,919,156, forward strand.
CACCAATTTCTTTTATAGCACAAAAACTAATAAAACCATGAGTCATGATTTTATGACGTCTCTTTGACACACACCCCCTAACGTGGCATGAGTCAGAACCATAGATTTTTCCCTTGAGATATACAACTGTACATCCCCATAAATATGTGCAATTATTTGTCCTAAGGAAAAGAATCTATGATTCTAGCACATGCCACGCCATGGGCCTGTGTCAAATAGGGATGTCAAAAAATCATTACTCTTAAACTATATGTAGCACACCAAACCACATAAAAAAAAGTATAAAATAAATAAAAGGAACAAGAGAAGAATGAGAAGGCTAGTAATACTTAAATTTACATACACTACAATCCATGGAACACAAATATATGCGTCCAGCTTAATTACAGAGCTTATATGATTTTTTTTGTAATCCAAATATCTAACATGGGATTCAAGTCTTATTTTTGCAACGTACGATGCCTGCATGGCACGTTTTGATTGTATTTAAAACACATAGTGTTGTGTGTACAACTTGTTTAGGAGCCTGATGTGTTTAAGACACCAATTAAATCTTGCCACGTAGACACCATTCCTATTCTATACGAACATGACACCATTCTAAATCTTAATTATTGAAAAAAAAAAAAAATGATCATAACACACCATATTTAATTTCATTATTGGTTTGTGAAATAGAATTTGTGTGGAAATATAAGTTTTCTAACAACCACGTTAATATACATGTAAAGAGAGCTTATACTAACATTCCAACTTTTACTTATAAGACACCAATCTATATGTATAGAGTCATGATAATATGATTAGCCAGATGGCATACTCAATCGACTCTTTAATGTGACAAGTTCAAGAATCTTAGATCTGTATGCGTTGGGATACATGATTACACTTCCCCATAAAAAAAGTGTATCATGAGGAGGTCGTGTATCTTGAGGTGTACAAATCTATAGTTCTTGAGCTGGTCCATGTCAGGGAGTCGATTGAATATGCCACCTGACGCGTCAAATTATTAGGACTCGAATGCATATTGATGTGTTGCAAGTAAAAAAAGATGGTGTGCCAGTAGAATTTCTCCACGTTAAACATCCACACACCAATGATTCCTTTCGTTGAAGCCTAAATCCAAGATTAAAAATTTGGATTACAACAGAGGGCATCAAAGTAAATGTGTATTGGACAGAATGAATATATACCTTTTTTATTATGCAGGGACTGTTTTGTAATTTCCAATAGTACTAGTGGTCACTGAGATTGTCCGTACTGTTGAACACTTGCGGCGGCAATTCCTCCTGCGCCCTTTCTCACTCTCCAATCCCTATGTCGATCTCCATCCATGAATCTCGGGCATCTAAACCATCTGCTTTTGGTCATAAATACCCCTTATGTTTAACAAAATAATTGATATACCACTATATATATATATATGGACGATAATACCCTCAACCATTAATTGGGTTCGTTCTGACTTTCTCGTGCAAGTCACGTGGGCGCAAAAAACAAAGACTTTTATTTGAAAAGTTGAGGAATTATCCAATGTGAGACAAATATACATATATTTCGTATTTAGCTTTTTTGACCGAATAGTCTGATTTAAGTAGTTCTTGGTGGGGCCTCTGATGCGACCAATCACTATAACATCAAAGAGGGAATGTTTTATTCCTGAGATAGATGAGAAGAATCATTAAAGATTAAAATAAGAAAGAAACTATAATGATCAAAGGGTCATCAAGTATACAATAACTCTATCACGCAATAGCCACGTGTCATATTATTTAGGCCCACGGACATCATTAATTATCGATTTTATCATCTTTCAAATTCAATTACTCAAGTTTACTTTAGTGGTCTAATAAGTGTACCACGTGGCACTTTTGTTTTGGTGGTTCACAGAATATTCCATGAGTACTGTTTAAGCTAAGGTGACTAAGTAAAAGGGTTGATGCTAACGTGCGCAGGTGTGTGAGGGGCTGTGTTGGCCATCAATCTTACAGAGGTTGCGTGATTGGTTAGGAAAAATTTGATGTGATGGTTCAAATGGCCAATAGTGGCAATAAGATATACATGAGAAAGAACTTTGTTACAGTTGTGGATATAAAGTGTATGATGGGACATCCCCTCTAAAGACCACAAAGCATACTCTATCACTATCAACGTCATTGAACTCGTGGAAGTCCGCATCTACAATTTGATGGAGTTTCGTTTCTGCTTGGTGGACTTCAACCATGAATTGGGTGATTTATAGCCATCCGATCTAAGAATTTATTTATGATGTTTAAATGTAACGTTTAAAATTCATCAATGAGTAATTTTCTGTGTGCAGGTCCAGGAAGAGATGGGCCTATGGAGAGTAGGCCCTAAAAGTGGGTCATTTTGCATGCCTACATCTGTATAAAAGTTTGACTCGATTTTTATGATACAAGGACCCGTACTTAACTAGTTAATCATTCAATTTGGTTTGCAATGGAGAAAGGAAAATGCTGGAATGACACAAACGGAGACATAAAGGTGACAAAAATGATGTAGTAGCGCGCACATAACCGTAGATGCTTTTTACTCGTATCTTGCAAAAAAACATCTACGATAATATACGCAACACTACATCATTTTGTCACCTTTGTATCTTTGTTTGTGTCACCCCAGCACGATTCATAGAAAAATGCTAAGTGGATGTTATTTTTTTGCCAACACCCCATACACCCTATGATGTTGTTGGCATACTACCCAACAAACATTTGACATGTGGCACAATGACATCAGCAATAGAGAGATTTTCTCTCTATTGTCTGCTGCCCACATGTTTATCTCTTTAAATTTCAAATCTTAAAAAAGGTTCCAACAATACAACCTTTTAGATTTCATGAAAATATTCATATTAAAAAAAAAAATTATTTTTCGAGTTTGATCCATGGTGTTGAAAATGGACGGACACCAAACACCCAAATTTAAAAATAAAATTCAACAATAAAAAATAATTTTTTTTAATTTTTTTTTAAAGTTCATATAATTTTGTCCTCTACAACTCCTTTGCATTGGATCATGTTTTTAAATGTCACAGGTGATTAAAATCAGAAAGTTTGCTTTTTTCACTATGGGCAGGAGAGAGAAAAGGGCATCAGGTGAGCTAGCAAAAAACGTGTATTTAGCGTCACTCTTTACAATATTTGCTAGATTTTCTTATGGAATCAAGGAAGAAATAAGGCAATGTAGGAGGGGTGGTGTTCAAAGACCCTAAATAGAGCCAAACATTGTGTCAAACATTTTTTCAATGTATGGGTTAGAAGTTTTAAAATGGGGCTGATTTTTTGTGAGAATGATCTTTATGATGATGATATCACCCTACCAAAAATCAGCTCATTCCGAAACTTCTAACCCTATTAAAACTGGTTTACACAAATCGAACAGTCCACGATTCTTCAACTTGTAAACTAAGTTTAGAAGTTTTGGAATGAGCTGATTTTTGTGAGGATGATCTCTTCACCATAGAGATTATCCTCACCAAAAATCAGCTCATTCCAAAACTTCTAACCACTATTTTGAAAAATGTTTGGCTCTCTTAAAGACCTCCGAACGCTTTCCATGTAGGAGAGGTCCACATATGTTCGGCCGATTTTTAAGTGGGCCTGCATATGAAATTCAATATTAATGTGGAGTATGGTCCACATTACCCACTTAATTTATGAAAAGAGACTTGTTGTTTTGAAAGATATTTGCTAAGCTGATGAAACAATGGCATGACAACATGTGCTCTGAAAAATTACTAAAAATAAGGCATTTAAATTGCTCCCAAATTTTCTCTCACCAATCACTTTTGCTCATTTAATACACATGGCGTCATGCCATTAGTTCATCAACTTAGAAAATAACTTTCAAAACAACAAATCTCAGTAATTTATTGCTTTTCTTCTTCACACTTTTATCTTTATTATCTTTCCTCTCCTCCCTCTTTTTCAATAATACTCGTCTTAACTTTATCATATTTCGTCTTTTACCCTTTTAACTCTAAAGAGGACACCCATGCCATACCGTCCCATAGGCACGGGCCCACTCTAGTATGTATTACTGTTAATGTTTATATGTTCTCTATTTAGAATTTAGCTCATTATATAAATAATGTTTCTGTGTAACTTAGAATTTTCAGAATTATGATCCTAGACTATTCATGGCGGTGACCGCGATTCCAAATTGGGGTTAGCCATTTCATGTTAATAGTACAGTTCTACCCTTACAAACTGGGTTTGTTCTCTAGTGATGAACCGACGGAAACCAATGAACCAGGTAACATGAGCTAGCCTTCACATCTCAATGCGGAAGGCTATTCATGGTGGAGTCATGTGCCTCACTTTCATGACACAGATGAGCCGATAAGAAACCAGATTCAAGACAAATGGAACCACCCATCCATACCCATGGGACATGCAAAATGTATCATATTTTAGGGATCCAAAACGAGCAAATAAATGGGTATGGATCAGATCATTCTTCCGGGCTGACCCATTTCTTCAGTTGTAAATCAGTAGTTGAAACTTTCTTGTACCTAACATGATTAATAAACAAAGAGATACTTCTAAACATGAAGTGTGAAGGTCTCAGCAACCATAGCTTTGCCTACATAGCAACATGTTCTATGACAATGGAAAACAAAGAGATGAGAAGGAATCATGGTAACGCATTATTCCATTTCTATCCTTGATGATTGACAAATTATCGATGGATTGGATAATAAAGATCATCAGATGAAACATCTCGAGAGGATCAGCCATTGTTGCCTTGGAATGGCACACCATTGGAAAATATTTTTTCTTTCAAAAGGCCAGGTCCAGTATTTGGAAAACTAAAAACAGTACTAAATTTACAAGTAATTAAAAACCCTCATCATTATAAATAAAAACAAATGGAATCGTCGTGGTTCAGTAATTAAAAAGCTTATGGTTCTCTCTTGCCTTGAAGAAATTGTCTCCCACTACGATTCTCTTCTCTAGACGCTTCACGCGACTTTGTATTATTGATTGCTTGGAGGCAAAGGATGTGCTTCTTTCCGGAAATATGCTCCTGAAAGTTAAATTCATTCATGCATGGGATCTTGCAGACTTCACACCACAGGAGCCCATTCTCTGTTTTTCCACCATTCTTTTGTCTTGCCAACTCTTCTAATCTGAATTGGTGTTTCTTTCCTTTATAGTGCTGCTTGAGATTATATTCACCTGAACATAGTACATTGCATTCCTTGCAGAAGAGGTTGACCGGTTGGATGTGAAGGGGCTGATGCCTGTAAGCTTGTCTTGGATGTTGTGACGGCAAGAATGAGACGTTCCCAGATGGTGATTTTCTCTTATGTCCCACAATTTTCTTAACCCAAGAAAAGAGAAATTTACAGTTAATAGAGAAAGGACCCAATATGCCCATGCATCATATACTACATACAAGCATAGTCACCAAGTTGGGATTCAAGAATAAATCATCCTTGCATCCACAACAAATAACCACAAGTCCACAACACATTCAAGGTTTTTGTTATTCAAAATATAAAAATATTCAATGTCGTCCTCATTTGCATTGTCATTATCTAATGCGTCATCAATAAAATGGTCACCATCATCTTCATCAAGGCCATCTTCTCTTTCTAGTACTTCAATTGAATAGTAAAGTTCATGATTTAATCATGAAGTTTGTGATTTTGGCCCTACTTGGCATATTGCAAATCATTTGCAATGCAAATAATTTTCTAAAATATATTTTATTGGTGCTTGGTTACACAATGGAAATGATTAGCATGCATCACCTAAATTCTTAAGAAATTTCAGCAGATGATCTGGGGCACAAAAAGTACCGTAAATCATTTGCAAAATTATTTGACTCCAACCTATACATATAAAAAATTACTAAAATACCCCTTAACAAGGAAATTAATCCAATTATAAATTACTTGATACAACAATATGCACATAAATTTACAAAAATACCCCTCCTCGAAGATACATTAAATTGTATAATAAAATTATAAAAATATCCTTCATCAAAGATACTTTTAAATTATAAGAATGACCCTTAATACTTATTGCAATTACATGCATATGAATTCAGAAAAATACATCTCATCATAACCTTCACTTGCATATGAAAATTATAGAAATACCCCTCATCAATTTTATTACAAAATATCCCTCATCATGAAGGTTTTTTTTTTTTTTTTTTTTTTGTAAATTCATATGCATGTTATTGTAACAACTACTAAAAGTATTTTTCTAATTAAATGTTTTTTTTTATGATGGGTATTTTTGTAGCTCCAATATGTAAGTTACTACATTTTTTTCTAAGGACATTTTTGTAATTTGAATAATTTCTTTGATGAGGTTGAATTAAGTTAAAATTGTTCCTACCTTTTATTTTAAAAGAAATCACAACGAATTTTTTTATTGCAAATATCATCCAACCACAAAAAAAATTCACAAGAGATTTCCCAATAGTTATCGAGCAATAGTAAATCTTTCATTGTAAACCATTTGCATTTGTAGTGTACCAAGCAGAGCCTTAATCGTAAAGTTTGTAAAAGTCGTGATTAAATCGGTGAAGGAAAGATTCACGATTCAATCCCGACTTTTTCAATAAGTCGAAGAATTTGGTGACTATGAATACAAGATCACTATGCCTACAAGAAAAAGACGGAAAATGGATCAAAGTAGTGACAATACAAAACCCATCTTTTTTCTTTTTTCTTTTTCTAGAAGTAGCACTAACCCCTAACATGCATTTTAAGAGCTTGGAATTCAACCAACAGTACGAAGAGATTGAATTCATATCTTACACAAAAGATGAAATTCTTATAACACTAAAGTCCAATTCATTTGTTCAAGTTCTAGGCACTTAATATGAGTCAAGGTTTGTAGAAGAACTCGTGTTCAGGCATACAAGCAAACAATGCTTAAGCAAGATATACAAGATCAATGTATTAATCGAAAGGGGAATTAATCTCACATGGACAGGCATAGGGGGTTCCTGAAAGCCATTGGGTGGTTGAGGTTGTAACCTCTCGATCTTCTTTCGGTATGTGAGTTCCCTTTGCATTGCGAATTCAACTGTCATAATGTTCCTCCCCACACTCCCCTTAATCATTTTCCATTCAGAAAATTCTTCTGAAAGTTCTCTCTCAACAAATATGGGAGCTAACATGTTACCAAATTGATCAGAACAACGATGAATTAGTCGGGAGAAACAACAACATTAAACAAATGCATTCCATTTGGATCAAAACAACAGGACTCATTTAGCAATATTAATTCATCAACTTCACACAAAAATTTTTTGTAGAGGGATAAAATCGTCTCCCATCTAGATCATTCATTCGCACCATCAACACGTATTTCGATACATGTATGTGATGGAGTTTGGGTAGGATTCTATGTAATTACTCTTCCCTAATAGGTAATTATCTTATTTGATAGGGGTAAAAAAAGATATTTTCAATGTAATTAGAATTAGGTTTAAGGTTTTCTATTTAAAGAGGGCTAAGGCCCTTGAAAGGAAAGAGGGGGAGGAAAAGGGAGAGAGGAGAGAGGAGGAGAGGGACCAAGGACATGAGGTCATGTAAATCAAATTTATAGTGGAACAACTCTCCGAACCATAGACATAGGCACATTTGCCGAATCACATAAAAAACATTTTTGTGTTCTTTTTCTTTTTCATTATTTTTGCGATTTATTGGTGAATGATCTTGCTTCAAATCAGATCTCGAGGTTAATCACAAATTTGACCTCCATAATCTTCTATATTGGCTTTAAGGGAAATCAATTATTATTTTTTAAATAAAAAATAAATTAGCAGCAAAAACAAGAAATGGAGAATCTCAAACCAAGAAATTCTAAAATTTTGAACTTATAAAATGCTTAAGAGCCTCAAGAGTACTGTTTCAAACACAAGAATCAGAGATTTCATTAAAACCAACTGAATCGAACAATTAACTGATTCCAAAGAAGTGTAAATCCATGGATGTTCATATATATATATATATATATATATATATATATATATATATATATATATATATATATATATATATATATATAGGTGAAGAACAACCGAAAATAATTGAATGAGATTGAGAAATTAGGGTTAGTTCATCACCTCGCAATGATGCGATTGTTTTTCCTCGTTTTTCTGTTGATGAGATCGAACCGAAACCGTTCTCATCTCCATAATCAGCTAGAAGACCCGCCAACGCCATTGATCGAAGCTCAGGAAGCTAAAACCCTAGCACAATTTTTCACAGAGAGAGGGATGGAAATTTTTCAGAGAGAGAAGGATGGAAAAGTGAAACTTGATCGGTGGAGTCAGTTACCATTTATAGGTAGTTGCAGGCTTGCAGCAAGGGTGGCGTGTTAGCACTTCGCGGGAAATGGGTGTTTTGGTTATTACAAACATTATATAAGGATATTTTCGTCATTTGAATAAACGTACATAACGGTCTTGGAGAGCATCTAAGGGCCTGTGTGGATTGACTTCTCTAAGTACTTCTGACTTTTACGGGGAGTCAGAAGTACTTTAAAGGTGTTTGGATAAATAACTCCTGGAAAAAACTACTTTACTGTGGAGTCATTTTAGTACTTTTTCACGGAGTACCAATGATGCTACTTCTCTAAACTACTCTTGCGCGGAGCCACAAAATATTGTCAAAATGACGAGATTAAGATAAGTATGCCCCTCATAAATTTTGAAAATTATAAACCTACCCTCAAAAAGGTAATTAGAATAATATTATATTACTATTCATTGATATGGTGATAGCCTTTTGGTGTAACATTTGGGACAAATATACCCCTCATAAATTTTGAAAATTACAAGCATACCCTAAAAAATGCAATTGCAGTAATACTATATTACTATCCATTGATGTGGTGGTAGTTTTTTGGTGTAGTATTTAGGACAAGTATGCCCCTCATAAATTTTAAAAATTATAAGTATACCCTCAAAAATGTAATTAAGTAATATTTTATTATTATCCATTGATGTGGTGGTAGCCTTATAGTGTAGCATTTGAATTTGGATTTCTTACTCTCCCAATTGCTTACTCAATGATTTATCCATGAGCATTCCAACCATAGTTGAAATTTTCTTATTGCAAGATTGATGTGAATAATTACACATAAATTTACTATCCATTGATTTGGTGAAAGCTTCTTCATATTTTTAGTGGTTGTATATATTTGCTCACAATATCTTATATTTGTTTATAATTGTTGGGTGTTTATATTAGTTTTTATGAATAAAAATCATAATTTTTATTTCTTTTGAAGAATAATTTGTAGAGTTATAATGTTAAAAATAGTAACTGATACTTATAAGGGCATTTTGATTATTTTAACAAAATCTAAAATAGTTTCCAAACACAAAACTTTATCAAAAGTACTTCTGACAGTACTTTTCAGAACCTGCATCCAAACACACAATAGTTATCCACCTACTCCAGACAGTACTTCAAAAAGTACTTATGAAAGTACTTATATTCTAAGTACTTTTGGCTCCTGTATCCACACGGGCCCTAAGTATCTTCCGTTCTCACGCGAAATACGGACGATTACGATGTATTGTAGAGAATCTGATTCTGTGCGTCCCTAGTCCCTCGTCGCAAAATCGAACACGTATCTTCCGTTCTCACGCGAAATACGAACGATTACGATGTATTGTAGAGAATCTGATTCTGTGCGTCCCTAGTCCCTCGTCGCAAAATCGAACACGTGTTGACTATGACATATTAATAAAATCTAGTTTTATAGACACTGTATTTGGTCTGAAGAATCGAGCAAGGCTAATGGGCTGGTTCGGACCGGCCTCGGCCCTGAAGAGGTGGGCTCCACCTAAATTAGCCCTACAACTACAGCCTTATCTGGCGCTCTGTTACCTGGGATTGGCAATCTCGATTCGAATTAAGGCTTGTGTTGTGGTTCACAAATCGAAAATGAATTCGATTCGTAGGAGTAGACAGAGATGAGGACATTTGAAGGTTGAAGTGATGAGTAGGGGTAAAAAAGAGAGAGATGAGGACATTTGAAGGTTGAAGTCATGAGTAAGGGTAACAAAGAGAGAGTTTAAGATGGCAAATTTTGGGGAGAAAAATAAAAAAATTTATATTTAGAAGTTGAAGCTGAGGGTATTTGGTCATTTTTCATCAATTTATACATAAAGATCAACGTCAAAGGAGTTTACAATCAATTTAAAATTTTAGGGAAATATCTCAATTTTATAAACATGTGAATGGGTGCAAAATAATTAAAGTAAAATGATGTAATTCAATCTGGCTCACTACACTTGACGAACGCAAAATGAATCGTACCGCAAATTGGTTTGGTTCAAACCAATTCACGGTTTAATATCTCATTAGCGAATTAGGTATCCATTCTAGCCTAAATCGAAAAAGCCCTAGTCCAATCCTAATAGGCTCAAACTTGACACATGTTGGGTTCGGACCAAATAAAATGACAAGACTTCAAAAAATCTAATGAAAAAAAAAAGTATATGTTTTTAAACACTTTTTTTTTTATTTAAAGATTATCCAATCAAATTTGAAATTAGAAATTAATATCTTATTGATGCATAGTTATTATAAATGAGAGTTTAGATATAATTATATAATATATTTTATTTTTAATTGAAATATATATATCTAATTAAATATTTTATGACTATTTCTAAAAGATACAATAACATATAGGGCTCGCCCAGTTTTGGACACAATTAAGCCCTTGCCCAACGTGGATTTGACGGGCTGAAAATTATTGCGCCTGACTCTAGCCTCGAGGGCTCAATAAGAAGGCCCTAATCCTTGTTTTGCCAGCCGGGCTAGGCTAGCTAGCCAACAGGCTCAATTGACACCCCTTGCATCGGCTCGAGTGCTTAGCTAATAATTGAGGGAGTAATTCATATTCGTGGACTCATATAAAAACAAAAGAACATGAAATCCAACATACTTGTCCTAAGAATACTTTAGTTATTTATAGGATAAATCATGACCGTTGGATTTTGTGTTTCAGTGGTTGGATCGATTGTTTTTATGAGTCATTTTTCAAGTGTGAAGATTCCAATCCATTATATATTCATGGGTGGGTGGTCTGTGCAATTGCGCATGAGTGACAAAGAATAATATATGGGTGGGTGGTCTGTGTAATTAGTTTAAGATATTGTAAATTTAGTGTCATTAAATTTCATCTAAGGCAGGCTTTATGTTTGGGTGACTGTCTTAGATAGGATCTTGAATGAAAGAAGAGAAACACCAACATTTTTTTTAGGTGGAAGGACATGTTTTCCATGAGGTTATAATTAGTCTTCTTGGATTAATGTGCTCTTGGTGTAAGTGATTCGAAGATTTTTAACTTTTTAAGGACACATAGTTTGAATATTTCCTTTTCAATTAGAATTTGATTGGTAACGAGAGCCCTCGGGAGGGAAAATTGGAGCAAGATTAGAAAAGCCCCCCTTCCTTTGTAACCCTCATGCCTCATTTATGGGTTAATGGAAGAAGAATTGACTTAGTTGCCCCTTAAGGAAAAATGGAGATGAAACTACTGAGTTACCCCAACCTCTCTCATCGAATGATTTGTGACGTGATACTAATGTAAAAAGAGTGCAACGAGCGATCACATGAATCACAATAAACTCTTAACCTCCAAATCAACATCCTCTTTGTCCTCATATTGATTATACTTTTTCATTTCATTTGTTAGAATCCACGTGAATCAAATTATTTTGCACCATCTACATCCTGCATCGTCTTTGAGATTTTTTAATTCTTTTATTTTATTTTATTTTTGTTATGCATGAGTTAGGTTTCTTGATCGCCTTTCTTCCCTTTTTTTTTTTTTGATAATGTATCTTATACCATAAAAGGGAAAAATAAATAAATAAATAAAAGAGAAAAAAATCTAGAGATCTTGTAGAAGCAAAATAGAAAAGTACACACTACACCAGATATGGTGCATCCATTCAGCAAATTGGCTTGAGTTTTCAACTCCCATTTGTGCCACATAATTAAATACTAAACATATTAATTTATTGTATCTTAAAAAATAAACTGTGGTTTAAATTTAAAGTACAACACTTAAACAATAAAACAATAACGATCTAATCCAGACAACAAAAGGTAATGTAGTGGAATTTATGTAGATGTTGCTATGGTTTTTAATATTATTTTAACAAGTCTATGAATTTTGTCCATTTAATAATGATATATATGTTATTCTAATTGAACGGTTCAAACTATCCTTTCAATTTAAAAATACTAAGAATCTTTCACCATTCAAAATGTTATTTTTAATTGGTAAATTTTATTTTTTCTTTCCTTGCATATGACATGCTTGAGTTGAAGGAACAAGCCAAAATCGTTAAATTATCGAGGGTACACTTACATCAAGAGGTGGAGCACGACTTTATTGACATAAGACGTCAGATGCCAACTCAAGAACGAGTATTGCTAATAAGCAGATGAGATGACTCAAACTTCTGCCTAAATCAAGTCAATGTTCGTTTAATTATTATTATATAAAAGAAATGAGATGAGACTTGGACAATAGGAGAATAGGAAGAGAAGAAATTTATGGAGAGTAACAAGGGCGTCATGTAATATGTTACGATGCTAATCCATATATGTAGATAATGAGGTAAAATGATCAGAATACCCTACATCAGGTGTGACCATGAAATTGGTGGTTGAGTTGAGTAAGCACTTGTCGGTGATATTAGGCTCCTATTATTCATATCATGTCATTGGCTGAGGTCGTACGGACCTCGTTATGGTGTTGAAGATTGGGCATAAGTTAAATGCACTAATGTCATGCCCAGTTGGCATAATTGCCTAATGCCAGGCAATTCGGACTTTGCCATGCTTCAGCATTAGATGCCCATTGGAGACGATGGCATACTTTTGGGCAATCTCCTTCTGGCCTCCAAACCTAAGACTCTGTAAGCTACTTATGGGCTATCTCCTTCTTCGGTAATGGCCCTTTTAAAGCATTGTTTGTTTTATTAATGCTTAAGCTTTGGGAACAATTTCTTCACATATATTTTGTTTTCAGAATTGACAGGAAAGAATTTGTGGGCACAACTTTTGTTGTGTCTTCTTCAAAACAATGAATGTTGAATGTTTGTGTATACAAAGAACAATGATAACTTTAAGACCAAAAAAACAAAACAAAAAAATGTATACATATATGTGTGCATAAACTATGTAAAACCCAAGAATTTTATGGACAGTTTTGAGCCTTCCATCCAAACTAATCACAATTAGAAGGAAAAGAGGACCCATACCAACTATTATTCTCTCTGTTGAGGAAAATGCTAATCAACATTGCTAGCACCTCCTTCATATTTGGTCTAGCCTGCGGTGCTTCTGCGGTGCACCGTAGACCAATCTTTAGTAACTTGCACATCTCCTCTGCACCCTCAGATATCCCAAATCCAAGAATCACTACTGGAACCACTCGGCTTAATCCTTGTCGTCCATCTCCAATGACCCGTCTGGCCCACTCTACCAAACACTCTTCCCTTCCATCCAAAGCTCGCCTCCCTGTAGCCAACTCCATTACTAGCACTCCAAAGCTATACACATCGCCCTTGGTTGTCGCTTGCCATGATTGCCCATACTCGGGTGCTACATAACCAACTGTCCCAGCCACTATTGTGCTCACATGGCTCTCACCGGCATCCACTACCCTGGCTAGACCGAAATCTGTCACGTGTGCCTTCCCTTCCCTATCCAACAACACATTACTCGCCTTCACGTCGCGGTGCACAATGGCTGGAAAGCACTCGTGATGTAGAAACACCAATGCTCGTGCCACGCCTATAGCCACCTCAATACGCCTTTTCCATGTGAGCCTTGTTCGATCAGACAGAATATCCTCCAAGCTCCCACCTTCCATGTACTCATACACCAATAGTTTCTCCGACCCATAGAGACACCATCCATAAAGTGTTACAAGGTTAGGGTGCAACCACCCGATTCCGCTATCACTTAAAACCTCCATTTCAGCTCGAAATTCTCTCTCTCCTTCAACACCTGTACTCTGTAGCTTCTTCACTGCTACTTCTCTTCCATCAGGTAATACACCCTGATACACTGTTCCAAACCCGCCTTTGCCAATAATTCTTGCATCTGAAAAGTTCTCTGTAGCTTTCAATATATCCCCATAAGTGAATGCTGTTTTATCCAAACTAATAACCTTAAAAGTATCCGAAGTTAATGGCGAGGACCAACTCGAACTTGATGCTACATCGTGCCGGTATTTAGTGTCCTCTAACAGAAATTCTGGCTGGTCAGGCTGATGTTTAGAAGCAATGCACACAATAAATGATAGAATTCCACACACCAAGAAAGCTGAAGTTAGGACAAAGAACACCAAATACGCAGCCACCCTGGTAGGTTTTTTCGTCTTTCTGCTTGGTTTCAAGTTTTCAGGTGAGCTTGTTTCGCTGTTGTTTTTAAGAGCTGGAAGGTACAGGAGTGGGTCGCCATAGAAGGAATCACGATCGAACGTTGCTAGCTGTCCAGTTGTCGGAATTACACCAGAGATGTACTTATTGTACGAGACATTGAACTTGCTCATAGTAGTCAAGTTGTTCAAATTTGTCGGAAACACACCGGAGAAATTATTGAAGGACAAATCAAGATTCTGTAAGCACCTAATTTGGCCGAGGTCTGATGGAATTTCACCCGAAAATTTGTTGTGAGAGACGTTGAGAACAATGAGTGGCAATTGTCCAATCTCTGGTGGTAATTTTCCAGAGAAATTATTGACTCCCAGATGGAGGAGACTTAAATTCTGCATTTGACCGATTTCCCGGGGAATTTCTCCGGATAATTGATTTCCAGAGATCTGGATATAACCCGAGATTTGTAGTGTTTGGACCGCTGAATCACCCGTACAGAGTGGGAAAAGGCCATATCCTTTGAGTAACCGATCCCAAATGCTTCGACAACTCTTCATCGTAAGAAGAATATATACAAAGCTGAAAGGTGGATAATCGGCTGGAAGCCACCGCTTCATTGCCGAGCACTCCCCAGAACCAGGCAAGACTTCTTTGTTTTCCTTCCTATTAGACTCAAAAGTTGGAGTAACATTTCGACCAATATTCGTCAGTTTAGGAGGGAATTTCCCAGTCAACTGGTTGTTAGCGAGGTTTAACCACAATAGGCTACCGCAATTTCCGATCTCTTGTGGAATTTCTCCACTCAATGAATTGTTCGCGAGCATCAACCATAGAAGAGAAGTTAATCTTCCGATTGTTGGAGGTATTGTTCCTGTTAGCTTATTGTGGGAGAGATCGAGTGCTTGAAGGCGTGAGAGGTTTCCAAATTCTGGTGGTATCCTGCCCGAGAATTGATTAAAAGAAAGCATCAAGAACTTTAAACTCGGCATTTCAGAGATTTCAACTGGTAAGGGACCCGAAAAGTTGTTGGAGCTGAGGTCCAATCGAGTAACATTCGGTAATTTAAGGATTCCCGAAGAATTTATTCCTCCTGTGTATGAATTTCCATGCAACACAAGAAATTTAACCTGTGTGAATCGTCCGAAGATTTCCTGTATATCTCCTTCGAAGCTATTATTGCTCATATCTAAGAACACCAAGCTACTGCAATTCAGAAGTGATTCCGGAATCTCTCTTGAGAATTTATTGGTTCCAAGTACCAATATTTGGAGATTCGAAAGATTTCCAATCTCCGCGGGGACTTGGCCATTGAAATTGTTTCCCCATAGAATTAAAGATTCCAAACCTCTGCAAATTCCAACCTCTTTTGGAAATTCTCCATAGAAATGATTCCCCGATAAATCCAGAATCTTGAGATTACAATTCTTGTTGAAGATGGTCGAGGAGACTTCCCCAGTGAGATTATTCTCCGAAACTGAGAACTCTCGTAGTCTCGGGAAGCCTGACCATAACTGTCCACTGAAATTATTTGAACTAAGATCGAGATACTGCAGAGCCAAGCATTGGTCGAAGCAATTATCCATCCTTCCAGTGAAATTATTCGTCGAAATGTTTAAAGTGATTAACCTGTCGCATATTGCGGGGAAATTCGATTGAATTTCACCAGTAAATCGATTAACAGTTAGATCGAGTGTCTCTAGGCTATTTAATCCTGTCAAGTTGAGCTCTCCTTCGATTATATTGTGAGAAAGATTTAGGTACTTGAGCTTACTGCATCGACTCAAATCAGCAGGAATTTGTCCACCAATCGTGTTCTGCGAGAGATCCAATTTCGAAAGTTCTGTTAGAGCAGAGAAGTTATCGAAGATCACTCCGGACATGTTGCAATCGGAGATATCGATTTCGGTGACTCTTCCATTATTGCAAGAGATTTCCGGCCAATCACAGTGATGGAAACTTTCATTCCAACGAACATATCGACCTTGATTCACTTTATTCTGTTCTTGAAGAAAAGATTTGAGTTGGAGCAGAACCTCTTTATCTGTTTGTGGTGAGTTTCCTGCAACAATCTGACCTGTTCAAGAAATTAAAATTAGCAAATTTTGAGGAAATTTCGGTATCATAACATTAGAAAAAAAAATTAGTTTAAATTTATCAAAACAGCTTCAACTAATTAAAATTGAAACAGAAATCAGAAAAATCCGAAAAACGCAGAGAATCTCTTTAGGAGGAAAAAAAAAAGAATCTTTAATTGACAAAACCTTCAAACTTAGAAAAAAAGAGGGAAAATTAAAACTTTAGAATTTAATTAAACAACTACAAACACACAAACAAACAAACAAAGATAGCGAATTTGTACCTGTAATTAGGATTAAGAAGACAATTAAGTAAAACTGGCACGGATCGGTTTCTTCTTCCGTCATGATCTCTCTCTCTCTCTCTCTCTCTCTCTCTCTCGCTCGCTTTCTCTCTGTTTTTAATTAATGTTGGAGTAGTTCTTCATAGTTGCTTCGGTAATAAAAACACAGAAGAATAGCTTCTTCGAATTCTGTTCCTTCTTCATAGAGAATGTCGTTGAAGCAGAAAGAAAGAAAAGGAGAAAAAGCGGCCCCACAAACAAAACTTAGAAGAAACGTTCGTCGTTTTTTTTTTTTAATTCCTATTTTCGATTTTTATTAGAAATTTTTGGTTGTTGTTGATTTGTATATTTTATATATTTTTATTCTCTTATATATTGTTAATTTAATTAATTTGTTCTCTGTTTTATTATTCTTTGGTGGAACTGGGAGGGCATAAGTTGAAGTTAGAAAAGTATTAGATCGGAAGCAAGGGGCGGTCGAGCTGCCCATATTGACCGGTTTGCGTTTTGGTTCAGGATGAACTGTAATTGCTTTGCTGACCGGTCAGCTTTTTGAACAAAACCAACAATTCTTCTTTTGGGAACATAGTTTCTTTCTAAATGAAATTACTAAAAACAGTAATAAATGTTACCAAAATTACTGAATAAGTCATGATATTTATTATTTATTATTTATAATAGAAGGTAAAAATTTTATCGACCTACATGCATCAAAATGAAGTTTTGAAGATTAACTTGTAAGAAGATACTTTTTGTGATTTTAAAAACAAACAACCTGATTATTGATTATATGGTCTTGAGTTATAATTCTGAAAATGACCTTAATGATATTAAATTTAAATATAAAAGTGAGGGCATTTATGACCACTTGAATTTTGGTGTCAAATCACTTTTACTCGAGTCCGACTTTGAAACGGGTCAGGCTGTTTCAAAATTTTGAAGGAACCTTCATTGCATCATGACATATAACTTTTTGATTTATTTCAACCTAGGGGCAGAGCCAGGATGCGACTAAGAGTGAAAAAAAAAAATAGTTGTGGTGGCAACTTAGAATGGAAAAAAAAAATTGTAAGGGCAATAGTGACATATTTATTTATTTGCCGCTTAAATCTGTCGTAATAGCTCACTAATCCATAGAATTTGAAAATTCTTGTGGGAGCAAGTGCCCCCACTCTTAATCTACCCATGTTTCAAGCATTTATTATTTCATAAATATTTGGGACATCTCCTTGAAAACACCAAATGCCATGGTGCAAGAGGATTCCTTCAAAATGTTGAAGAGACGTAGCTGCTTCAAAGCTTTTTCCCTTCTACGAGGTTTTTTCTCATTATGATAGTGTCTTTTTGTATTATTCAAAAATAGTAATATGATTTTGGGTTGAATGTAGATTCATAAGAAGAGAATAAGTAAAGGGTTGGAATCCAACTCTAAAAGAAGTATATGATCGAAAATCATGTAAATTCAAAATCCAATGGTCTGGATATGTATATCCCAGCCGTTATTATGTGTTTACTCAGTTAGGATCATGTGTTTTTTCATGAATCACCCAATCCCAACTTGGCAACTCATAAGTAAATGGCATATGTGATCGTACGACATATAATTATTTTGTTAAAAATTATAATATTATAAAATTGAATAAATAGTCCCTGATACAAATAATTAATTATGACATAACTTTTGATCTAGATGTCCATTTGATTATTATTATGATCTAGACATCTAGTAAAGTAATCAATTGGTTTGTTAGTTTCTCTAAAAAAAAATCTGAACATAATGTGTGCTCAAATCTTCAAGGGTAGATTTAGAGTGGGGGTTGTGGGGGCATCCCCCCCCCCACCCCTCTAAAGAATTTTCAAAGTCTATAGATTAGTGAGTTATTACGACAAATTTTAGGGGTGAATAAAAAAATTTGCTACTATTGTTCTTACAAAAAAAAATTTCCACTATGAGTTGCCCCCACAACTATTTTTATTCTTAACTGTCCCAAAAAAAAATGTCTACCCTTAGTTTCCCCCACATAGGCAAAACCCTAGTTCCGCCCTTGCAAATCTTGGAATAAGCTTTGTTTGTCGTTTGGAAAAACTAGACATCATACCTCTTCTTGAAAGGTTAAATCTCCAAAATAATAAATTTTGTCATATACTATCCTGAATTGGGATTTACCTTTTTAAAATTTATGTGCTAAGTTGATGAATCAATGGCATTAGCCCATGTGTATTGAAAAAACAAGTAAATATACTATTCAGAAATTTTCTCTCCACCAATCAACCACTCTTATTTTTTTTAATACACATGACATCATGTCATTGGTTTATCATCTTTACACATAGAATTCAAAACAATACATCTTTGTTCCACTATCACAAGTCGGAATGTGTTTTATTATATGGAAAATGTTGAAGAAACATTAAAATTAACATTGATTCTCACATTACTAACGTGACTATGTGTACGGAATCATAAATGTTTTTTATAAAGATACAAGTAAAAAAACATCTATGGCTGTGTGTGCAACTCTATATCAGTAACATGAGAATCGATGTTAATTTTAATATTACTCCAGCACACTCTTATTATATAGATAGATTGGCAAACATACATAAAAAGGGTAATTGGAACACTATACTTTGTTTTTTTTAATTAAGGATGAGGTGGCATTTAAAATAAAAAAATCAAGGAATATTTGATTGGAAAAGTCTATGGTATAATATATTTAACTAATTTTCTCTTCTTATTATTATTTTTCTTTAAGGGTATGGGCAGCCTCGATAGGATGTCGAGTGAGCAAAGTCTACGTAGCCGTTGCAATTCAACGTTCAAATCCGAAGGAGAATTCATCAGGGTTATCCTTGTCAGCTCGTGACGTGGCATATTCATTTTTAATTATTATTATATATATTTTATATTGCAAATTTCAATTATTTTTTCTTATTCGTTAAAATATGTTGTCATTTTTCAAATATTTTATTTGGTTACGTCATCATCAGCCGAGTCGATTTCATATGGTCGTGTGGAGCATTCAACGCGGCTGAAGAGGATCTTCCTCGAAACATACAAAATATTTAAAATAAGTTTCTGTTTAAATAGTATTTATGTATATCGTGTATGACTTGTGTGTAGGAAACAATATAATAAAACTGAAGTTGATGGATCTTACCCGTACACGTGGCCTGATGATATCATTTTGACTATTTTATCCATGGGACGAATCTTGATGGTTTATTTTACCAAGAATCAAACCGACAAAAACTATTTTAGCCATCGATATTATCTGATTCATTGACTCTCCAAGTCATAAATGATATTTCAAGCAATGTTACTAATTTAGATTTGGCCTTTGATTTTTGTGAATATATGTGTTCATAAAGCGGTGAGTTTTCAACTCTCTTGAGGTGCTCAAGTGAGTCATAATTTTTTTTTCTTGGGATACACAATTGCACATCCTCATAAATATGTCCAATTGTGTACCCCGATAAAAAAAATCTATGATTCTTGCATATACCATGTCAGGAGAATTAAGAAGAGGGAGGGGAGTTAGAAAATCATTATTGGTTTAGAAATTGATAACATGAACCCGTAAGTGTCTTCTTTTATAAGAGATTAGTATGAAATGACATAAATACCCTCATCTCAGTCTCTTGCATGAAACTCTTGATTTTTTTTTTACATAAAAATTAGGGTGGTCTTAGCAAAAGTTGATGTGGCAATAGAATCTTTTTTTTTTTCTTCTGCAAATAAAAACCTTCATATTTTATTTTTCTCTTTTACCATCGAATGATCATGATTGAAGAGTTAGTTAGGGTTGATAGGAAAAAAAATAAAAAATGAACCTTAGTTATATTCTAGATGCTCCATATATGATTTAAACTACATACATCATCATCAATTAAACAACATAGAAGTATGAACAATAAAATACTTTGGTTGATCAAAGTTGTATGATATTAAATAAAAAAGTTAATTTTTTTTTGTGTAGCATGATGTATGGTCTTTGATTGGTCGATTGGTCAAAGGAAAAGGATGTCTTTCATAGTTGTTGGATCCATTCTTTTGATTTATTTAACATCTAGAATCTTTAGAAGTTTAGAAAAACTGGGGACCAACATACACACGTGTACCATTAAGTCACGTGTTACTCATGCTTGAATTTTGTCGTGTGGCACAAACTACTTTTAGACCTAGAGGTCTAGATGTTCATACTTAGTTTTCGAAACGTCTTTTATATCTATCCCAAGCAATTGGAACTTTGATTTATTTATTTATTTATTGCAAATCTATTTTATTTTAAAATTTATTTTTCTATTTTTAATCAGTAAACCTATTTTTAATGAGATTAGGAAGTTATGATGGCAGAAATTGAACACATGTATGGGTAGGAGCGGAGCCAGGATTTTCTTGTAGTGGGGGCAAACCATGGTTAGTTGTATAATTGAAGAATTTGAAGATGAATGATTTTAGGGAGAAATTCAGAGGTTTAAGAAAAGGATATTTAAATCATTTTCAATTAGTTTATGCATAGCTTTCAAAACGTCTTTTATATCTATTCCAAGCAACGGAAACTTTGATTTATTTATTATAAATCTATTTTATTTCAAAATTATTTTTCCGTTTTTAATCAGCAAACCTATTTTTAATGAGATTAGTAAGTTGATGATGGCTGAAATTGAACACAGATGTATGGTTAGGAGCGAAGCCAGGATATTTTTGTAGTGGGGGCAAATTATGGTTAGTTGTATAATTGAAGAACTTGAAGATGAATGATTTTAAGGAGAAATTCAAAGATTTTTGGATAGAAGTTGAAGAAAAAGATATTATGTCATTTTCAATTAGTACAACATAAGAAGGCATGGTCAAGAGGCAATGTCAAAAAAAAATAAAAAAATTAAGAGGGGGTGGGGGGGCATGGGCTTCACACACTAAACTAGTTAGCACTTTTAGAATTTTATTATAAATCAAGAGAATTTTAAGAAAAATAATGATTTTCTAATGCCCCCCCCCCCCATCCCCACACACACTCCCCATGACAAAACCGTAGATCATTTGCCTTGGGATACTTAGAATTATGAATCTTTTTCTTATGTATCTCGAGGTAAATGATCTACAATTCTATGGTGGGGATGTGTGTGTGTGTGCGCGCGCGCGTGTGGGTGGTGGAGGGTTGATTATTACGACTCTTTTAAGAGACGTGGGGACCATTTTTACTACTAATCAAGATATATATATATATATATATTTAAAATCATTTAGTTTGGATTTGGATTACCAATATGAATAATGATAAACTAACTTTAAAAAGCCACTTAAATTTACCCATAGACGTGGCATGTGCTTAGAATCATAGATATTTTCTTGTGTATCCCGAGGAATAGATCTATGGTTTTGTACACATACCACATTAGTGAGTGGATTTTTCAATATTTGCCCCTCCCTCCTTATAAGAGTATGAAAATACTTATTTAGTGAAAAACTTTGGGATAATTTTGACTCATCTTTTTTGTATAAATGTCTTGTATTCTATTGTATTACGAGGATGTAGGAGGCAATCATGTAATATTTTCTTAAAGATTTTCTATTTTTTAGGATTTTTTATTTGTGAGAGATTTACATGTTTTAGTAACTCTCAATTTTATAAATAAAAATCTCTAAAACTATAAAAGTGATGGAAAAATATTGCTTGTTCTTGTTCTATTCCGTGGATATAGGCACACTATTGAACCATGTAAATCCTTGTGCGTTTGTTTGTCTCTTTACTTGTTCATTTTTTTTCACACATCCTTCACGTTTTTGGTAAATATTTGAAACGTTTGTGTGATTTCAAACTACTGACATGCCCATTGATCTTTATTTTTTCTTTTAAAAAATAATTCGCCCCTGTTAACCTTTGGTAAAAGGCATTTGATTTTTCTTCTAAATATCAATCATCTTCGACCTCACAAGTACATATTTTTCCCTTCATCTTCAATTTTAAGGCTTTGTCTCTTCAACTTTCAACCTTTACGTCAGAAGCAATACATGTCATAAATTTGAAAATACGAGTATCTCAAATATTCATCAAAACATAGAGGGAATATGTTTAAATTACCCAAATCCGTAAAATATTATTTTGTTTTGTTAAATAAATAAGTCTGCACTGGCACTTAAGTCAAATTGCTCAATGATAAATTTTGGGTAGAGATGTCGAAGATAGTAATGTTGATCCAAATTAACAACCATGATTAAGACCCGTCAACCTTAATTTGACTAGCTAAACTTACCAAACCCAAAATTTGGATTTTTTATTTTTTGTTAATAAAGTTAACAATTACCAATCGAGAGTTAGTTGAGATGGTAAGAAGCGGTTGGGTGTGCTCCCCAAGTCTTGACATCAAATCTCTATTGGCCAGCTACCATAGGGATCATCTCATTACAAAAAATAATAATAATAATAATAAATTAACAATTAGCAGAAAAAAATGTTAATCTTTTTAACAAATACCATCAAGCCGATACGTTAGACTTACAATTTACAAGTTTGTTCTTCATTAATTAAGTTTTGAACAGCATTTAGAGAAAAATGGCTTGGAGGTTGACCACAATTTCGGGTCATTAGGGTTGATGTGATTTATAATTAAGACTTATGGACCATAATTAAGGTGTAGAGATAACATGTCGACTTCATGTGAAACACGGGACCAAGACCCAGACCCAGACCCTAACACCGTTTGTGGGCCCCCAAAAGTCTAAAATCAATCAGTTCAAACGATTATAACCATAACCCATTTCTTGTATTTTCTGATCATCCAGAACATTCTGTAGATTGGATGGTAAGGATCATTTCCTTTGGTTGACTTTTGACCTGATTGAACCTTAAGGAAAGAGCCATCTATTTTCAGGTTTTACCCCTTCCCCACGTGCACTACAAGGACTACAACGTTTTCTTTCTTTATAGAAGACTAGTGAATCGTTTGAAACACGTGTCCTCTTATGGGACCTTAAAAAAAAAACGATCAAATACAATGGTAAGAGGTCAATCAAAGCACGGACCCAACATTCATGAATGGTGGGTTTGGAGAGTGTTTTCTTTGACATTTTAGATGTACTAAGTCGTTGTCCCTCACAAAATGGTATTTAATGCCTCTAAGACGAGGACTTGATTCCCCCTCTTTGAAATTACTTTTAAAGGATAAATTGGTCTAATAAGACTCTTAAATTTGGCGGTAGAATTATTTTAGAATCATCATAATTTAATACTCCATTCACAGATTCGTAGATCCATTGCTTAGGGATACACAAGAACAAATATTTATGATTTTGGATAGTTCTTTGAAAGAAACGTACAATAAGTGTAATTAAAAGGAGCGTCAGATTATCACAACTCATAATTTTAAGAATCTCGATAAACTAACGTGATTGATGTGGAATGTACACAGAACCACGAATCTTTATTTGAGATATACAAATAATCATTAAGGACTCTTAAAGAAAGAATTTTATGTGAGTGACAAGAGAGAAAAAAAAATTCTTATTTATAGATTTGATTTTTTTTTTTTTTCACTAAAATTAATTTTAAGATCTAAGTTGTCTCCAAATCAATTTTACAATCTACGTAAAAAAAAAAAAAAAAACATTTTTTGAGGGTCCATGAGAAAACATTCTCGAAAGATTATTTCTCTAATCCATGTGAGAAGGAAGATATCTAATAAGAATGTTCATTTTCTAATCATAAACCCATGTGAAACAATTCAAGATCATCTTTTTTATTTTTATAGAAATAAAATAACAAATATACCATATTTATTGTACAAATAAATCATAAAATCTTGTCCAACAACTTGGCCAAGCCAAATATTTCATGCCCACAGATTTTATGAATGTTTAGCCCATGTGCAAGAAGCTGGTCCAATCACTTCACCTGAAAAATGAGGGAGACAAAAATAAATAAATAAAACTTTGAAGCAGGTAGTATGTTTCAAAATTTTGAAGAAACCCCCTTCATTGGATTACATGTGGCATTTTAAGGAGGTATTTCAAATTTTGAGAAAATATAGGGTGTGAAATAAATTCTAAATTCCACGTGTCTTGTAACAAAGAGGGTTCCTTCAAATTTTGAATCGGACTGTTCGCTTCAAAGTGGGACTCCATTGGGTATCCCATCCAACACCCAGAAGTACCAATGAAGACCAAACTCTTCTTTATTGCAATAGATATCATCTTTGACCAGAAGTTTGACCAGCATACAAATTTGGAAAAATGCTGCCATTTTTTTTCTATTTTTTCTGCTCATCTGCTTTGAAGAAGGGGAATTTACTTTTCAAATTAGAATAAGACCAGAACAGATGAGATCTGAGATGACTAAGGCACTAAATAAAAGATTGTATTTAAGAAATTCAAGATTTGCATGGTATGGTCAAATAAATATATTTTCTAACTCTCATTAAGGTAGGTAAGGTTAAGGACATCAATTGTGATCACCAAACAGGCCCCACCATGATTAGTTGGATATAAGTTCTCCAATTTGAACTTATTGATGACTAAATAGGATTCTCAATTAACTTTAATTGATATTAGTTTAAGTATTAAGGTTTAATTTTTTTTTTTTTGAATAGGTATCACTCAGCCTAGTTTACATACCATGGTCCATTAGATTTTGACCAACTCATGGGACAATCTTATCCATCAAAATTAATCCTTAAGTGTCATGCCCCTATCCAACACCTTGTCACGTGACATCATTTGAGTAATCACATTATTGTGGAAGGACATATAAAGACTCAAAGTCAGGACCTGAGGAGTATACTCAGGCCCTCCTTAACATCTCAGCTAACCCATAGTGGGTTTTATTGATTTATATGATTGTAATGCCTATGTTTCTTTTCTCCATAAAAACCAATTTTACGTTGTATGCTATGAATTATATTGTGCCTAGTGTTGTGGCACACTACAAAAGATGTTGCATACTACTATGATCTAACATTATATGCATGTCGACTCATGTCTTCACCCTATCAACTATGATGATTGAAATCTATGCTTAATAGGTCACATGGAAAATGTTGCATGATGTCGTATATTCCGAATTCTAATTATAGTGGGGTTCCGACTGACTTTGTGTCTTCCCAAAATGGTCTGATGATCACGTATAAGGCAAGGCATAGGAAATGGATTGGGAAGGGAAGGGAAGGAAACTTGAAAACCAATATGGGTACCCCAACATTGTTTGTTGTGGGACATGTTCTATCGATGATGCATAAGAGTTGGGTGACTAGGTCAATGTTTTTTCCATGTATCATCAAGTATTGAGATATGTCCGCACCAACTAGACTGCCATGATGAATTGAGGGCACCATTGTTCTGCCATATCTCATACTATGCCTTGTGTTCTATTGGCAGAAGAGATCATACAC
Organism: Akebia trifoliata; assembly: GCF_017979445.1. Lineage (NCBI taxonomy): Eukaryota > Viridiplantae > Streptophyta > Magnoliopsida > Ranunculales > Lardizabalaceae > Akebia > Akebia trifoliata. The sequence continues at coordinate 31,945,314 of NC_141381.1, forward strand.
AAAGGAGAAGATTCCGTGAATTCCCGAATTCATCTCTTATTGATAGACGTGGGCATGGTCAAACCACGTAAATCTTATGTTTATTGATTGTTTTTGTTAATTTTTGTTGTATACATTGTTCGATATCGGGATCCACGCTGACAATTGGGCCTGGGTTCCTCTATGAAAGGCAAAAAGCCTGAAACAATAGCATATTTTGGCATTATTCGGATCTGAGAGTGGTTATAGAAAACCTCAAACATTAGCATATTCAGGCCTGACCCATCATTATTGGTTCCAAAATGATAAACCCAAGCCCAACTAATTGGGTACCCATGGATAACCCCAGTAATTGGGCCCATTCCATCCCCATTTCCAACACAACCCATTCCATCGATATGATTTTCAGAGACAATTTTCGGAAAAATGCTATTTCATTCGCATCTAGGGTGCAACAATTGTGCACAAAAAGAATATTCACAAGCATGGATGGACTTGGAATTCGCTCTTTACTTTAATTGGAATTTGACGTGAGATACCTCTTTCTTTTAGCGAGCATGGTTACCAAGTTCAGATTCTCTGGCAATTATTCTACAGTACTTAATTCTGTTTAATTTGAATAAATTTGTAAGAATTTCATAAAATTTTCAGAGATAATGCAAATGATGTTTTTGGGTTTCACTCCCAAAACTGAACATTTCAACCTGCCTAAACATCCCATCATGTTCTTGACATTTGAAGGTTGAAGACAAACATATTGAGGTCGAAGGGTAAAAATTTGAACCTTGAGGTTGAAGACATTGGGTTTTGAGGGAAAATCAAGGTTCTTATTTTAGAAATAGAAAAAAAAAAAAGAAAGATATGTTTAATAAGATTTTGGAAGAAGAAGAAGCAGAATCGAAGTTCAAGGTAATGAGATTTTAGAAAAAATCAATGTTGTCAAAAGACCAAAAACCTTGGAAAGTTAAAAAGATAGCAATTGGGAGGGCTTCAAGAAAGGGTTGGGATTGGTAGACTCGTGAAGGTGAACTCATGTATTCACACACAATCTCGACCGTGTATATATGAGATCCAACAGTTGAGATTTATCTTAGAGATCCGTAATATGTTCTTGGGATACATCTTTTATCCTAATCGTTGGATCTCACACATAGATGGTAGGGATTGTTTGTGAACATAGGAGTTCACTTTTCATAGAGTCTATCAATCCTGACCCTTCAAGAAATACATGCATTTTGGAAATGAGAGTCTGCAAATACAAATGAGGAAAATATGGTTTTCCCAGAAAAATTGAGACAAAACAACATGCACCATGGTTGCATTGTACACAAGGAGATCTTTCATTAATTAATACATGTTAAAACATTTTCACAATGTGGTGCTCATACAAATAAAGAAAGCAAAAAACAATTGCCAAGGTGTAGACATATATACAAATAACACTCTTGGAGGTCTTACTTCTCTCTTGCTTAAGTAAATAATATATGTTCAGGCAGGATCAAAACTAGTGAAACAGAAAATACTAAGGAATTGGATCCTGAAAATGAATTCTAGCTAGGGTTCCCATGCAACCCAATGAGGGTATTTGCAATGTGAGAGACCTTTCAGAAATATGCCTCAGATGAATAATCCTTCTTAGGATAAAAATGTTAAAAATGTGCCCTTGGGACATAACCAACTTGCTTCAGATGCTGCCCCAATCTGTCTATCAGCTTATATATCCTGGACGATTGAGGGTGTGATCTATCTGCCACTGTAAATTCATGAACCTCATCGTCCACCTCAATCAAACTTGCCCCAGGTTGCTTCTGAATGTTTGTATTCTTCATTCGCAGCCGCACCTTAGCGAAATTATCCCAATGGCCTGCCGTGGCATATATATTGGACAAGATAGTATAATTTCCAGCATTTGAGGGTTCCAATTTCACAAGGCGATCAACCACCTCTTCTGCAAGCTCTACATTGTTATGCATTCGGCAAGCACCCAAGAGGGTACCCCATATGATGGCATTTGGCTCCACAGGCATGCTTTTAACAAGTTTGAATGCTTCTTCCAAACGCCCCCCCCGACCAAGAAGATCAATCATGCAACCATAGTGCTCAACTTGGGGAACAATCCCGTAATCTCTCTCCATCGAATAGAAGAAATGTTGGCCTTCATCAACAAGACCCACGTGGGTACAGGCACAAAACACACCAACAAAGGTAATCTCATCAGGTGTGACACGCTCTCGTTTCATCCTAGAGAAGAGCTCGAGCGCTCTCTCACCATGTCCATGCATGGCTAGCCCTTGTATCATGGAATTCCAAGTCACCACATCCCTCTTCACCATCCCATCAAAAATGTCCAATGCCTTCTCAAGATTCCCACACTTAGCATACATATCAAGCAAGGCATTGCACACTTGAGTACTATTTCTCAACCCAGTCCTCTCAATAGATACATGAACCCTCTTACCCAAACTAAGCAAACCGGATTCCGCACAAGCGGCTAATATACTAACAAAAGTCCCATCATCCGGCTTCAATCCAGACTTCTCCATTTGATTAAACATCCTAAATGCTTCCTTAGAAAATTCTTTCTCAGCATACCCAGATATCAATATAGTCCAACTAACTAAATTCTTGACAGGCATCTTATCGAACAACATCCTTGCCATATCCATGTTACCAGCTTTGCTAAAGCCCGAGACCATCGTCGACCAAGAGACAACATTCCTTTCAGGCATCTTCTCAAATAATTCAAATGCTTCATTCATTTCTCCAGCCTTAGCATACCCATCCAAGACTGTATTCCAACTCACAGTATCTCTCTCGGACATTTCGTCAAACAGTCGACGAGCTTCTCCCAATTCACCAGATTTCATTAACCCCGCAATCATCGAATTCCAGGATACAACATCTCGTTCAAACATTGAATCAAACAATTTCCTTGCAGCATCAACACCGCACGTTCCACACTTCGAATAAGTATCAATTAGAGAATTAGGAACGAATATATCCGAAGAAAAACCAAATTTTTCGATGTGGGTATGAATCATTTGGACTTGGCGAAGAGCGAATTGGCCCGAACATGCCTTGAGAAGAAATGGGTACGTGAAATTGTCGGGAGAAACGCTGTTCTTCTGCATTTCAAAGAAGGTGGAGAAGGCTTGAGTGTGTTGGGAGTTCTGGGTATAAGCTCTAATAAGAGTGTTGTAGAGAAGCGTATTGGGTTTTTGAATTTGATTGAAAATGTTGATGGCTAATGTCATCTGATGAATCATAGAGAAAGCTACAATGAGTTTGGGAGCTATAAAGGGGTCTTGATGTAGATTGGCTTTGAAGATTTGAGCTTGAATTTGCTTCAAATGGCTTAGATTTGAACATTTGTGAATATCAGACAGCTTTTGTTCAAATAGTCTTCGTTTGGATACCCATGTAGGTGTTCTAATTGCTGTGGACATTATACAATATCTTCAGAGTTTCAGAAGTATTAGAGATGGAGCGGAGAAGGGTCTTCGCATTGTAGAACGAAGAGTTGGTAATTTAGAGAATTTGAGAGAGAGATAGAGAGAGAGAGAGAGAGATAAGGTCATTTTTAACGTCCTTAAATCTGATATCCTTTCCCTCGTCCAAGGTACTCAGGTTTGAAAGCTAGTTATTTGACTCGGTCTGTAACTCGGGTGATTCTATATAAATACAGATTCTACTGAGAGTGAGTGAGTCGTGGTTTTGGATGCCACCTCTGACACACGCCACCTAACGTGGCATGTCCTACCTTCATAGATTTTTTCTCGGAAAACACAATTGTACATCGTCATAAATATGTGTAATGTATATCCCGAGGAAAATACTCTATGGTTCTAACACATGCCACATCTGAGGGTCATATGGTAATAAATAATACTAAAGAAAGACACTCAAATACACCTGTGAAAAAGTTGATGTTCGCGAATAAATGGGAAAGCTACGGAATCAAATTGGAAAAATATCAGATAAATTAAAAAGTAAAAAAGTAAATTTTCTAAGTATAAAAAGTATATTTTATATACGTCAAATAAAAATAATAATACTTAAAATTCTAAAAATAAAAACTATCTGTGATTTTTTTAAAAGTTAAATCACGATTAATCATAATTTTTTTGAAAAATCAAAGATTTTTTCAACATGATTTAATCGACAATTATTAAAATCATAATTCACTATAAAATACACTCAATTGACATGAAAAGAGTATAGTTCCATAGATTTTAATTTCATTTCAAGAAATTCCTTTCTTACTATTCAGTCTATATGATACCCATACAGTCTGCGTTATTAACTTATTATAAAAAAAAATTGTCTCAAAAGAACAATTTGAAATAAATCATTGGGAGAAACAATTTTCCTTTTCGGAAGGAACGACTTTAGTGACGACAGCTCAATGTGCTAGTTAGTGGATGTGTATCTCTTTTCAAAATGATAGTGTTTTATGATTGATTAAATAATATGACTTAAATACCCCCACATTCAACAACTTGTCAAAAAGCCATTGTGGTCAATCAGTGAGATTGTTGATTTGGAAGTCTTTGATTTTCTTTCAAAAAAATCTAATTATTTTCAAAATTAAACCACTTGCATTCCATTATTATGATTGTACTTCAAAATTAAAGTTGTGCTACTTTTCTTCTTCTTGAAAATCAAAGAGGGGCCACACCCATGTTTCAGAAATTTTTTAGATTCAATTTTTAAAGTTTCATATTCTAGAAAGAAGTAGGATAAAAATTTGCAGGAATTCCTACTAATGATAGGTTCATGGTATGAGAATTTGCAAGAGATCTTGCACTTGATGGGTTTTTTATTTTCAATATTACTATAAAATTCTCGGGTGAAAAACAGAATGGATATATATATATATATATATATATATATATATGCATTTTTTCAAGTTGAAGTGCAATTGGTACTAGGTGATGTGCAATTAGTCAATGCATGTTAGGAACAAATGGCAATGTTATTGCCAAAACTAAAGGTTAAGGACGATGGATTTTTTTTTTTTAGGAGGGGAGGGGAATCAATTATTTTTTGGCACGAGATTGAAAATGAGGGTATTTAGGTCTTTTTCTTAATCTCTAACATCATATTCAAGTTAGTATTTCAACCATTGTTAGTAATTTAGTGTACGACGAAACGTCATAATCAATTATTTTTTGGCATGAGGTTGAAAATGGGGGTATTTAGGACTTTTTCTTAGTCTCTAACATCATAGTCAAGTTAGTATTTCAACCATAGTTAGTAATTCAATGTACGACAAAAAATCGTTAGTAACGATACGGAATATACATTTAGGGTATGTTTGATTGCACATGGAAAATAGGGTGGAAAATGAATTTCCATGGAAAATGACATTTTTCAAGTGTTTGATTGCACATGAAAATGGAAATTCATTTTCCACTCCATTCAAAAAGTCCACTAAATTATGGATTTCACTTTCCCACCCATATGGGTAGGAAAATGAAATCCACCTATATTTTCCATCCTCAATTCTTCTCTACTACCACTACTACCACCACCACCACCACCACCATTACACTAACTTTGTCGTCGTCGTCATCGCCATCGCCATCGCCGTCACCGTCGGCTCCGTCTCCGACCACCTTCTCTCTCTCTCTCTCTCTCTTATTCTTTTTCTTCTACTTCTTTTCCATCCCTCACCTCCTCCGCCACCACCACCATTACGTTCTCCCCCCATCTTCCTCACTTACCTCGGTCACCGTCACTGTTGCCGCCACCGTCGCCACATCCTCCCCCTCCCTCTTCCTCGTCATCTTCTTCTTCCTCTCCCCCTCCTCTCATCTTCTTCTTCCTTCTCCTCTTTTTCTTTTTTCTTATATTTTTCCATGATTTTATCCAAGTGAAATCAAACAATGGAATTTGATTTTCCAACTGTACCTATTTTCCACAACTAATTTTCCATGGATTTCAAATTCCATGGAAAGTGACTTTCTATGCAATCAAACATACCCTTAGCAGTTTGTTTAAAAATTCAGTAAAATTTTGGAGAACGGAAAAATACGATAATATTGACAAAATTCCGAGTTCAATACATTGTTCATTTTTATTCCCAAAACATTCATTCTTCATTTTTTATAATCTACAAACTCTTGAATTCGTCACTTTTAATATCTTCGGATTTGTAGATACACTAGTGAATCTATTGATTATAAAAGTGATGAATTCACTTGAAATGCATGATTTGAGATTTAAAATAAATAATGTACTTAAGCTGGAATTTGGACATAAGTTGCGCACATTTTGAAAAAAAAAAAAAAAAAAACCCCATTTACATATAAATCGAGATGACGTTAGCAAAAGTTGGTGTGGTAATAGAAGTTCTTTTTATTTATTCTATTTGACTATTGTAAATCATTTTATCGCATCTCACTCTCTTAGAATGCCATGTTCGTGGGATATGTAATCGACTTTGAAAATAGAGTATCTCAATTATTCATCAAAAATACAGATGGGCGGCATGAATAATATACTTATACATTTATTTTACCTTTTGACTTTGGCTTGGGCTTGAAACACATATGATCTTAAGGAAGCTATGTTGCTTAGTTCATGGGTTAGCTATTTTCGAATTTGGGTTCATGGCTCGTCACTTGAGAATAAATCTGATTCATAAGAGTTGACAGAGATAATTCGATTCTCAATTTGTTTTGATTTAGTAGTTTGGTTCACTTGTGTGTACATATAATTTAAAATCAACATATTATATCTTCAATAATATTAATCAAATTAATTAATAAATACCGAATAAGTATAATCTAATTTCTCGAAAAATGTTTGTATATCCTTGACTATTTGATTTGATTTGTAAAATCCAAATAAAATTAAAATATCATAAAATATTATATTAATTAAACTAAAATCAATAAATTGTGTCTTCAATAATATTAATCTAATTAATTAATATTTATTAAATGGCAAATTCAAAGAATCAGAATGATTAATGTAACAAATTCATTAGTTTGTAGTTCTTTATATTCCATAATCTCAATAAAAATTGAATCGAGAACTAATTTAAGATATAGGTATCCGCGACCGACACACACACATTATAGTTTGTAGAATGATGTGGGTCCCATTTTTCTTTGGTTCCATAATTGTCCAACTACTTTGGTTACAAGGTGTAAACATCATAAATAGATGTCTTTGGAAGCATCAAAATTTCTTTCATGGATAGTTAGTGATGATTAAGATGGTGAGTGGTTGTCAAAATCATCTCCCCTGGATTGTTTGGTCATCAAATGAATCTCATTAATGATTCCGTTTTGAAATAGATTTTGTTACGTTAAAGGATGCTTACTTATTCAAATATACAAATTTTAATATGAAATATTTTAAAAATATATAAATTTTATCAAATATTTTAAAACTTCAATTGTATAATGCATTTTTAAAATAAAAATTATAATTATACAAATAATTTATAACCCCCTTTGAAATGTACAAAGCATGTGTTGTCCAAACATTGCATTTTATATATTAAAAAAAGAAAATTATTTTTCTTTTCTTATAGAAATTAATTTCAAAATACACTTGTAATTCCTATATTGTTACAAACCATGTGGTATAATAAATTGATGGTTGAGTCAGATGCTATGCGTTACATATAGTAAATTTGTCGTTATTTCTTTTGAGTTGTGATAATCTGAGCTCCTCCCTCCCTTTTTCTAATATATGCCCCCATCACAGAACAATAGATCATTTGTCTCGGGATACATAAGAAAGTATATATTATTCTACATATCCCGAGGTAATTGATCTACAATTTTATGATAGGGACATATATCAGAGGGGGAGTTAGAAAATCATTATTCTTTTTTTTTACCTTATAATTCCCGTACGACGTGGTAAAATAAATTGATGACTGCGTCAGATACTTTGCATTATATTTAGTAAATTTGTCGTTATTTCTTTTACTTTGTAAACATCGATACTTTATTACATGTGTTGCTCCAACATCGACGTCAATCACACGGCACACTTCAGAGTTTAAATCACAAATGGCAAGAAAATTACCATGCGTTACTGCGATACTATATGCTCACTAAGTGACGTGTTCGATGCTAGTTGAAAATATTATTTTTGAGATTTTTTTTTAAATAATATATATTTCATGTTTATTTAAAAAATTGAAATAAATAATAATCTTTGAAATACACAAAAAAACAAAGATAGAGAGATCTACCTAACGCATATCTGAGTCTTCGCCACCTACCAAAAAACCTGACTTTTCCTCTCTTTTCTTCTTCCGTTTGAAGTAAGCCAAAGGCCTCTGTGCAAGTTGGTTTGCTCTCAATTTTCTTTGTGCTTCTCTCTCTCTCTCTGTTTTCTCCTCTGTTCTTCATTCTGCTTCTGTTCAATTCTCTTTCATCATCAATGGAAGCTAAGTTGTTAAAATCTGCATCTCCTTCCATCTCAACTACTCATCTATTCAAATCTTCACGAACCAATTCACTTTTCTCCCTTCAAACCAAAAAAAATCTTAGCTTTGGGTTAACGCAATTGGGTTCGGCCAGAAGAAGTTTCCAAATTGTCCAACCTTCTGCAACTGCTACTCCGTATGAAATTTTTTTTCCAAATTTTCTTTATGAATATATTGTCTTGGCTTGTTTTCTCTTCTTTTTAGCTTAAAATTGTTTGTGGGTATGTGGGATTTTGGCCACTTTTGTAGAAGATACTTCTTAAGTATTAATTAGTTGTTTTTTCGCAATGGGTAGGGGGTGAATTACTTGAATTTCCCATTGGGTTGAATTTTTTTATTTATTTATAAATTTGTATGGCCTTTCGATTTGAGTTTGTTTCTAATTGGATGAAATAGAAAGATCAGATATTTGGTGGTGTTCAATAGTTGATTCTGGTGTGTATGTGCGTGTGTGTACGGGTGGTGGCAATCTTAACACTACAAAAAAACAAAATTTGTAGGTTTGGGTCTAGCCTAATTGGGTCATAATATTATCAACCCATCTAACATGATTATAAATGGGCCGTGTCTGGGTTAGGGGCGTCAACCTGGTTAACACGTTTTGACAAGTTTAATTATTGTGTCATTAACGTGTAGTTTTAAATATATCAACAAATATTTAAGAAGTTTTTAAATGACCAGTTTTTGGTGATAAAACTTAGTTTATGTTTTGTGATAATTAATTTATGTCGGCAGATATTGGTTTATGGTTGCGTGTATTTTTAGTAGGGGTATTTTATTTTTGGTGATGGAAATGGAACTTATTTTTTTCAAATAAAGATTAGAATTTTATTAACATGTCATATATGGGTCGGGTCAGGTATACCTAAGTTTGGGTTTGGTAAATTTTAATAATACCCTTACCTTAACACAACCCGACCCAACCCATTTCCACCCCTACGTGTGTGCGTGTGTTTTAGTGAAAGGTTTTAAATTTTGACATATTTTTCTTAGAGAATATGTTTATTAACAGTGTGGATATCCCAGGTCTCTGTGTGTTAACACAAGGTTTGAAATGTGAATTTGTTTCACTTAGGAGATTTACTTATTAACACAATCAGAATTTTGGGAGTGTAAGATTCTCCTCTTTGAATTGTGAATCTGTTTCACTTAGGAAGTTTACTTATTAACACAAAGAAATTTCTGGGATTGTGAGATTCTCTGGTATATCTTTCAATATTGGATTCTGTTTCTTTATTTGCCAAGTACTTTGTCTGTGTTGATATTGGTTGTCTTTCTTGCATTGTATTTTCTTGAAGTTCACTATATGGAATCTGGCTATAAAATGTTTAGAATGCTGAATGTAAGATGGAAATTTAGTAAATATTCTATTGCTACAAGAAGGGCATAGAAGCATATCTACAAGAATAGTGCTCATATTGTGTTGGTTCATTCTGGTATATTGGAGTTGAACCAGAACTGAGTTAGTGGTAAGAGTAATTTCTTCTTGTCACCAACTAATGGGTGGAATGGTTTAGACCCACTAGGACATTAATCTCAATTGCGGCAAACTTGAGGTTGTTATTTCAATCCCTCCTTACACATATGCATAGATGCATGTTTACATGCATCCGCATGACCACATGCATGTATTTTTATGTTCATGTGTGTATAACGCAAGCAGAATTGTTGTATTATTGTAAACTTTCCAACCACTTATGGACATGCATAAGCACAATGATGCATACCCATCACTGAAGAGTTGATCCCAAAAGTTGGGATCAGCTGAACGAATCTTGTTGCCCATTCAATTCTAATACCATGTTTTCTGTTATTGCAAGTGTGCTCATTTCCACTGTCACTATCCCAATCGACATTCTTTTGGGTCATCCTCTCACTCTTTTTAGAAACTAAAAGTAGCACATCTCTTCAAACTGGGACTTTAACAGGCCTTCCCTGCACTCGACTTCAAGGTTAGAGGTAACAAAAGTAACCCAACTAATTGTGTTACTTGCTCACCCCTGCCCACACAACACACATGTAGAATACTAACAAGCACATTAGCTTCTGTTGGGCAAGTAAGATTAGTGACCAGTAATTAGTGGGTGAAGGCGGGTTTCGAACCCAAGTCGTGGTCACCAACTTTAACCAACTTATTAGCCTAAAAAAAAAAAAAAACTGTAACCAACTTACAAGCTGGCATCTCCTATATGCACATACATGTTGGAATGCATCCACGCACAAACTTTTGGGAGCGTACTATTTTTTATACATGGGGATGCTTGCATGAACACAAATCAATTCATATCTACACATGGTACTTACATCAGAATATTCAAACCAGCATATTTGATTTTGCGGTTCTGTTAGATGACTTTCTAACACTAATGTTTCTTAGCATATATAGATTAGAGAAGAAGAAAAGGGTGGATGAGAGTCAAATTCTGACTTTGGACAGTATAAGGCATTCTCTAATCCGCCAAGAGGACAGCATAATTTTTAGCCTTTTGGAGAGGGCTCAGTATTGTTACAATGCCGACACTTATGATCGCAATGTGTTTCCCATAGAAGGCTTCCATGGCTCTTTAGTTGAGTTCATGGTCAAAAAAACTGAAAAGCTTCATGCCCAGGTAAATAAAATCCCTAATGAAAATGAATAGAAATATTGTTACAGATTTATTGATTGATTTCTATTGCAAATTAGGTGGGCAGATACAAGAGTCCGGATGAGCATCCATTCTTTCCGGAAGAATTGCCCGAGCCTCTATTGCCACCTTTGCAATACCCCAAAGTAAGTTTGAATGTATAAGGTGGATTACAACTTTTGTTGATATTACGAGACTGAAGTTCATTTACTTAGTTGTCTCCTTGCAGACCCAGGTTGAATATTCCTCACGAGTAGAGGAAAACTAGGTCCAAAGATTAATATATAACTCATAAAGTTAGTTTGGTACTTGAAAGACTCTCTTGTCCCAAAGCTTCTTGAAACTCATATTTTTAGTATGGCAAAGTTAGTTGATTAAATTAAATTTATTGCTCCTGGTCCTTTATGTAAAGATAAATAAGATTTTCTGACTTTTCACCTGATTTTTAAGCCACGACTCTACCCCAATGAAACTTATTTTTCACCAATCAGTTGGTATGGCTGGTTAATTTATCTTAATGGCTTCTGATAACTTATAATATCAGCATCGCTGCTGAATTATTGCTTCGGTGAGCCTATTTTGATTTGGTATTGGATTTATGATTTCCACTTAGGTTCTGCATCCTATTGCCAATTCCATCAACATAAACAGAAAGATTTGGGAGATGTATTTTAGTGACCTTCTTCCAAGATTGGTTAAAGAAGGGGATGACGGCAATTGTGGGTCAACTGCAGTTTGTGACACTTTATGTTTGCAGGTGAGCACTTTGGCAACATATTTCCACATTCAAACTTTTAAGGTTCTTCCTTAAGTTGACTTCTTGCTTCCTAATTATTATGTCTTACTTTCAATTCATGGGCTGTTTTGTGAATTTTATTCTATCTGATAGTTTCTTTTTTATAAGTATCTGATGAAAATGTTGTCTATATAATCTTCAAAGATATCTCCCAATGGGTCATGAAACTTTTCTTTCATTTCTGTTTGATACATAGGGAGGCTGTAATAGCTTCTTCTGGTACCGTCCTAAGTGAAACAATCAAGATGTCAATGTGTATTCAAGGAAGATTCCTTAAGAGAGTAAAAGCAATAAGTGGCTATGCCAAGGTTAAAATAGATGTGATAAGGGCAACAAAAATGGATTTCACATGGCCCCTTTTCCATAATCCACTCTAATTTAACATGTAAGTGAGCTCTATATTCTCCAAACATACAAATTGTGGGGATAGCCTGTATTTGTGCTGACATGTGCGTATTATTGCCACTAGTCTAACTATATGTGGAACCCTAGGTTTAAGTTGTAAAATAAATGACAACCACTTACCCATTGGGCTATGTCTACCAAATCTTTATTATTAGTGCCTCCGTACAATATAACGAGAACATAATTCATTGATCAGCATGGATACATATACCCTTAAATTAATACTGTCCAATTCAATTTATTATTTATTTTAATATTATTTTCATAAATTTCTACGATACACATAAATATCTGGCTTCTTCAAGTGTGTGATTCCACAGTGCCCTGCATTCAATTTTTCACTGGAAAGCATATTACACTCCATTCCTCTTCCTTCTATTTAGTTTTCAAGGTTTCTCTGCTATCAAAACAATCTTAGATTTGCTACGTGTACATGTCCAATGTTTATGGCTAACATGCCTTCTGCAGCTGTAAGACTCCCTTCTCATAGCAAAAACATTAGCTTGAAATCTAGACTCCCGTTTCAACAAAACCATGTGATATGTTAACTCTTGTTTGAGAATTATTTCCATTTGATGAACGACTATTTATCTTTTTGTTGTTCTCTGATTTGTTTATTATTACACATGAATATACCTTTCGTATATACACATTTCTACGGGGGAAAAAATATGAAACCATATCTGGTAGACTGTTTTCACGAGATAGACATGAAGGTAGGTGGAACCACCGCACCTAAGAGTTCTCCTCCACCTAAAAACAGAGCTGATCGGGTCATCGTTGCTGTCTGCTTTACAGAATTTATGTGGATGTTACACTGAATTCGTTTGATCATCTGAAATTGTGAGGTCTTATGGTTATAATCATAAAAAATGTGTCACCTTCTAGTGTTTCACATGGCCTTCATGCCCTTGTCCCTAGCAAAACTTACTTTCTGCCCGACTTCATCTTTTTCATTATATTTGTAGGGGCTGTCTAAGAGAATCCATTATGGCAAATTCGTTGCGGAGGCTAAATTTCGAGCCTCCCCTGTTGTATACGAGGCTGCCATTAGAGCACAGGTATACTTCCTCCTCCATCCCGTGTTTTGCTCCACCTCTTATTTTCATTTTTTTTTCAATGGTAAACACCAATTGACCTTTTTTTTCTTTTTTGGCTTCTGTGGTTGGGGTTTTCACAGGATGGGGCCCAGTTGATGGCATTGCTGACATATGAGAAGGTTGAAGAAGATGTCAAGAAGAGAGTAGAGATGAAGGCAAAAACATTTGGGCAAGAGGTAGTTGTCAAGGAAGAGAATAATGGAGCTGATGATCCAATGTACAAAATCAAGCCAAGCTTAGTTGCTAATCTCTATGGAGAATGGATCATGCCTTTGACCAAAGAAGTTCAGGTTGACTACTTATTGAGAAGGTTGGATTGAACACAACATTTCCCCTTAATTGATATTTACAAATTCCTCACTTGAGATTAAGTATGAAAGAAAAACAATGAGTTCATTTTTATATGGTAAGAACTTTTGCGTCCGATGTTTGTAAATAAGGAGTTTGTTTAAGTTTTATGGTTTTAAGTTACTACAACATATTTCTAAGTAAGTTATCTCGAGGATGTAAGTTTTCTTCTTACTTGCATCAAAACATTCCAATTCGCAGTTTATAACGAAACCTTGTTTAGACGCCCTCGTTTGAAACACTTGGGTCAAGATTCTGATGCATCATTACCATGTTTCTGCTCAGAAGTTTGGACTTGGCTTGAAGATAAAGTGTTGTCTTTGAGTAAAACTGCTTTGAATGTGCCCCCGTGGAAGCAAAAAATCCACAATGCTCCTCGACATTCATAGTATGCCCTCGATTTTTGTGCTTTTTCTCCGATCTTTGTCCCTTGAACCAGGGCCATAACTTGTAGAACGGATTCAAAACCACACCATTGGCAGGCACTACCCAAGGTTGATATGTCCCAAGTTCGAACAAGTTCAAGTTTCACTTCAACATAAAGGTTAGATTCAGTTCTCATTGCTGGCCGTATACTTGGCTCATTCACTAAAGCAATAAATCGGGTGGGAGTGAGGGTCTCGTGTCTCGAGGTCATGCATGTCTCCACGTTGGGAAATTTCAAAACTATTTGTCACAGTTCATATGCATGCCAGAAGTCATAGGTGTGGCAAATTTTTTGACTGGTCACGGAAAGAGCTTTTAAAAAATCATTTTGCCCCATGGTTTTAAATCTCGTCTAAGACCGATTCGACTCTTTCGATACATCTCGATATTGTCCACCAACGAGACAAATAGACAAGTAAAACATATTAGCTGAGATTTAAAACTATGGTTCGTTTGTCTCATTATTGAACAAGACGAGATGTTAAAATGAGTTTTAAGACCATGTTTTGACCAAGTATTATTCTCCACAGACCATAGATGAACCAATTTCACTAATCTATACTTTGAGTCTGCCAGGAAAATCTCTCTTTAGTATGAATCTTACATCATATTTACTATTTTGCCCATATGCTATTATTTATATCAAATGATAAAAATGAATTGCGAATGTTTTTAGTGGAGGATCATAAGAGTGTGTACCCCTTTCAATAGAAAATAAAAAATATAAAATAAAAAAAACCCACAGCCTCTTTAAAAATTCTCTAGGGCTCTTACTGAAGGGCAAAATCGTCACATAAGTTACCACCTTTTCAGCTGAGAAAAACTACCAACTACTTTTCAAAAATTTCAAGTTAACGGCTATGAGCCCCTCCTTCTCTACCTAAATGCCTCCTACCCCCCTTCTCCACTCTCCATTCATCAACTCTAAATACAGAGTCTTAGAAGAAGAGATCTTCTCTCTCTTCTCCATCTCTACCACCTTCAACCACATCACCCAAATCCACACCCGAATATTTACCCTTGGACTTCACCAAAATAACTTCATTGCCACCAAACTCATCAACCTCTGTTCATCCACCTCTTCCATCAACCATGCCTGTCTCACTTTCTACCACATATCAAACCCGACAATATCTCTATGGAACTCTTTCATCCGAGCCCTCTCCCAAAACAACCTTCCAATTGAAACCCTCAACACATATACCCAGATGAAAAATGCCCAAATTCCGCCCGATAATTACACTTTTCCCTTCCTCCTCAAAGCCTGCACCATCCTTCCTCCATCCCCACCTCTTGGTCAAGCCTTTCATAGCGAGGTTATTCGGACTGGATTCGAACCCGATCCTTATATTCAAAATTCATTGATAGACATGTACACGAAATCCGGTTGCCTCAAAAGTGCCCTCTTTTTGTTCGAACAAACAACTGTGAGAGATGTTGTTACTTGGAATAGCATGATTGCAGGTTGTTTCCGAAGGGAAGAAGTAGAGAAGGGTAGGGAGCTTTTTAATCAGATGCCACAGAGAAGTATAGTGAGCTGGAATACGGTGATTGCGGGTTACACACAGAACGGACGGGCTATAGAGGCATTGAGACTCTTTAGGAGAATGCAAATTGAAGGAGTAAAGCCTAATAAGGTGACCCTTCTGAGTGTTCTGTCCGCTTGCGCACAAGTGGGTGCAATTGACGTTGGAAAGTGGGTTCATCGCTACATCGTGAGGAGTGCGATGCAATTGGATGTTTACTTGAATAATTGCTTGATAGATATGTACTCAAAGGGTGGGAGTTTGAGGGATGCTCGTAAGGTATTTGATGAGATGCTTGAGAGGACTGTGGTTTCGTGGAATTCAATGATAGGTGGTTTGGCTATGCATGGGTGTGGTGTGGAAGCGATTTTGTTGTTTAAGGAGATGAGGAAGGCAGGTGTAGAACCTAATGATATCACTTATATTGGAGTTCTATGTGCATGTACACACGCTGGGCTAATCGAAGAAGGGCGGAGATATTTCAAACAGATGGTGGAAGAGAATGGGATCACTCCAAAGGTTCCTCTTTTTATCATCCTCATAATTGTTATTGCTCTTTGGTCATTTTGCTTAAAAATCCTGTTTTTCATTTTCATCCTCTCAAAAGAAGTTTAGAGATGATCGGTTACGTTAGGCAATCTCTTCCCCAGTGTTGGTGTCTTCAATTATGCATCTTTTAGAAAAGAACCCATATTAATATAACTTATTTTAAGAAACTTAGGACTCTTTATAGACTCGATGAGGGCCTAATTCCAAACTTCCTTGCTATTTAGTCAAAATTTGATCAAGTTTCAAGTAACTTATACAGTGTATTATTTGATCATTCAGATCCTAGCAGAGCTCGAGTTATCTTGGGTCTTCAAAATCCCAAATTCCTTCCTTACGTTACGTCTCGATTGATTTTGGCCACCCAACAATTTTTCAAGTACTAGGTTGAGTTTTTAAACTTGATCTGAAGTGAGGGTTGAACATTTTTTCAAACTTCTACTCACCACCATTTGCATTCTACTGTAGTATTAAGGAAGTTATGCTTGATTAGTTTCCAATTATTATTTCCATTCTTTCCTACCGACAGGTCGAGCATTATGGCTGTATGGTTGATCTGCTTAGTCGTGGTGGATGTGTAATTGAGGCTCGTGAGTTAATGAAAAGCATGCCATTCTCACCAGACGCTGGCATGTGGGGTAGCTTACTTGTGGCTTGTCAAACTCACGGACACCTTGAGCTTGCAGAGCATGCAGTGGTTCGCCTCCTAGAACTGGAGCCATGGAATGCAGGAAACTACGTCCTTTTATCTAATATTTATGCTGCAAAATGCCGTTGGGATGATGTGGAACAAGTAAGGGAGAAAATGAAGGGAAGGAGAGTACAAAAGACTCCAGGATCGAGTTCCATTGAGGTGGAGAGCTCAATTTACGAGTTCCTGGTAGGAGATAGATCTCACCCTTCCTTGGAGGTGATATATGACAAGTTGGATGAGTTGGCAATGCAGATGAAGCTCGAAGGGTGCATTCCCGACCCAGACTTAATGTTGCATGATATATGAGAAGCAGAGAAAGAGCACGAACTCAACTGTGAATAATGAAAAGCTTTCTATCGCTTAGGGCTTACTAACACTGCCCCTGGGACAACCAAGGATTGTTGAAAACCCAAGAATTTGTGGAAATTGCCCGTCGGGGATTAAGATGTTAATGCTCGGGTGAGTCTCAAATTCTTAAGGATCAACTGCGGGGTGATTGAATGTTTTCAGTCTATTGGACCTCTACAGTGGAAATCTATTTAACCTCGTCTTCAACCTCTAGTAGAAAACCCGTGATTTTTCTACCTAAAATTTCATCATCTTTGACTTTCCAAAAACCCTATCTTATTCTTAATGTTTGAACGTTAGAGGAGATATAATCTCAACATTGAAAACAAGGGGGAAAGAATTTACCCTAGAGGTTGACGATGATTGGTGAGATACACTTTATCATTGTTATTTCATTCTCCTTATTGGTTCTTGTCAATTACTTTCTAACACTAAGCTAACAATAATACAAGAAATTTCTACTGATACTAAAAACAAGCTCATATTACTTGCATTCCCTCCCTTTCTTTCCCTATTTATGGACTTTTCTCGTTTAAATTTTTATGGAATGTTTGACATTATTTCACCCTTCTATGTTTCAAGATTTCCATTTCATTTTGAACTATTAGGATAGCTTTTGTGATCTTTGACCTTCATGTTAATCCATTTATGTTAAGTTCTACTCCATTTGGGTTCTCCCATGAACTAATTTGCGAGGTCACCCCCCGGAATTTGCTCCCTCTTGTTATGTGTTCAAAACTAGGTGGCTTCCTAAATTATTCTTTAGAATATTGGGAAATTTACTTGGGGTCAGGGTATGCCTCCTTCTACTATAAATTTCTAGACCTTGAGTTTGAGCTTGATGAGTTTTTAGGTCAATTTTTTGTTGTTTTTCCAACCTTTCCATTTTAAAAAATAAGTCATTGTTCTTCTCCCTCCGTATATGATTATGTAGGATACAATAAACTATAACTATTTTCACTTGTGTTTCAAATGAGTATAGAGGTGTTATTTTCAAAATAGAAAAATGCCTTTTTAGTATCCTAATAATACGTTCGACAGCATTTTGTAATGAAGAATGTTGAAGATTGAATATTTCTTTAAAATTTTCGGAACGAAAACCACCAAATTCTTTCAAGTGATAACAAGTACCATGATGTAGAGCAATAAACCACGGTATGTTAGCATAACTTGCATCTACAAAAAAGTATTTACCTATATCACAAAAAAAATATTAGTGGTACGTAGAATATGATAATTTAAATAAAAGTAAAATGTGCAATATACCTTTGGGTACATGAAGTTTGTTGGTGGGCCTTGTAAGTGTCGAATTTAATACACGTGAATCCGTAATAAGAATATATTGAAATTGTAACTCAAATGAGCATGCCACCAAAACATTTTGGATAATCATTGATTTTCTATTATGAAAAGGAACTTTTTTGTTAATAGGAATCAATGCTGGAATATGTGTTTTATCTATTGCTCCAACACGATCCTGTAATCAAATATTTGTAAAAATGTATAATAATAAATATAATATAAAATTGATATAAAAAAAATGCATACCTTAAAATATGGATAGAATCTCGAATCTTTTAAAATCTTTTCGGGAGTATTAGATCCTAAAAGTTTAAAATAATCTTCAGCTAGTGTCACAATTGCATTCAACACATTATTAACATGTCGATTTATTATTTTACTTAAATGTTGAAATCTCTCTTGAAGTATTCAATATCGTTGATTATGACCAACTACAAACATGAATATTACTAGTCATTCCTCTATTTTTACTTCATTGGTGTGATGAAGTAAAACTTTTTATTTCTAAAATATCACATAGCTTTAAAAACACATGTTTTAGTATGTGAATTTTTTTTGACAAAGTATATCATGACCATTAAGAACTTCATTTAAGTTTTGAATCATGACAAGGTGTTTTGACTATGTCATTGTATAAGAGAGAGTATGTGTGAGATAAGATTTTGATTTGAAGGAGTTGAAGGGATTTGTGGTGATGGAGTAAATAGAAGTTAAAAAAGAAACATGAAGTTGTTAGTCAAGATGTTTATTTTTTTGTTAAAAAAAAAGTTTACTAATTGTGGAAAAAAGGAATCCCGGTGTTTTGGTGGGATTTCTCGTTCCCAATTTTTTAGTTTGCGCCATTCTCTCTATGGGTTACACAAAACACTTTTTTTTTTCTATACAAATGAGATTTATGTGGATAGGATATCTTCCACCGTATGTTGGATACACTTTCTTGACAGACAAGCACGGCAAAAATGATAATAGTCACAAGACTTAACCGAACCGATTTTATTACAAATTTTGATTGAACCTAGTTGAATAATCACTTCAATTTGATTTTTAAAACACTAATCTATATAAATTGCAAGTCCATGTGGAATCTTAAAGGGGCCACATTGATATAAATCATTTTTTCCGTTGGAGTTGGAACTTCAATGGCCCTGCATTTTTAGAGTTTTAGATAAATAAGGAAAACAATTTATCTTTTTCTTGTTTTCTTAATAGAAAATCTAATCTAGACCATGAATGCTAGGGGTGCAACTTGGTTTGGTTTGAGCTCAAGTTGGAACTGAACCAACATAGGTCGGTTCTAGAACCAAATTCCATTGGACCCAAATCGAACTAAAGTCGATTTGGTTCGGTTTGGTTCTATGGGTTGCCAATATTCTATAAATTGTAAGTAACATTTTTTAATGAACAAAACAAATGTATAATAAAATAAAATTTCACACAATAACTCACTAATCTATCCATAAACAGTCATTAGTTTATCCATAAAAGAGTATTACCAACTCTTAAAATAATTCATAATAATTATTATATACATATATATTTATTTATTGCATAAGTTCTCAGTTTGATTCGATTCTATATAAGCTTGATCCAAGAATCGAAACAAAATTGCTTAGTTCTCCATTTTTGTAACTTGAAACCTAATTGCAACTTGTTCCAAATCTAACCAAACTACCCTAAAGCAAAAAAAAATTGATCTTCCTTCATTATAATAGCAAATATTAGTGGGTTGAATTTTATTTTTTTCCCAATAAGTGAGTAGTTGTTTGGGTTAGTATTTAATGGGTTGGATTTTGAACATAGGTCATGGCAACACTCATAGATTTTTACAAACTTAGCAAGATGGCATCTTTAAAAATGGGATAATGATTTTTTGACTCGGTTTTTTCACTCAGTCAATACTCGGCTGATGTGGTAAGGGCACAGAACCATAAATCGTTTTCCTTGTGTATCCTGAAGAAAATGGTCTATGGTTTTGTACCCTTGCCATGTCAACCAAATATTGATAGAGTGAAAAAAAAATTGAGTCAAAAGATCACGTATCTTAAAAATGTATCTCATACATAACATGTCCTATGTACGGGATGTCCTACAGTAAAACTACAACGACACAATCTAAATTGTTGAAGTCAACATTGATGAATTTAGGTGTAAACTCAGTCGAAACAAATTGTACAATAAAAACTGAGCCAAATAAATAAATAAGTATTTTGTTCAAAGCCAATTGAGCTTAAACAACGGTCTCTCACAAAAAAAAAAAAAAAAAACTCCATGGAAAGAATTATTTGCTTTGTATTGGGCTCGTTGGAGGAAAATGTTTATGGAGCTTCATGGATCAGTCCGCTAAGACCCGACTCTCCAATAAGCGGATGGGATGAGAAATAAAATACAGCTTTCCTATGAGGTTTCTTAGGAACCATTTCGGCATGGAGTCGTAAGGGAATTACACTTCTTGTTGCCAATGGCTCTCCAAATCTTGATCTAAAAATATTTGAACTCTGCATATCTGGGTCCAATTTGCAATTGTTCAAAGTACAAATTTTCTAGTGATGATTTCTTCTAAGGACATCCCTAGGAAAATTCTTCATATCTAAATCATATGTTTGTGGCTATATTATAATGTAATTTTTTATTAATCACAAAAAAAATTGTGTCAGCAAGACTTAAACCCACGACCTCGAAGTTTCTTTAATCTATTGGTCTAAGCCCAACATTAGTATACTCTTATTGAGATATTCTATAAGTTTACTTTAATCTTATTTTGAACCATGTTTTCAACCTTAATTTTTTTAGGGGAAAATAAAAACCTTTTATTTTTTTTTACTATAAGTTCCATTGTTCTTTACCTCCCCCGACATCATATCTTGAAGGTTCAAGATGAAAAAACAAGTGTCGAGGATTATTGGTTTTGAAAAGGAAAAAAAAAGAAAAGAAAAGAAAAGAAAGAGTGCGTTGGCTACAGGTTGAAGATGAGCCACTTTGGTCACTTTCTGTCATTCTACTTAAAAGATTGAGTTCAACAGTGCCATTTCATTAGTTTGACAACATAGGGTACTGGATATCTCAAATGATTAATGCTGGAGTGACCTCAGTAGGGGACATCTTGATATGGTGGCGCGCGCGTGCCTATAGATGTGTTTTCTCCAAGATATAAGTAAGATACATCTATAGACATGCGCAAGCCACTTGGAGGGGTATGCCAAAATCATATATAGTTTTTTCCAATTTTAATGGTGTTTGATAAGTAAAATTTGGAGTGCCAATAAAAGTTCTCTAAAAGAATTTGGGTGATTTAGAAATACCCCTCCATATTTTGAAGAATATTCAAAATATTCAGTTCCTAGTGTTTATAAACGATGAGATACCTTTAGACATTAGTCTTATTTAATAAAGGGTTGGGATCAGCGAACTCATTAAAGTGAATTTATATATTCACACACAATCCCAACAGGATAAATACTAAATCCAATTGTCTGGATTTATCTTCGAGATTCATGTTATATTCTTGGGATACTTATTTTATCTTAACCTTTGGATTTTGCATATACACAATCATGATTGTGAGTGAATATACGAGTTCCCTTTCAACATGTAACTACCAATCCTGACCCTTAAATAAATTTATATGAAGTAACCCAAATTCCCTCACCCTTATTAAAGTAATGGAATTTAAGGTTGAGACTTCTATGACTGGTTAAGGAAAGGTTTGTCAAGAATGGATTCAATTTATTATAAGGTTGAAAGTTTTCGAGATGATTGATTTTGGGAAGGAAAATCACGATATAATATTTTATAGATTGAAGAAAAAATCAAATAAATTGACATAATTTACCCTTGAAGATGAGTGATATTGGAAGTAAAAATTATGATAAGATTTTTGGAAAGCTAAGTTTTTTTTACTAAGGATTAAGGTTCAATAGAAAACGATGGATTGAAGATAACATAGACTGATGAACTTGAAGACTATTGATTTTTGGGTACAAGATTGAAGATTAAGGTCGAGGAGGTTATGGGTTGAGATAAGGGCTTTTGGATCATTTTCTAGTAGTCTATTAGAAAAGACTGAGGTTGAGGAAGTATGTCAAGAATTTAAAAACATGAGGGTGTAACTAAAAAATCACCAAGACATGGGGGGGTATGTGTCTAAATCAACGAAAAAATTTGAGGGCCACCCTTAGCTAATCTTGTTTGGCCCAAAAAAGTCCATTAAATAAATAGTGATGGAGAGAGCTTTCCTTTGGTTTTAAGTACGGTGATTTAGACATACCTTTCTCTTTTAGTGAATATATTCTATTTTCAAATTGATGACATTTTTTGACTTTAGTCTTTTTTTATAGACTAATGCTATGTGACAAAAAGACCCTTTAATTTTTCTTCAAAAATCCATCATCTTTTGAAGTTATTAAATATTTATGATAAATTTCTTTCAATCTTATCTTCAATCCATCATTTTCAATTTGGCCTTAATCCTTCGTAGAAAGCTCTCTCAAGTTTTCTTTGAAATTATGTCATTCTCTGCGTCATAAAAATTTTACATTGTTTTTTTAAGGTTTTTCTCACATTATTTATTTATTTATTTTCTTTAAATGTAATTGGGATGTAATAATCAAAAATTGGGATGCCAATAGAAGTTCTCTTTAAACACAGGGGTATCTCAAATATTCTCCATTGCGTGGAGCTTTCTTTTTATATATTATTATTTATCAAGAGAATTGCGAATGCCATAATTTTTACTAACGCCACACCAACTGTGTGCAATTTTTTATATAGGAATTGATGTGGCATTAGTAAAGTTAGTGTGGCAATAGTAACTCTCTTAATTACTTACGTTTAAAATAGCGGAAGTTCCAGAGCGTGAGTGAGATAGAGCCATAGAGGGCGAGCTCTGGACTGGAGAGTAATGGAGGCACTGAGAAGAGGCATTATGTCGCCAACTCTGCTCTTGATGCTAACATGCGCTGTGTTGCTGATGATACCGGAGATTTCTGCCACTCGGTTCACTGTTGGAGGAAAATATGGATGGATGACTAATGTCAACTACACTGATTGGGCGAAGCAACAACGTTTCTACCTTGATGATTGGCTCTGTAAGATCTCTAGTCAGATCTACTTCTTTATCTGTTTTTTCTGCAATTCTTGCACTTTATCTTACCTTTCAAGACCATTTTTATACGTTTTCAAGATCATTACTAGCAGATCTAGATAAGTCTTAAGCATTCTGTCAATTTCTGGTATTAGATGGCTCAAATGGTTGGATTTTCTCTTGTTTTAGCTCAAAATTGATCGATTTCTCCATTTTTTGTTTCAATCGATTAAATCTACTGTTTCTCCTCATAGTTTGATTTTCGAATTCGAATCCATCTTTTTTGTTTCCTCGATTGTTATACTAATCGCTTAGCTTTTTTCATTGTTCACTTGCCTTACTAACCTTTGACGCTAAAAGTTTGTTTTTCATCAATTTTTACAACACTTATTTTTTTATTATGGTTTCTGACTTTTGTTTCTACTTTGTTTTTTTATCTATTAGTGGTTTCTACTTCAGATCTAGATCTTATCTCACTAAATGCTTGTCTGACCTGGTTAATGAAACTGCTAACATTTCATTCTCTTCTCTGTTTTGATTTCTATATGGTTCCGGTTTATTCTATTAATTAGGTATTCTTTGCTTTTACTTCTGTTTCTACTTTGACTTTTATCTTTCATTGGTTTCTGCTTCAAATCAGATCTAGATCTTATCTCACAATCAGCTAAAACAACTTGTCCATTTGTTAGCAACTCATCCATTTTCTGTATAATTAGGGATATAGATTAGAAGATGTTTGGTCCTAAAATCATGTTTTATTTTTATAATAAATATTTAAATTCTAAAAAATTAATTATTTTAATCAAAATATACAAAATCCCGGGTGATTCGGCTGAGTTTTATTGACTCGATCAAGAATTTCAAAATATTGTTAGAGTCAATGTCATTTTATTTTGCAAGTTGATGTGAAGTGTGAGATGTCACGTAAATCCGTCACATTGTTGAACTACTCAGCGAGTCATCTCGGTGTTCGACAATATTTTTTAATTGTGAAGTTTGAGATGCCATGTAAATCCATCTCGTTGTTGAATTACTCGAGCTAGTCATCTCGGTCTTGGACAAGATTTAAAACCAAGTATCAACTCCACTCTGGCATTTCCATACTATGAGAATGGTAATTTGTTCCCAATATTTCTATAACTCTTAAGAACCTCAAATGCATTAAATCGGTACCTAGGAGGTGTTCGGTAGCGACTTTTAAATTGACTTCCACTGATTTAAAAAAGGATTCTTTTTCACATCTTGAGTTAAGGATGAGAGATTTGGATGATATTTTTGTCTCTGGTAGGTATGTGTGGTAGTTAACTTCCACAAAGCTCGATTTTGATTGCATAATTTGTATGCAATGGGCATTGCCAGACACATTAGGTCTTTGTGTTTCACTCATCTGAATCAATAATAGACTAATTGGTCTCTTAATCAACCATTAGCTCGATGACTCAGACAATTCTGAGTCAAACGAGCGATTCAATCATTCATGTCCAGCTGTACACTATTTAATACTTTTTCTTCCTTTCCCTCTTCCAGTTTTTGTATACGATAGAAACCAGGTGGATGTATTGGAGGTGAACAAAACGGATTATGAATCATGCATATCGGATCATCCACTTCACAACTGGACCACTGGAGCTGGTAGAGATGTTGTTCCACTCGATGTGACTAGACATTATTACTTCATAAGCGGGAAAGGGTTTTGTTTCAGTGGCATGAAACTTGCTGTCCTTGTGGAAAAACTACCACCTCCTCCAACAACATCACCATCAACTCACAAGAACGGATCTCCGTCTCACTCTTACAACCAGATAGTTATACGAGCTGCATTTGCCATTGCAGTAGTATGGGCTTCCCTTATCTATTAATGGGGACAATTTGTATTTTCATATTTGCATGTTAGAGTGCTTAAATTACTTCAGATATTTCATTTATTTAAGTTGTGGAATCAAAGTTGATGTGTTTAACTCTTCCCTTAATTTTAATTTTACAAGAAGTGCTAACTAAATGAAATAGTTTTTTGTGGTAGACTAATTCATGTTGAATCATATACTCGAGATTGGGGCAAGGCAGAGCGGAGTGGAGACGGATTAATGTGATTCTATTGACAACCCGAGTCCATGATCCTATAGCCCAGTCTGCATCAAATGCTACCCTAATAGCCTAATTGAAAAGTAACATGTTCAAAGGTAACGGTGGTTCTCTTTTCAAAAAGAGAATATGTGGCAACGAGCTCCCAAATGAGATGCCATTAACTTTATTTAAAGAGAGTTACTATTGACACATCAACTTTTATTAACGTAATTCTTTGGTCATTTACATAAGAATTGGTGAGGTATTAGTAAAAGTTGGTGTGCCAATAGCAGTTGTCTCTGGTTCATGTTTGTTTTTTTAGAGTGAATTACTATTTTGTGAGCTGAAAATGAGAGCAATCACATTTTCGTAAAAAGAAATTCAGAACGAAGTGTCTATTTCGCAGGTTTAAAGTGACAAGTCCACAGGTTTAAAGTGTCATTTTAAACCTGCGAAATAGTCACTTTAAAAACCTCTGAACTCGTTATTGTTCAAGTTTTGATGATTAAAGTGAACAGTGAGCCAGAATCTTAAATTTGTCAAAAGTTAATTACTTTTTTGTAAATATCTCTATTTTGAATTCTGTTGAGTGGAACAGCTATGAAAATGTTTTGCCTTTTCTACACAAGCGAGTACCCCACGAGTTGCAGACTCCATGGCATTACTCCTCTTTTGTTGGATAGATTGTCAATCCTGAACACCAGGGGTTCCCTATTCCACCCCTTACTTTTTCCACGCAAGACCTACTGATCCTTAATGTTAGGCTTCACCTTTGACCATTACCAAAAATTGGCAGTAATTAGCGTAAGTCAAATCTAGGATTTTCCAAAAATTGGATTAATTGATTGATTTTAGTGTTAGATGTCTCTATCATGATTTTAAAAATCGTCATCATCAATCAAGATGACTTGTCTGTGTCATCTTGCTATTGTATGATTCTTCTTCTACTCGTTAAATTTCTTCGTCTTGTATCGTGTTTTCATGTTTCTTTCCCTAATTTACAAATCTGAAAATAAGCCTAAAAATTGTCTCGGATGGGATGACGCACCCAATTCATCTATGTATTGTACATGGCTGACAAGTGAAATTAGAATGAATCATGGTAGAGTGACCTCAGCGGGAGACATCTTGTCTCCCATGTGTCCCCGCTGAGGTTACTACAACATTAATCAATCAGAATTAGATCCACAAGGGCCAAATAATGATGGATCAATGGGCTTAAACAGCGTGGCAAAAGTACTAAAAAAAGAAAAAAAGAGATGATAATTGGGTAAAAGTGCTACATTGATGCTCTGCAGTAGAGGTTCCCCACTCTAAAAGAAAAATAGAAAATATTCATGGGTCCCTAAACCATGTGGTCAGTTTATGGGGTCTCTAAACCATGTGATCAGTTCAAATTTCTATATTATTATAATATTTGATGATCAGATTTGTTAAGATAATGGATCTCCTTTGTTGACCCATTCCATAGAGAAGATTTCTCTAGTTGACTGACTCCATGTTGAATGTATCTAGATAGTTTGAATTGAGATAATCTCTCTCCAAAAATACTCTCGTGACGTGGTATGTGCTAAAATCATAGATCTTTTTGCCTCGGAATACACAATTACACATATTTATAAGGATGTGCAGATGTGCATCCCAAGACAATTATGGTTCTAATACATGCCACGTCAATAGAGTATTTTGAGTATGCCACATGGAGGAGTCATATTATCACGACCCCTCCAAAATATTTGCTGTGGTTGAGAGAATCTCTCCATCAGATTGTATCTTTTGCCTATAATATGAAGGATGTAATATAACCCATTGTGCAAGCAAGAAATTCCATTCTCTTTAAGATTAACAGAACAGGCTCTACTTTACAGAAGAGGGCTAGAAACCATTTGATTTTTCTCCCAAACGTATAACGTACATAAGATCCGTCGTATTTACGATGTTGTAAATTTTTTTGGATTCAAATTCGTATATAGCCATATTTCAGATATCTGAACATGAGCCATTCAGTTTCATGTTGGGTAAAGAGTTGATTTTTCGGTCAAGTTGGGACGAAAATTATTTCATTTATTTACCTTCAAAGTACTTCTTGTAGAATGAAAATTAATCTAAAACTCATCTGTTTCAATGCGTCTAGAAGAAATGAATATATATGCAAATAACAGGAGTTAAAATACATTAACTCTGCTTTCACAACTTAAATAAATGAAATATCTAACATAATTCAAGCACTCTAACAACAATGTCTGCTCACATTTAGACATCTTTATCAACTCTAGTGTTCCAATTGTGTAATGGATGAAGTGACCAATTTTTTTTATTAATTCGAATAAGTGAAGCTTAAAGACCACCTAACGGTGTCTGGCAATGAGCATATGATATTATCCGAATTTTTTGGATATCAAATTTGAATTCAGATGTTATTTTAAGATTCGAATAATTTCGGATACTGATTCCAATGTTGGGAAATTCGATTGGATTTGAACATGGCATAAATATCCATCTTCCATTGTTACCTCTTCATTTTCTCTCTCAACCTAAATAACAAGAGCCAACAAGGGGTTTTAGGGTGTCCGGGCTGCTTAAAATCCATCAGCTTCAACCTCGGATAAAAAATATCTTGATTATATTTTTTGAAAATCCATAAGCTTCAATCTCATCTTCAACATTGATCCATAAAACACTTGATTTTTTTGCTCAAAATTTCCAGTGTCTTTATCCTTCACCAAAATCAAAATTTATCTTGATGTTTGAAGTAGGTTGAAGATGACTACTTCTGAAGTTGAAAAACCAAGGGTTAAGATTGGCTTTGATAGAAGGAAAATACGGGCTTTTTGGTACAGGTTGAAGATGATGGTATAGAGATCAAATTAATTTTCTCTGGGGTTTTTATCAGTTATCCGATGAATTTTTCGAATTCGGATATTGATTCCAAAGATCTGTTGGATTACGAATTCGAATTTGGACGTTGTAATTTTTTTTTTTTTTTTTTCGGATTCGAATATAGCTATATCTGATTCGATTAGTATTATTACAACCCCTTGTCTTTTGCATGGTTTTTTTTTTTTTTTAATGTCCCCTAATTTTTTAGAAATAACATAGTAATCTAGATTTTTCAACTAAATGTCCCATCTATATAGTAAAACGACAACTCTAAAGTCCACTTTGCTACAGTTTTATGGGATCCACTCTACTCATTTTATTGCCTTTCTTCTTTACGCCCTTTAATTTTATTATCTTTGATCTCCCCCCCCCCCTCCATTTTTTCAATAATATTTCTTTAATTCTACTATCTTTCTTCTTTTACCTCATTTTCAATAATATTCTTATACCTTTATTATCTTTACTTTTTTACCCTTTTATCTCATCTTTCTTTTTAATACCTCTCCAACTTAATTAATTTTCTTATTTTACCCGTTTAATCTCAAAGATTTTTAATAATATGTTTTCAAATATATTATTCTTCCATTTTTATCATCTTTAACCTTAAAAAGGATGTTTGTGTTTTAGGCGCGAACGAACTCTAATCTATATGATAAAACACAATTGTAGAACACATTTTTTTTGGGGGGGGGGATAAATGCCCTCTCAATTACAATGGTGCATTTTCTCTTTAATAATTAAATACAATTGTAAGGTCTCACCTTTCAATAATATTACTCTAATTTTACTATATTTCATTTTTCACTCCTTTTTTCAATGATACCCCTGTATTTTACTATTTTTCTTCTTTACCCTTTTTACCCCAAAGTAGACCCTACTCCTTTGACCTATTTTTCAATAATACACTTTCAAATTAATTATTTTTCACTCTTAAACCTCAAAGAAGATGTTTGTGTTGTAGGCATATTTTCATAAATGCTAATGATTTTTTGACTCGAAAATTTTCATTGTACTCGACTGACATGGCAAGGGTATAGAGCAATTGATATTTTTTCTTGTGTATCTTGAAGAAAAATATCTATGATTTTGTGCCTTTGCGAGGTAAGCCTAATATAGACCCGGTGAAAATTTTCGAATAAAAAAAGCACACTCTTTCAAAAAAAAAAAAAAAAAAAAAAAACAAAGAAAACTACGTCCCACAATCCTAAAATAAATTTCAAAATGGCAAAACTATCCTAAAATAGTTTTCAAAAGAATAAAACTATCCTTAACTGAGTCAATAAAACTTGGTTGAGTCAATTGGGATTTTGTAATTTCAAATTAAAATAATTATTTTTATAATTCAAATATTAATTTTTAAAATAAAAATCTTATATTAAACGCTATATTATAACTAGAAAAAAAAAATTATGATCAGATTCACATAAATATTTATTGATAAATAATAGTCAACCGAGTTAAGGGATTTATCTCGTACGAGTCAAGACGATGAACTTGACATCGGTGGATAGCGCGCGAGATTAGACGCCTCTGCTTCTCTTCTCCATCGGTTGCCGCCACCTCTTATTTTTACTCCTATTCTTTGCTCAGGTTTGAAAAAAAAAAAGGCCGATCTCGCGTTTGAGCTCGGAAAAGGGAGCGAATCACCATTACAGGACCTTCGAGTAAGTCCACATCTATATCTCTGCAATTAGGTCTCAGAGTTCTTTCAAGATCTCTGCAAGTGAGTAATAGTTGTATGTTTAAATCTCCCATAGAGCTGAAAATATTGATTCCTTAGATAATTTTATAATGTCTCAAATGGTTCTAGCTTCTGATTTATGATATTTTTGTTTTGGTTACGAAGATAAAGAGGAATTAAAAGTTATTTGGTTTGAGATTTCTTTCATTTTCCTAGATGTTCCTTGTGGCGGCTACTGTAGAAATTTGGTTTTGACTTCGTGAAAAAAATAAAAAATTTCTTGATTATTTTGACCATTTTTGTTGTTGTTGTTGTAAAATATCCTCTTTTTTTAGTCTACATCGGCAAATGAAACAAATTGGCTTCACCTATATCAACTTATCCTTAGATTTTAGTGGTGTTAAACATCTTGGGTAGTTCAATATGATACATTGCTTTACTTATGCTGTTAAGTTCCGGTAAATTGTATTGGTGTTTACAAACTGTGTTGTAAATTAATCTTCTTTTTTTTTTTGGTGGGGATTTCTTTAATTGTTTTTCTCATAACTTAGTTTAGAAACATAAAGAATGGATAAAAATAGCTGCGCGGGCCTTGAAGATAAGTTACGTCGTGAGGTTTTGGACCGATGGTGCATCCTCACTTACCTAGTGCGTGTGATGTGCGGGCATTGCACTGGCCTCGGGACTAGTCCTTGGACAAGACCATGGTCTATTGACTGAGCAAAAGCTCAGATACGGGCTCGGTCCGCTATCTACTGGGACACCTCGTTATCAAAAAACATAAAAAATTATGGGTTAAAATATTGTGTATGTTTCGGATTTGGTTTACTTATTACATCAAGATCGACTCACATAGTTGCACTAGTGTCAAACAAACAACAGGTAGACAAAACCCATGTTATGATCAATGTCTAATAAACAACATGGAAGCTAATCTAGTTCAGGGTTTACCACCACAAGGTCAAGGAAAACCCAAATAAAGAAATGTAAAATAATTTTTGTTGCAGCCAAGTAGACCATGAATAATGTTCTTATTGAGCTATTAGTCGAAGAGGTTAGGCTAGGAGAGACGAGAAAAATGTGGATTATTGTGAATAAGCTTGTGGTTAGTAAAATTTGGAATCGTTTTGCAGCGTACATTTGTCCATCCATAATGGTTTTGAAATCAAATGGAGAAGGGAGATTATTGCCCAAGAAGGACCAACTGATTCTCTCATCGATCAAAGGTATGCTGTATTTTCTTTCTTCTCCTTTTTAATTTCCATTCAATTGAAACCCTTGGTATTTAGTTTTTGTAGCAAATGGTGTGTTAAAAGAGGCAATCTTTGTTTTCCATCTTACTTCAGGTATGGAAGATAAGCCACCTCGACTGCTGATACTATATGCATCCCAGACAGGAAATGCTTTAGATGCTGCTGAACGTGTTGGGCGTGAAGCAGACCGTAGGCGTTATCCTGCTGTTGTACTTTCAATGGATGAATTTGATCCTGTAAGTCATTTATGTACTATGCTGGAGATTCTGTTGATAGCAATATGATATTTTGGTAAAAAATGGGGAAAGATTCTTTAGTCAAGGTTATTCTGCCTACACCTTTAACTTTGAGAGATTATATATGTATGCATACAAGGTTGGGATATTCTTACTCATTTTTCTTTGTGTGTACAATTTTACATACGGCTCACATCAGAAGGAGTCAGGGCTTAATTTTTTTGGTCAGGATTATACCCTCACCATGGAAACCATCCTCACAAAAGAACTGTTCATTCCGAAACTTCAAACCCTATGAAAAAAGTCTTGGATTAAAGGGGAAATAAACATACGTGTACACTGCTTTTTGATAGGGTTAAACACAGCAGACTTGTACCTTCTATTACTGTTATATATCTGTACCTTTTATTACTATCCACAGTATGTAAACATGTGTCATATAACATAATACCTGGAACACTATGCTTATCAACTCCATACTTGTTTATTGTTGCAGAGTTGCTTACCGTACGAGGAAACCGTAATTTTTGTAGTTTCTACAACAGGTCAGGGGGATGCACCAGAATCCATGAAGGTTGGTGTTTTTTTTTTCAAAACAAAAATTTATGCAGTGTTTTTGACCATTCTGAATATCAATATTGGACTTAATGGTTTTTATTGTAACATTGTAGGTATTTTGGAGGTTTCTTTTGCAGAGAAATCTTAGCCATCATTGGCTGCAAGGAGTCCACTATGCAGTGTTTGGATTGGGTGACTCTTCTTACCAAAAATATAATGTAATTATTTCCAAAATTTTATTTGTTATAGTCGAAGTTAAAATCTCGGTTTCATTCAGCTTTTCAGTAAGCTTGTGAAATGAGAGTTCGAAAAAGAAAAATGATACTTCTTGATACTCTAAATATACAGAGATGCAATACATTAATCCATTTTTAGTGCCTAATTAAACTAGAAATCTGCATTTTATCTTCATATGGATTATAAAGGGCAAATATTGTAGAAGCAAGACTCAAATTACTTGAATTAAGGATCTGGTACAAGACGTTACATATCCCTATTTGTTGTCTTGGTTCCTTAGCAGAACAGGACATCTTGGTTGAGCCTGTAAGATAATTTGAACATTGTTTGTAATGAGGTTGCAATAATCTTGTTACAGATGAACATTAACTGTTTGACATTTGTAGGCCATCAATTATTACAAACTGCACATTAAATACACAAGTACTAATTCCTATCATGGTGCAAGTTCAGTTTTGAATATTTTCTTTATGAAACTTTCACATTTCTAATTGTTTTTCCTGGCTGCAGTTTGCTGCAAAGAAGCTGGACAAAAGAGTTTTAGATCTTGGAGCAAAGCCAATTATTGAAAGAGGTCTGGGAGATGATCAGCACCCTTCAGGGTATAATTACAGTCTATAATCCTTTGTTACAAAACTTTCACTTATCTAATTTCATGATTGTAGGACCTTAGTTCTTGATTTACTTGGTGGGGTCTCTAAGTGTGTCACATGATCAACAACAAAGTTGAACCTGTTTAGGAATACTAATATGTATCTCAAAACTTTAAATACACATGCACAATGAATCTGTATAACCTATAACCAACTTGGTCAGATTAGGTGATACACTTGTATAATTTAGTTCGCAAGTGTATGGTTAAATGTGTAAAGGGCTTCTCTAGTGGCCAATGGATGGCAGGGATTCCTTAAGGATTTACAATTTTCCTAGTGATCAGTTACCGTAAGGAATCTCTTCCCATCTCAACCATTTGTTGGACACTAGAATTTTCCATTTGTACAAGGCACTAAGATAAACACTTAAGTTGCCAAGCATATATTTTTGGAAGGAGTTTCTATATCTAATGTAATGTGTATTGGTTAATGGGTTGTCTAGGGCGCTGTTTCCATGTTGTATCCAATCCTCTTTCTATTCTAAACAATTTCCTTAGCTATCTCATAGATATTGGGACTGGCTAAACAAATCTTATTCACCAATTCCGCTTTGTCCATAGCTTCATCTTCCGTTATTGAAACTATGTTCATATCCGCTTTCACTATCTCATTCCATTCTTTTGAATCTACCTCTTGCTCTCTTGGAACCTTCAACTTAAATATTTCTTCTAATTGTGGATTTTTTTCGAGTTTGTTCATGTCTAATTTTATCTCTTCTAATATTTCCATCATCCATCCCAACATCCTCGTCCCTACCGTGCTCAATTATTTAATATGATGCTTCTTGACCACCCAACATTCAGCTTCATAAAGCATAACTGGTCTTACTATCATCTTATGAAATTTTCCTTTTAATTTGATCGGTATGCATCAGTAAAAAACATGCCAAAAGTGCACCTCCACTTAACCATCTAGCTTTGATTCCATGGTTTACATTGTTCTCAATCTTTCCATTCTTAAGTATAATAGACTTGAGATAGCAAAAGTGGTCCTTCAGGGTAGTTCTAGACCTCTAATTTTTATTGGACATTTTTCTTCCCGAGCGTCAGTTTTCAATTTATATTCCTTATGAGAGCTCCCATGTTTTCCCCTGCCATCGAACTTGACAATCTCCTCTAAAATGCTGTTCTTTTTCTCTTCCACTCTTTCAGAACCTCCTTGTGCCATTTTTCAATTCTCTTTCAAAACATTCTAAACTTTTTCTTGAAGACATTCCATGCCTTCCCTTAAAAAAAGAATGGTTTCTTTCTGTTTGGGAAATCTATCATTTAATTCTTTGTCGATATGTGTTCAGCATTATAGGATTACTTTTCCCATTCAATCCCTTTGCAACCACGTGTTATAGTGTCTTTGAAACTGTATAGTTTGAGATCATCCTTTTTTTCCCTTGGTTGAGCCAACCACGGTGCTCTAAATGTCATATGCTGAAAGATGACTTTCACTTCAGTGAAATCTTGTGCGTGGAGTGTTTCTTCAGAACCATCCATTATGTTCTCTGTAGTTTTTTCTTTTTCTATAGGTTATTGTTATTCTCTTATTTGAACAGAACGGATTCTTCATATTGAGTTCCATGGCTAAAATCTCATCAAACATGTTTTAGCCATGAGATTTCCTGCACATGTGGTATATCAAGAAATTTACTTTTTGACTTTTGTTTATGTTTATTGTGACTGCCTGTTGTTATCCTAAAATAACTGTCAAATTCAATTTGGAATGAAATTACAATGTTGTTAGCATTGGCTTCCCATAGGTACGAGGGTGCTATGGATCCTTGGTTGTCATCTTTGTGGAGCATGTTGAATCAAATGAATCCTACGATCTTCCCAAGAGTTACAGGAAGCTTAGATATGAAAACTGTGGATCATCCCAAATTTCAAATCATATATCATGATGTTAATGAGATGCAATCACCATATTCGACTATCTCAGGTATTTTCTTTGTACAAATTTCAGTAAAATATATAATTAATGCTGTGATTTTTTATAAGTAATGATTGTACATAAAAAAAAAAATTGGGCAGGCCCTCACATTTTAAGCCTCAAATGCTTTTGAAATACTTCCTATAATGATAATGATAATGATCAAACACTGTCATGTTATATGTGATATAGCACTATCTAACACAGCTAATACTAATGTTTTAGTCATCACTATTGCCTGATTAAGTATCGGTTTGCTAGTGTCAAAACCCCATCACCCTAACTAGTGATTTGGTTTAATAGGGAAAGAGGAAACAATAAAACAAGATTTGTGAATTGGCTGATTCTAAATTGAATTGGTCAAATCACTGAATAGCCGCTGTTAGTTTTATTTGGACCACATATCCATGATTCAAAATATGCATGAAATGGGTAAGCCACACTGACATGGTTGATTTGATGTGCAGCTGACCAAATTTGTGGACAATATAATCTGACAAGAAAAATTTCCTTCTTGTTTCAGATTTGAAATGCCTCGAGATGCAGATTGAGAGAGCTCGTTCAATGTCCCCTACAAAATTTGATCATGACAAAAATCGGCCTCACTGCTTTTTAAAAATGGTATAGGTAACTTGCTCTCATCATTAATAGTACTTTTTAGATTTGGCAACACGAATTCTATTTATCTGTTCACAGGACACAAACCAAGGTTCATGTGAAAGGATTTAATAAAAGTTTTTTACATGCTCCCAGCTTGATGTAAACTTCCTTCCTCTTGGTTTGGACTAGGATTACAAGATTAAAACTTGACATGGATGGAGTTTATTTATTTCTTTATTTAGTAGAACTTTATTTTTTCAATTATTTCCTTGATGAATCATATTTGATACTGGGAGGGATTTAATTATCTTTTATTTGAAGTACTCAAAGGTTACGCTTAATGAATGAAAATGGAATATATTGCCACAATGTGCCATAATATATCTACTAAAAAAAAAAAAATGGTGCCATAATACGTCTTATATTTTTGTAAGATGGGGTTAGGCAGTCCCCAACCAGACTGTGCATATCCACATCTTGCAAATGCTGGACGTACAACTTCTTTCTTGGTGGTAAAACTTTGTGATTGACTTGGTATAGTTCTTGTGGTTTTGGCTGTGCCCCCAACTAGATATTTTTCTTCTAACACTCAGTTAATCATCACTGCCTTATCCAGCAGTTTGTGGTTTGCAATATGAATTTTGTTTCATCATTCAATTCTATCTAGAACCACATCACTTTTTAATTGTGACTACCTACCTCAATTAATGCTCTTTTCAGCCTTCTCTTGATTCATTTAGAGCTTCAACCTGCACCAAGAAATCCTCAGTCCTCAGTCCTCAATGGTGCCGTCACTGTAAACCATTCCTCTATCCATTACAGGGGAGGCGATCATTATTACTCTCTTTATATGTGATACAAAACATAGTTACAAAGTTCGGGTTTGCTATTAATTCGGAAAGGGAAAATTTTGGAAGAAGGGAAAAAAGTCACAAAGCTAAGAAAAAAGTAGGAAAACATTAAAATTAAAAATAAAATTAATATTATTAATTATGGAAAATATTAAAATGCATATATATATATATGGGAAATGTTCAGCACCCAACCATTTACCCAACCATATGCCCAACCATTTTTGTCTTACATGGGTTAGAAGTTTTGGAATGGGCTGATTTTTGGTGAGGATAATCTCTATGGTGTGGAGATCATCCTCACCAAATATCAGCCCATTCCAAAACTTCTAACCCCATCACAAATGCTTTACAAAAAATGGACGGTCCACGATTTTTCAACTTGTAAACATGGGGTTAGAAGTTTTGGAATGGGCTGATTTTTGGTGAGGATGATCTCCTCACCATAGAGATCATCCTCACCAAAAATCAGCCCATTCCAAAATTTCTTACCCATGTAAGATAAAAATGGTTGGGCAAATTGTTGGGTGCCGAACGGGACCCTATATATATATATATAATATAGCTCAGTTGGTTTGATGCATTGCAAAGCAACTTTGAGGTCGAGGGTTCAAGTCCAAATTACCAATAAACAAATATACGCAGTTTTAAAACAATCCTAATGCTGTTCAACTTCAAACTTTGCAATTAATTTGTGGATCTTTTTTTTTTAATTTTTAATTTTTAATTTTTTTAATTGCAAATTAATCGGGATTAAATCGCCAATTGAATTGTGACTTTTTCAAAAACTAGGAGATTTTTGTCACTATGATACAAAATGGTATTTTTTATTTACCCCGTTTCCTAACCTATGTTAATTCTCTTGCATTGCTTCCTTCAAATTCATTTTGTAGATAAAGAACCAGCAATTAACTAGAGTGGGTTGTGGAAAAGATGTGCGCCATTTTGAATTTGAAGCTCTTTCGTCAGTAAGTCCTATAATTCATTTTCAAGTGTAAGTCTACTACAAGTCTTTTATTTAGCAACTTTAAGCATAGTTACAATTCAATTTTGCCTATCATGTTTTTCAGGCTTCTTTATATCAAGTGGGTGATGTTCTTGAGGTTCTCCCTAGTCAAAATCCTGTTGCAGTGGAAGCTTTTATGCTACGTTGTGATCTAAATCCTGATTCATACATCACAGTACGTAGTCCACTTTTCTCATTCCCATAATTTTCGTCTTACAGAGCATATTCTGTAAATTTTCTTTTCCTTGTTATAATGCCAGTGCATATGCCTGTTCGGGTCATGGGTTTAAATCTTGGTCGAGAATGGGTTGATTCGTCTGAGTCATCTTGTTCTAGACAAGGACCAGGTCATGATCCTTCTGTGAATCATGATCCATGCTGGATTAGAGTTGTCTTAGATGGTTCGACCGTGTCTCATTTGCCAAGTTGGCTCATTTGTATCACACTGGAAGTTGGCTCCTTTGTATCACTGGATTTGACTTCTCTTGGGTTGACCAAGATGATTTGGCTTTGTCTCATTATTTCGGGTGGAAACAACCCCAAAAAAATATTTTAAAAATGTTCTGTTCTCCTTTTTGGGACTCAGGTTCAGATTTATGAGTTCAAGTTGGTCAAAGGATATGCTTGATGAACTAGTTTTCAACTATAAACAGATCATATTTTGGGGCCCATTATTCCTATTTTCTCTCTCAATTTTTTTTTTTTGGCATGGCTGGCTTCTGCACAAGCCTCTTCCTTTTTATGGCATTACTCAACCATTTTGGAGAGCACCTTGCTTTGTTTCTTTTAGTGCTCCTGTGTGGTTGGATTTATTAACTGATATGTGGACCAGTTGTCTGAAATGTCCCTTGCAAGAACTCATTAGAAAAAAGAAAAGAAAAAGTCTCTTGCAAGAACTCTTTTCTAATTGAGTTACTTCTCTGATTTACAAGTTGAAGATTTGTCTGGTTTCAGGTTCAACCAAAAGCTGTTGAGAATGTCCTTCCTTATTCACCTGTAAATGCCATTACGGGCCCTGTCAAACTGAGAAGGCTTGTGGAATTGACAATGGATGTGGCGTCAGCTTCCCCTCGGCGTTATTTCTTTGAGGCAAGTATGTTGTATGTTCAACATGTGTTTTATTGTGGACTTTCAGTAGTAATTTTTGTCTGATGTCACCTGATGCTGTTACCATTTTTTTTACTTCCTTTCTCCTGCTGTTCATGTTATTGAGTTGTATATTTCTTTCCTTTCTCGTCTTAGTGGGTTTAAATTTGTTTCCATCTCCAAACATCTATCCGAGAAAAGATTGGAAGACTAGACTGATACTGATAATAATGGCTGATCTTTTGATTGAGTATATGGAGTAATTCTCACCAGCGACCACCTTGCTTTGAATTTATATAATCAACCTTGATATGCTTGAATCTCACACTGAATATAGGACAGGTGATATATATGGGTAGTGGCTTCATTTATATAGAGCATCTAAACATTATAACCGACATTAAGCCAAGTAAACTCGCATATGGTCAAGGTTTAAAATATTGTTAAAAGTATCTAAACATTATAACCAGTGATGCATATCTGTTTTTATTTTTATTTTTATGGGTAAGCTGGACTAGAACCCACAACCTCAGAGTTGCATTACTTTGCAATGAACATTTGAAGGAAAGTATTTTTTTTTTACCAATATGTTTATTTGATAATTTATTTTAACTTCTGTGCTTCTATGAGTGTTGTGCACTTCGATTAGTAATCAACCATATTCACAGAATCTTTTGTGCAGGTAATGAGTTTTTTTGCAACCGCTGAACATGAAAAGGAAAGGCTTCAATATTTTGCTTCACCTGAAGGAAGAGATGACCTATACCAATACAACCAGAAGGAACGGCGGACAGTTCTAGAGGTTAATTTACTTTATGCGGTCCAAGAATTGAATATATATATAATATAGTGCAACTTTTACCAAACAGAAACAGCTAATCCTGCATCCTGTTTCTTTATAAATCTGGTATCCATATATATTGCACGGTAGAGGCAAATCCATTGTTGTTTCAGATTGTGCCTTAGATTGAGATTTCTTCCACATTAAGCGACAATATTTCCAACCAATCAACAAATCTTTATCCTGACTATATTGGATTGGCTACATTAATCCCATCCTAGAAATCCATTAGGGTTAATTTTATCTTAACCCTTTTGACTTGAATTGCACACAAGATTGCCTTCTTTTTTCCAGATCTGATTTCAGATTGTGATACAGGTATTAGAAGACTTCCCCTCTGTGCAAATGCCATTTGAATGGCTTGTACAACTGGTTCCTCCACTAAAACCAAGAGCGTTCTCCATTTCTTCTTCCCCTGCGGCTCATCCCAATCAAGTGCACCTGACTGTGAATGTGGTGTCATGGGTGACACCTTTCAAGAGGAAGCGTTCGGGGCTCTGCTCAACATGGTTAGCGGGACTTGATCCTCAAGTAGGTACGTACAAATACTGATGAATCAACGGTAGTTTTGTATATATCATATTTGCTGACTAGTCTATTCTGTTGTAAGCAGGAGTCCACATTCCTGTGTGGTTCAACCGAGGCTTGCTTCCTCCCCCACCGCCATCACGTCCCCTCATTCTAATTGGACCAGGAACCGGGTGTGCACCATTCCGTGCATTTGTAGCAGAAAGAGCGGTGCAAAGTGAATCCGAGCCAACTGCTCCGATTCTCTTCTTCTTTGGTTGCAGAAATGAGGAGAACGATTTCCTATACAGAGATTTTTGGTTGTCTCATGCACAGAGCGATGGGGTACTCTCAGAAGAAAAGGGTGGAGGCTTCTTTGTTGCTTTCTCGAGAGACCAACCACAGAAGGTTTACGTGCAACATAAGATGAAGGAAGAAAGCTCAAGGGTTTGGAGTTTGTTGAGTGGTGGTGCTGCTGTTTACGTTGCAGGGTCTTCAACCAACATGCCTGCTGCCGTTTCATCGTCCATCGAAGAAATAATATCAAATGAGAGTGGGGTTCCCAAGGAATCTGCTGTGAGGTGGCTAAGAATGCTAGAAAAGGCTGGTAAGTACCATGTTGAAGCTTGGTCATAAGTTTGGAGGGTATGGTAAGCGCCCGTGCTTTGTGGCCGGAACATTTATATCCTACTCTAGGACAGAGGGGTGACATTGCTCACCTCAGCAGGCCTGAATATTAGTATGGCCAAGCCCGGATGGGTGTTAGGGCCTGGCCCATTGAAACCATCGTAGAATAGGTCCTGAAAGCATTACATTATCTATAGTAGTGGAGAAACTGGTTTAGTTTTAAGTGAAATACTTTGGATCAAATATTCCGAGTAATTGAAAATTTTCCTTTTCTGATCCTGTTTTTGTTTTTTGTTTTTTTCTATAAGAAGTTATATGGTTGACATGTTGTATTTATATTGTTTGGAGCCAAATGGATGTATCAGAAATCACCTGAAGTAAATTGTATTTATAAGACACGGCGTGGTTGATCGACAAAATTTTCCTTTT
This sequence comes from Akebia trifoliata, assembly GCF_017979445.1. Lineage (NCBI taxonomy): Eukaryota > Viridiplantae > Streptophyta > Magnoliopsida > Ranunculales > Lardizabalaceae > Akebia > Akebia trifoliata. The sequence continues at coordinate 31,986,372 of NC_141381.1, forward strand.
AACTTCTTTAATGATAAAATGAAATCTAAACTAGGCATACTGGCCAGGGTCTCCTTACTAAAAAGAGAGTTCTTGAGTTCAAGTCCCTAGTTGGCCACCCATAGGCCTGGTCACTAGATATGATGTTCTAAGAGGCCAGTTGTCTCGCCCCTTGTTAGTTAGGCCTACTAGTTGAACACTTCATCTTTGGAAAAATAAAAATGAAATCTTCAAAATTACAAGCTCACATTACACGAATCATTGATGGTAGGGAGCGTCTATTTGTACAAACAAAAGATACTCTTCATACATACTTACTTGATATATACATCTATTAATTCCATCTCTCACAAAACTCAAAAGGAGATTAATATAGAAAGTGGAGAGAGATAGAGGAAGAAGAAGAAGAAATTGATTTTTTATTCAGTATGTTAAGGTGTGTGCACTGAGAATTTAAAAAAGGGTAAGAATGTAAATTTTATTTTTTACATTTGAAGATTAGGTGGCTACTTACGCTGTGTTTGGATTGAAAGAAGAGAAAATAAATGAGTTTCTCTCCATTTCTCTTGATTGAATTGTTAAGTTGAGAAAGAAGAGAAAAGAATTGGAGAGAAGAGAGAAAAAAGGTGAATTTTCTTTCTTTCTAAAAGTGGTGAGAAAATGAGAGAAATCCTTTCAAAATATTTTATAATTACATCTCTGCCCTAAATTTCTTTTAAGATATTTTAAAATTTCAAAGTTGTCGCAAGTTCTCTCTTATCAATTTAAACAAGTGTAAATGATCGCTCCCTTGAGTGCATCCTGTTGTCATTTGTTATAAATTGTTAGAACCCTATATTATAATATTAGTATCCATTCAATAATTCGATATTAACCATTTAGGTGATAATATCAATCTTGTATATATGAAAGTGACACATGTTTGATGGAAGATGATTTGTTGTTGAGGCATGCGCTGGAGTAACATTAAAATTGACATCTATTCTCACATTGCTGACGTGGAGGTGCACACATAACCATTCATGCTTTTCACTCGGTATCTCAATGAAAAGCATCTAGGATTCCACAGCCATGTCAGCAATGTGAGAATCAATCTCAATTTTAATGTTACTTCTGCATTTTCCCTTGATGTTTGCCTCTCCTTATAAAAAATTTCATTTCTCTACAAATTATTTAGATAAATGTGTATCTTTCGAAGCAACAAAGATTTAAGGGCAAACAGTCAAACAAACATGCTCAGCGTACTTGAAACGCAAAAATGTACCTTCATATCTAGCCGTCAATCCACTATTGATCGAACGGCCAATAACGACAAGCATGCAAAAAGAATGAGGTGAGGAAAAAGAGTTCTTATGAAACCCTAGGCTGCAAATATTTAGCTCTGTCTTTTTTTTATAGAAAGTGAGATAGAGATACAAATATATTCAATTAAGGTAATTCTCGAAGCCTCCCTTCTTCTTCTTCTTCGCTTTTCGAGCTCTGCAACTCGTTTTCTTACATTTTCTCTCACCTTCTTCAGCTTGAAAGCGATCAGTCATGTCGGACGAAGAACACCACTTTGAATCGAAAGCTGATGCAGGAGCTTCGAAGACTTATCCTCAGCAAGCTGGAACAATCCGTAAGAATGGTTACATTGTGATCAAATCTAGGGCTTGCAAGGTTTGTTTCTGGATCTTAGTTTCTTTAGATCTCGAGTTCGAGGTTTTGGTTTAAGGTCATTGTTGCAATGTACTTGGAGATGATTATGTGACTTGTTGATTTCTTAGGGCTATGGTCCGTACTCTTAGTTTTGATATCTTCTTTCCTGTTCATCAATTTCAATTTTGTTGCCTGTTTGATTGTTTAGATTGTTATTTTAATGATCCAATTAAGATCTTCAGTTCTTTTCTTGGTCGATGTTGTAGATTTGTTGAGTTTCGTGTTTATAATTTGAGATTCCATGTCTCTTGCCACTTGGATTGATTCTTTTTATTGGAATTTATATGTCCTATATTGATAATCATTTTTTATTTCGAAAAAAATACATTGTAAGTGTTCTATGAGGGGATTGTTTTTATGCTAAAGAATTTGAATTTCTTTCTTTCTTGATTTTCCTCCTCACTGTTTTGTTGGATTAGGAATTGTGTTTCCCCTTCAGATTATTAATGTTTTCCGGATCTCATGTGATGAGCAGTTTAACTCGCGTCAGGTTATCGAATTTGTTGAAACAGTTGTCAAACTTGCATTTCGAGTCTTTGCATGCTGATCATAGGGAGGTATTTGTTGATTGGAATCCAATGTGGGTTGTTTTATTATATGATTATCAAGTTACGTATAGAGAACATGTAGATGTTTATTGATTGGTATATTTGCTTTTTAGTTTTAGAAGCTTGGCTTTGTAAACTTGCAACGTTTGCATGCTTTTAGTTATCGAGTTTTTTTGTCTTATCTTTTGTTCATGGTTTAATTACAATATTTGTTTTTCTAGATTTTTTTTTTTGTGTTGTTCTTTAGTTCATTTTAATTTTCAGAAGATAATCTTTGCAGAGTTTGTTTGGGAGGTGTTCTTTCGTTGTAGTAGTTCCCGTCTTCGTTTGGAATGTTTTGTGGATTTTTTGTCCAATCATTTGGCACTCGTTTGATATCTAAATATTCATTATTGAGAATTGTCAATTCAAGTTTTTTGACATGAATATGTGATATAAGGGTTTTGTTATGGCACACGTTAAAGTGCATTAAATACACATTGGGAATAAGAATTTGGGGGTATTTTTGGTAAAAAAATATTAAGGGCAGTTTTGGTACGAAAATCAATTCCCAATGTGTATTTAATGCACTTTAACGTGTGCCCTTAGGGCACATGTTAACAAAACCCTTATTATTGGACATCTTGTTTGTTTCATGTATTATGGCCTCATGCTCATCGTTGTATTAACTATATTTGTAATATTGAGAAAGAAATCTTCCTTCTCTTTTCCTACAATCTACAATTGGGAGGTATTTATAATATAATCTTAGTGTATATTTTCATGCAGGTTGTTGAAGTCTCAACCTCCAAAACTGGCAAGCATGGTCACGCCAAATGCCACTTTGTTGGAATTGACATCTTCAACGGCAAAAAGCTTGAAGACATTGTGCCCTCTTCCCATAACTGTGATGTAAGATCTTCAGTCCATTGAGTTTAATTTATTATTCTCCATTATGATCATTATTTTTTCTGGATATTAATGCATTTATATTATTGTTGCAGGTTCCCCATGTTAATCGCACGGACTACCAGCTGATTGATATCTCTGAGGATGGATTTGTATGTTTTTTTAATTTTTATGTTATCCTGCTTAGTTGTCTTGGTTGGCTTCTATCGACTTCTGTGTGACATATATTATATGCTTCAGGTGAGCCTGCTGACTGAAAATGGGGGTACTAAGGATGATCTGAGGCTCCCAACTGATGATAACTTGCTCTCCCAGGTTTGTTGGCTTCCTTGCTTTTGCTTTACTATCTCAATTCCTCAAATTATCATGTAAGCTACTTGTGTGTGTTACATTGATCTTGATTGTTAGATCATCTTTTCTTTTGCTGGATTGATTCTTTCATCATGTATTTGGATCGATGCTTCCCTTGGATAATTTCTTTACTGCTTGATCAGATGCATATATATTGTTTTATATGGTAGCTTGTATGGGTAATTTTCTTTTGGTTTCATTTCTAAATTTATTTCTAAGGTTTTCAGACTTATACCTTGTTAATTTTACTTAAAGGTCAATACTTCGTTTTTTACATCAAATAATAACTGTAATTAGCATAGTTGTCATATACGAATGGGTATGCAATTTATGATAGTTACATTATTATGTCATCATATATGCATTTTTCATTTTTTTTATTAGATTTTCCTCGTATGCGACCACATATGCAATAGTGCAATTGCATATGCACACATGCATATGCTGATCCCACTGCATAGCATATGCGACTTGATAACATTGGTAATTAGTGCATTTGGTTTTCTAATTGATGATTTCTGCTTCCATGACTACTTACTATAAACCTGACGTAAGGTGCTTGCCATTTGAAAGTAGGCATGAAACGAGAATTTTCTTAGCCATATTTTATTCTGCTGTCTTTTCTAGGAAAATGAAAGTTAACATGTTTCTGAATGCTTATTCCTTTTTTGGGATTGGATTTGTCCTGCAAGCTGAATACTTGTTTCTCTTTATTATAATCTATTTTGAATTGTTTCCCAGTTTTTTTTTTTTGGCTATTTTGAATCCTTAACGGTTGTATAATTAAAATACAGATCAAAGATGGTTTTGCTGATGGAAAGGATCTGGTTGTCACTGTGATGTCAGCAATGGGCGAAGAGCAGATCTGTGCCCTCAAGGACATTGGTCCAAAGTAGCTTTACCTTGTTTATGAAATTATTGAAATTTTAGCTGAAGATTTGGTTAAAAGTTCTTACGGTTGCATTTTCAGACCGAGAAGATACATATTAGCTTTCTGTTGGGTTTTATTTTGGGGTTTGAAACACTGTGTGCTAGTTCGAAAACAAATGCCTCGGTGGGGACTCCCATCAGATGTCTTCAAAACTTTTATTAGCATTCAATTTGATGTTGTCGAAGCTTTTCTTAAGAAATTACTTTCATTTATCTTCATTTTGTAGTTTGTGGGGGTAACTGGCATCAATTTCTCAAGACTACTTATAAAACAAAGTTGTTTAGAAAAAAAAAAAAAAAAATCTTTCAACTGAGTAGGGAATTGGTTTTTATTTTATCTGGTCTTTATTTCAAATTCTTCAAATTAGGTGGTTGGTTTTAATCAGGCTATTTCAAAAATAAATAAATAATAATAATGATATTTTAAAAGATGTGGGTCTTATTCTGGTTTCAACAGTTGGATCTTTGTGATGGAGAGGTAGGAATGTAACAAAATTGGTCATTCTCTTTTCACTTGTAATCGATTCTCTCCCCTATATCGTGCTTACTATTACCCAGTGTCTGACTAGTGTTTCTATAATTGCTCTCTGTTACCAACTGGCCATTGTAAGAGGGAAGAAAGAAATTATTGGTAGTGAATGTGCCATGAAATTCATCCAGTACTTAGTCTCACCAATTGCGAGATGATTTGGTTATGTTCTTGTAAAGTGTGTCATTAAGGAAAATTTAGTTGATAAAGATTTGGTAATATATCTAATTTGTATCTCGAGAATATGTTATGGATCTCTAAGATAAATATCAATTGTTGGATCTCACATATACAAGGGATTTATTTGGGGATAAATATACTTGTCATAGACACATGTAGAAGTTTAAATATAGGATGAAAGTTCCCAATTTTTACTGGCTTAGTCTATAATTATTATTATTATTATTATTTGTTTAAATGTGGAGGAAGATCCGATAGTCAGTTTATTTAGGTTTATTAAAATCGTTGGCACCTAACCATTGAATATCTATCAAAATAATTTATAACATCCCCATCTGGGTCTATTTGGAAAATTTTGGACAAGTCAATTAACTTTGGTATTTTTAATATATAATAAACAATTTACATGCAATATGATGATGTAATAATTGAGTATTTAACAATCTATGTGATAAGAAAAAGAAAAACACTTTTCTTACTTAACTTAGTAAGGTTTCAAGTCTTCTTAATTGTCATTTTGCTCAAATGAATTACCATATTGGCACTCCAACACTATAACCCTTTAGATTTCGTGGAAAAATTAAGACCCAAATTTTTTTTTTTTTTTAAATAATTTATATTAGGTTTAATCCAAGATTTTGAAAACACTAATATTGGAGTGGCATTGGATTTACGACGATTTTTACATTTCTGATGTAGAGGTGCGCACATAACTGTAAATATTATTTTCTCACAATCCCAGCACGACTTTTTTGAAAATGAAAGACTATCGAACTTTCACCTAACTCCCAAATTTAAAATTCAAATTCAAAAAATTTCTTTTCCAAAATTCATAGAATTTTCTTTTAAATTTTGTGGTGGTCAAAAGATCATAGTAACTATGAAATCCTACGGGAGTCGGAATAAAAAAATTAAATTAAATCTGTTTTAAAGCTTTTAGTTGCGAGATGGGATGACTCGGAAGAGTTAACTCATATAGTTGAGTGCCAAAACCAGACACGAAATCGAGTTTGAAACATGATTTTTAAATTCGTCCGAGACTGAGACGTATCGTCCGAGTTAACTCGGTATCAAAGCCTAACGAGACCAACTCACAATGTGTCATGAAACAACTGCATATCGTGAGATATGCGAGTCGTCTCGAACGATATTTTTACAAAACTCGGACGATACGAATGAGATATACGAGACAATACAGATATTACGTTAACTCGCGAGATAAACGAGTTGTATCGGATGAGATTTTTAAAATCTCGTCCGAGTTGTATCGGATGAGATTTTTAAAATCTCATCCGAGTTAACCTAGACAACCGAGTTTTACGAAAAAAAAGTTACAAATGAAAATTTCTGTTCTATTTTTACAAGCAATAGCTATTGAGTGATATTATTACTTTCTTGTGATAAATACTTAAATGTATTTTTGATAATTTGTTTTATTTTTTCTTTAGAAGCTTTTTAATGAAATTTTCATTAGAAATTTATACTGATCTTTAGGAAACATGTGTTTTATTTTATTACCTTGAATTTGATTGATAGGTATATTATGATTTTTTTTTTTAATTTTATATTTTTTGGGGGGATTCATTTTTTAATAGGAATTAATTCTGAATTTTTCAGATTTTTTAAATGGTTAAAAACCATTGTTTCAATGTTGAACGAGACGAGACGTATCATCCGAGTCAACTCGGTATCCGAGGTGAACGAGACGAGACCAAATACCGAGTTTAAAAACCATGGTTTTAAAACCAAGCTTACTATACACTACCTCCGAAGATAAGGTCTGAACGACTGGTTTTTCCTAACTTAGAAAAAAAAAAAAAACATCCATGGCGGCAATTTCTTCTGTAGCTGTAGCTCCCATGACGAAAACCCTAAATGCAAACCAAATCCGAAAACTCCCTATAGGCTTCTCCAAATCAAACCCACTTTCTCTCTTTCTTCCCACGTTTCCAAGAAAACGAATTCAAGTATCTCAACCATCGTCCGCCATGTTAGAAGAAGACCAGAAAGGAGGAGAAACTCTCCAAAGCTTCATTAATCTTAACTTGGGCAAATGGAATGGATCCTTCTATGTCAGTGTGGAATTTCTACTTCAGAATTTTTTTTATTTATTTAAATTTTTGTATCTGTTAGTTTCGTTGAATGTGGTTTCTTATTTCGATGTTTGAATCTCATAGCAATTCGATTCTTACGGTAACTTGATGCAAGAAGTGACCACGAAGCTTGCCGTCAGCTCATATGGCGAAGATGAACTCATGAGTCTCATTCAAACGTAAGCTTACGTTATTATTTTTATTTTTTAATTGGGTTTTGTTGCAGAGATTCTGTTACATTGTGATTATTTTTAAAGAAAAAAAAAATAATCTAGAATTTAAGAGGAAAATAAAATCCATCTACAAAGTCATTGGTCTGTGCTTGTTAATGGGTTTTGATGTCCACTTGAAAACAAATAGTCAAATCTCTTGAATAAGTCTATTTGGAACTTATTGATCACATTTGATTTTAATTTCCATTTTCTTGGTAATTTTCAATATTAACACTACAATTCCTGTGAATTAAAGGTGGGTTCTTTAAATTTGAACTATTAAATCATCTCATATGTTAATTCTTTCTTTTAATTTTTTTTGTTTATATTAGTAATATCTAGAATATCACGATGTGTCTTGCCATACCGAGGAGAGCATCAGTAGGGAACTCATTTCCATCCTATATTGTGTAATATGTGACAAGGGTATTCCAACGGTGATCTCGATCTGGGTATTATAGTCCAACATGTGGATGGTAGTCTTACTCTTAGCTCACTATCAAATATTAGTGATTGGTAATTAGTCAGCTGTTGTGATTATTTTGCTTTTTTTTTTTCTTTTTCTTTCGTGAACCTTTGTGTGTAAGTAATGGAATTAGTGTGTGTTAAGTACTTAAGTTCGAACAAACCAAAGCTAATATGTGATAAACTTGAAAATCTTCATGCGTTCATGACCTTTGGATTATGTTAGAAATCGTGTGGATCTAATGCTGGTTCTTGGGTTTTCAAACCCCGATCGATTTCCATTCTCTTCTCACACATGCACAAGGTATGCACTTTGTGATTCAAAGAATGCTGTTTAATAATATATATGGAGCATGATTGATCACTCGTTTAAACAGATTAATTTTTTTTCTTTTCTAAGTTGCCTTCTTGCTTTTAACAGATTACACATGGCACATGCTTGGATCATTATTGGCTTTTGAACATCACGATTTTTTTTTTCATTCAGTCTAGTTTTCTATTTCTAACAAATGACTTTGTTGAAACTTTTGGTACATAATGAGTCTATAGTGAATACTTGAAAGACACAATTCATAGTAATTATTTACATTTTCTTTGCTAGGATAGCGAAAGGGGATTAATTTGTGCTTGGATCATGTAGGCTATACATAAAACAACCTTCATCAACTTCAATTTCGGGATATAATTCTGAGCCAGAGTGGGCAGAGTACAAAATCAAAGAAACCAACGTGTTTACTGTAGACAAGTATCAACAGGTGAGATTTTTGGTAACTCATATTTGTGAACTTAAAGACTTGTTGAGGCAAAATAGGTTACAGCTTAGCCTTTGTGTTCTCATTGTTATCTTTTGAAAATATATTGTGGTTAGTCCGCAGATTGGCTTTTTCCCAAAAGAGAGGGCATTTTCTCTAAGATACCAGACAGCTGGAATGATAGAAGCTGTATTGAGGCAGGGGGTGCTTGGGGAAGATGATACTGGCGAAGAATCACCCAAGTGAGTGCTTCTTCTCTGAAAGAATTACCTTATTGAGAATTTTCACTACTTATTGGAGTAGAGGAACTACACCGTAATTTATTTATTTTCCTTTTAATTGGTTTGAAACTAAATTAAGTGATAGGTAAAGAGATTTATGCTTAATTTACTAGTGTTACTTCAGCACTACAACAATTGTCTATTTATTCAGTGATTCTGTGCAGAAATCTAAAGCTTCCCTCTCGTCGGCCTTCTGTTGTCTGTGAGAATTGCCTTTATTCACAGGAGAAATATATGCGAGCGAGAGCCTTCCATATCTTGGACCCAAGAGGCATCGTTGAAATGCTTCTTATTTTTCTTGAAGAACGAGGGGACGGGTTATCTCATCCTCCTTCCCTCGACAACTCTAAGGTTATTAATTACGCTGACTTCGAGTAATTATCAAAAAATGATATCTTCTGAAGCTCATTTGATGACCATGCTTGATTTGATATATCTTGATCACTGTCCAACTTTAATTAGTTATGGAACAACATCTTTAAGTTGTTTGGTTACATATCCTACAATGCCTTATATCCCTCCTTGATATGCAGGATAGTACAAGTAGGATAACTCCATTCCTTGGTAGGTGGAAGGGTCATTCAGTAACTAAGCGCAGTGGAGTTTATGGAGCAACAATTGCGGAAGCTAATACAGTTTCTTTACTTGAAATTGATGATAAGGGTCGGCTAATTCAGGTTTCTGAAATGATTCGATCCCCTTAAGATGTAGTGTGTTTTGTTCAACCTACTTTAGCATGGAGAACTTAAGGCATGGAATTTTATTTATTTTTTTTTTTAGGTGGGGTTGGGGGTGCAAATTTCACATTGTTTCTCAATTTGACTTTTAACTTATAAGAGATCGACTAAGTCAATCATTAATAATTATGAGTTTGGACTTTGGTAGTCAAAGCTCAAGCACACCAAGTCGACTTGTATGGGTTGCAAGTTGATTAAGAAGTTAGCAAAATACGTGTGTATTTTGTGGTATCTATAGGTTCTTTAAGCATAATTTGCTTTATGCGGTTGTAATGAGTTGAGTTCTGTCTTCCTTTTCTCAACCAGGACATTACTTCAACATCCATGGGAAGCGATGTTACAACTAACGTCAATTGGTCAGGCACTGTCTCTGATAACCTGGTTACCTTTGATGGAGGCTTCCAGATGACTCTGTTGCCCGGAGGCATGTACATGGGATGTCCATGCGATGTGGCAAAGAGCGTGGCACAATCAAAGTCGTTCCATATGGAGTTTTGTTGGTCAGAGGCACCTGGCAAGAGACAGAGGCTTGTACGTACTTATGATGTCGAGGGTTTGGCGGTATCATCGACTCATATCTTTGAAACCAAAGTATAAGTGTCTCTTGATGTACTCATCAAGGAAGTGTACTTATGATTTCATCGAGAAAACAATCATCTCCGTGGTTCTACAACGATGGGATTGATGCACATGGCTTAACCATTTATTTATATACCCAAGCTTTCTCCAAGTCAACAATGTTTATTGAATCAAAACTGGCGGAATGCTATCCTACAATTGAGAAGGGAAATGAGGCATTCATGTCTACATGTATTGGGTCTATTTTTTAAGTAGTTTTGTCTTAATTTGAATTTCTTAAAATAATATAAATTCTTATGTGTAGATTGTTTTGTATCTCTCTCATGGATGGGCTGGAGGCCTTTTGTTGTTTGTAAATGAAATTTTAACTATCATAAGAGAGAGAGAGAGAGAGAGAGAGAGAGAGAGAGAGAGAGAGAGAGAGCATTTCTTTTGTACTCATGTCTTCGGTAGTTTAAGAGTCTTACCATGATAGTGAGGTAAAAAGGCCTTACCAAGCCTCATCCACCATCAAAAAGACCTCAAGCAAAACAAAGTCCTCGAGATTCATTACAAATTGCAAGGTCTTGTTTTACACATCTCGAGGTCTTTTTATGGTGGATGAAGCTTAAGAACAACTTTTTTTTTTTTTTCCCCTCACTATCATAGTAAGGAAGGGGTTTGTTTAGAGAAACCCGTGTTTTGGGTTGATTAGCATTTATCAAATCAAACTTTAAAAAAGCATCCCATTTCGGAATTATATAATGATGAATACACACAGTGATCCTATGAGGCTGATGTGGCAAGGGCACAGATCTATAGATCTTTTTTTCTTGTGTATCTTGAAGAGAAAAAGATCTATGATTATGTGCCCTCGCCACGTTGGCCGCATAAGATTTACCGCGTGCACTCAATACGACTCTATAATAAAACATTGGAATCTTACATGCATTAATGGATGTGTGGGTTCATAAGGATGAAAGTGCCCACTTATAAAAGTTGGTAAAGGCATGTCAAGAGTTGATCCCTCAACCCAGGTTCAAGTCTCGTTGAACCCACTTTCATGTTGACAACTAACCACTTTGCTTGCCTAGCTTAAAATAATGGTTAGTAAGAGTCTTGTAGAATGGTGGATCAATACTACTTAATAATGGTATGTTTGATTGCACATGAAAAATAGGGTGGAAAATCAATTTCCATGGAAAATGACATTTTTCAAGTGTTTAATTGCACATGGAAATGGAAATTCATTTTCCACCCCATTCAAAAAGTCCACTAAATTATGGATTTCACTTTCCTACCCATATGGGTGGGAAAATGAAATTCACCCATATTTTCCATCCTCAATTCTTTCCTACCACCACCACTACCACTACCACCACCACCACCACCACCACCACCACCACCATTACACTAACCTCGTCGTCATCGTCATCGCCGTCGTTACCATCGCCGTCGGTTCCGTCTCCGACCACCTTCTCTCTCTCTCTCTCTTCTTCCTCTTCTTCTCAATCCCTCACCTCCTCCGCCACCACCACCACGACGTTCTCCCCCCATCTTCCTCACTTACCTCTGTCGTCGCCATTGTCACCGTCGCAGTCGCCGTCGCCGCCACCGTCGTCGCCGTCGTCATCGCCGCCACCTTCATTGCCACATCTTCTCCCCTCCCTCTTCCTCGTCATCTTCTTCTTCCTCTCCCCCTCCTCTCATCTTCTTCCTCCTTCTCCTCTTCTTCTTTTTTCTCATATTTTTCCATGATTTTATCCAAGTGAAATCAAACAATGGAATTTGATTTTCCAACCCTACCTATTTTCCACAACTAATTTCCCATGGATTTCAAATTCCATGGAAAGTGACTTTCCATGCAATCAAACATATTTCAAAATGCTGAATATTTTCATTGGGTTCGTCAAACCTAATAGTAAAGTTACAATATATTTGAATTATGAAAAATGCTAGAATACACAAACAGAGACACAAAGGTGCAAAAATGATGTGACGCACGCACAACCGTAGATCCTTTTTACTCGTATCTCACGGAAAAGCATCTACCATAATGTGCACAACACCACATCATTTAGTCACCTTTGTGTCATCCTAGCACAACTCTTGAATTATATTTATGTGCAAGAGACTTATGTGAACCAATAACAAACGGGTTGAGCTCGATGACTCGTGAAAAAACACATGATCTCAATCTCAATCTTAACCATATAAGGATAAAATCCATCGATAGGATAAATCTCAATTGTTTGATTTTATGTTTGCATGGTTGGGATCATGTGTTTTTTCTCTAAGTCGACAGATCCCAAGTCCCGACCCATAACAAATTGTGTAATGATTTTTTAACGCCCCTTTGACACATGCCCCTCTACGTCCCCGTCCCCCATCACGTAACTGTAGATCTTTTGTCTTAGGATGCACATAACCATACATACTTTTTTTTTTTTTTTGGGTATCCTACAGACAAATGATCTATGATTCTGTGATAGGGTCACAGGGGTGTGTGTCAGAGGGGATGTCATATTATCACGACTCTAACAAATTATCTCTCCATACCCTACGAATCAGATTCTTTCTAGTGGTAAACTGAAAACCAACGGACCAGTTGAAAATGCTAAAGTGACATTTACGTTGACATCGTTTCACACATTGCTGACGTGTATATGTATGTATAACTATAGTTGCTTTTCATCGAGATATGAGTGAGGAGCATTTATAATTTTGTGCACACCAATGTGTGAAACAATGTCAAAATTCAATGTCCCTGCAGCACGATTTATCGTAGTAGGTCCTAGAATCCAAACCCACAAATATATAAATTCGGGTCTGAATCGGATCAATCCATCCCATTTAGTGCTCCTTCTTTCGGACCATTCTCGAGAGAGAGAGAGAGAGAGAGATGAGTACTTCGGCTGCGCGATCTTCTGAAGCTAATAGCAACAAAGAAGAAAGGCCGAGATTCTTCAACGCGAAGGCGAAAAGCTTGTGTTGGGAAAAGGCCGAAGTGGTGGCTGGTCGACATCCCGAACGATGGCGCAAAGACGCGGCTGGTAACATTGTCTGCAAGCGCTTCTGCAATTGCCAGGGCTGCCTCTGCTTCGAATACGACCACATCATACCCTTCTCCAAAGGTATCCTTCTCTATTTAATTTTTTTTTTTTTGGGGTGGTGGGTTGAACGATTTTGTTGTTCTTTGTCGATTCTATTATATGGGTTGTTAATCTTTCCCATTCTTGTTTTGTTTGAAAATTCAATTTATTTTTTTAAGGAAAAAAAAAACTAAATTGGGTTTGGGTTTCTGTTGAAGGTGGAGAATCAATTGCGGAGAACTGTCAAATACTTCAAACAAGGGTGAACAGATTTAAAGCAGATAAGGAGTGGGTGGAAAAAGCTGAGCTTCAGGGTTTCTCTTGCGATTTGAAATTTACTGGTATTTTTTTGCTCAATTTTCTTTGCTTCAATGGCATACTTGTTCTCTTTTATAAGCTTGATTTTGGCTTTCTTATCAAGTTACCATTTTTATTAGGTTAGTTATTTGGATTGTGGAAAGATTTTCGAGAAAATCAGAAATGAACACATTCAAGGGAAACTAAGAAAAACACAATTGGAGATAGAAAAAAAAAATTCTCCCTTTTTTGAAATGGAAATACATTTCAAAATTGCTAAAGAAGAAATATTAAACTAATTTTGCAATGTTACAATGAATATATACCCACCAAATTTACTCAAATGCTTTCTCTTAGTCGATAAAAAATAAAAAGGTGATACTTTGGTTGAAAAGATATTAAAAATAAAGTGTGGTCTCTCAATGTACATTTAATTTTATTTAATTTAGGCCGTGCATGTGGTGCTAAAATCATGCGTATCTCAAGGAGTTGACAATATCTTTGAAGCTTTAACTTACCATTTCAACAACACAAGTTCAATTTATTAGTGCTACTTGGCCCGTTGGCCGTAGTTAAGATATGGGACTTAGCTAAGTTTTATCTTATTTTTTAATAAATCATACAAGGCTTTCTATGTTGAAATGAGTTTACTCAGGACATGCTTCATGTTTGGAAATTCTCTACCGTATTTAATCCTGAAGCATGTCTCCAGGAGATTTGAAACCCAACTTATTTAGGCTTTGTTCTTGCAAAGAAGTATATTTAGCCCACAATGGGGTAAGACTATAATTTCATGCGAGGATCCTCAACAAGTGTTTTTTTTTGTCTTCTGTTTTCAGTAAGCCTGTTTTTAATGAGATCAGTAACACGTGTTGCATGGATTGTCATGGATATACATGTACGACATTAAGGCCCATTAAGATTGGATTGTCAGGTGCGATAGGTTTGTTTTCCATGCATCAAGCTATGTTTAGTTTCATGTGTAAGGCAACAAATTTATTAAATTTTGTCGTTATCTCCATTGATGAAATAATGCATACTTGCTTTGTTTGGTGCCTAGCACTTCTGCAGATCGATCTAATCCTGAAGTAGATAATTGTGTGAATTTAAGACGCATTGTGTATTGAGACTGTATTCCAACGACATAAGGAACACTTTGACGTGACTTTTTAAGAGTTTAATTTAGTGGAAGATATACTAAAAATAGTTAAGAAACTTGACTGGATTTCAATAATATAGAACAAGCCCAATACAAAATAGAACCATTGGACTATGCTACCCTCGGCCATTGCTTGGGGGGTTTGGAACGAGAGAAATAACAGGGTGTTCAATAGTAAGGTCAGAAGCTGTCATGCTGGATTCTTAGAGATCTTGGGCTTGTTATACCCGTGGTCCAAACAAAACATAGAGTTCTCTATGCAACAATTGATTCTGTAGTTTTTTTTTAAGTTTTTACTTTTTCTTTCTTGTTGCGCTGTGGGAGGCTGTCTCGGCCTCCTTGTATTTTGTTTTACCACATTTCAATATATTATACTTTTCAAAAAAAAAATAGAACCATTGAATTGGATTTTCTTTGGTTAAATTTAGAAGACCCACTTGGCGAATGTTTAAAGCTGAAAAAAAAACAAATTACTTAAATTAAGGTGGAGATTGCATCATTCCATTTAGAGAGTCACACCATATTTGGTTGGATGGAAAAGAATATAGATTCTATTTCTTGGAAAGAATTCATGTATTCCTGCCCCAATCCCAATGTTCGTCTCTCGTCAGTACAAAGAAAAGAAAAAGAAAATGAATGCATGACGGGAATTGCTTTCAAAATGTTTGGTTTTTAAGTGTTCATAGTGTTCTACGCTTTGATGAAATAGTGGGTACTGACTAGAGTTGCATAATTTTCCTTTTGCAGACAAAGAGCTCGACATCATTGAAATGGCTGTTTATGGGGACGTGATTCGGCCAGGAAACCAATGTCGTTGCCGAACTGTTGCTGAAATGCTCGGCAAGTACAAATCAAAGCAACCCATGGCTGCTTGTGAACTGCCATATAAGGAAGCTTCATAGCTGTAAAGAATTGAGATATTGCTGTGAGATTTAACTTTAGGCGAACCAGGTTTATTCTCTATCATAGGATTTCCTGATATCTATCATTTACACAGAGGAACCCAAATCGTGTCTTGATGTATGTTGTGATTTTTATATTAATTTAAATATAATTCTCATTTTCCATTCTTATGTATTTTGAGAACTTATATTATCACACCGACTTTTTTCATAAATCACCACTTAATGAAATAAATATATACAATTAACCATATAGATATAAACACAAAATTATGAAGTAAAAGAATTAAGAGCTTTCCTAACTGGAGCAGAAGCCCAAATTAAAATGCTGTTTTCATGGAAAAGTCGAAATGGGTTGTGGTCATTAAAAGAATAGAATCATTATCTGCCCTCAAAGCTTTAATTAAGATTTTTAGCAGAAACCATGGTTTTAAAACTCGTCTAAGATCAATCTAGGTGAGGTGATTCTTGTTGGTCTTTCATAAGCAAGCGAACAAGATAGTTGTCGAATATCCAAGTTGGCTAATTCGCTATTTTGAAAATATTGGCTGATTTTTCATAAACTTGATTGTTTGTCTCAATTGAGTTTTGTGTTTTAATCTGGAATAATTATTTTTTTACTGATTTAAATATAGGTTATCCATCTTAATTAAAATAATGCTGAAGCAACTTCAAAATTATACCTCACATCGCACATCTTGACGTGAAAGTGTATAGGAATCATAAATACTTTTCATCTTTAAGTCACTCCAACACGACTCAAAGAATTATAATTATTTAATATACATTTAAGAGTCGTACTCAAGCACCATTAAAATCGGCATTGTTCATGCATTGGCGTGCACAAAATCATAAATGCTTTTCACTCGACCTCTCGAAGAAAATTTTGTATGATTATGTACACGCATTCACATCAGTAATGTGTGAAACGATGTAAATTTAAATGTTGTCACGGCTCGAAACAACTTTTTTGATAAAGATGAAAATGACAGAGACGTTCACATTTCTTAAAAGGAGAGCCATTGTAAGGGAGACAAATGTTTGGTAAAAACAGAATCGTAGATAGGAAAAAGTCAATACATCCATATCCTACCAGCTGCGAATTTCGTGCTAAAAGTCATGAACCATTTAGTAATGGAATGTTGATCTCTTATGACTGGATTTGGTAAGAGTTCACTGAATTCAATTTTTATGAGAGTTCTTATTGGCACCCTAACTTTTATTTATTACACTTCAAGTAAAAAAATAAAAACTTGGATTCTTCCTGAAACGTGCATAACTTGTGTCAAAGAATTGATAAGGTAAAATTGTTGGTATTTTATCAATGAATTTGTAAATTATAAAAGTGACGAATTCACTCTAAAATTATGTTTTGAGAATAAAAATGAACAATGTATCAAAATTAGAATTTCTTCATATTCAATTCATAAAATGGAGATTCACTCATGAGTAAATAAATGAATAATTGAGAGAAAGTAAAAGTTGGGGTGTCAATCAGGGGTGAAATCATGATTTTCTTGTAGTGAGGGCAAACTATGATTAATTGTATAGTTGAAGAATTTAAAGATGAATGGCTTTTGAGAGAAATTCAAAGGTTTTTTTATTATAAGTTGAAGAAAATGATATTTAGATCATTTCTAATTAGTATATGAGAAGGACCAGTTAAGAGGCAATATCATCAACAAAAAATTGAAAAAGAGGGTGAGGAGGTAAATGGGGAGAGAGGTGAGCGAGTGGAGACAAATGAGACATGTAATTAGTTGAAAATATAAGGATGTCTCAATGTTCTGTGGGGGGCAATTGCCCCGCCAGTTCCTTCCTTGGTGTCAATAGAAACACTTTCATCTTATTTTTCCCCAGATTTTTTATTTATTTAGGGATTTAAGATTCTATATGAGCATAATCATAATTGTAAATAATTACTTAAATTGTTTGAACGAATGTTGTAGTATTGAAATTATAATCTAAGCCAAACGTTTGTAATGTTCCCTTCATTACATTTTAGGGTCATGAGTAAAGCTCTTGCTTGGGGATTTTAAATCGTCTAAGTCCTTAGTCCCATTTAATATTATTTTGGCTAAACCAGGCCCAGCCCAAACCGACAAACACCTCTAATCCAAACCCCATAGGCGTTTTATTTCTCCACAACACTCAAACACAACAATGTCAATCTAAACCAGAACAAAACATTATATTATGGTTTTAAAACTTGTTTTGATGTCTCGTTTTCTTCTTGAGCAAGAAGACGAGATATACAATTTATTTAACTCGTCTTAAATGAAATTTTAAAAAATACTTTGAAATTAGAATAAATCACGTCTTTGAGACAACTTGTAAACTCGTCAACGATATGGAAATAATTCAGATGAGTCATCTCCATGTTAGACAAAATTTAAAACCATGCATCATTCACGCCTACCTCTCTGCCAGGGCAGTGTGCACCGCACGAAATAATTCTACTCATCTTCTATAAAATTATAAGTGGTGTGCGTTGCTGACACGTTTTGTCCTTTATATATAATATATATATTCAGTTTTCTCAACAACCATCCCATACTAATTTCTCTACTATTATTTTTCATATAGAAATTTTCTCACTCCTCAGCGATGGGGGCCCCTATTCGATATCTCCACAGCATCTACTGTTAAACAATCAACCATCCAATAATCTCTGATGTTTTGGATTTATTCAAAGAATTTTAACAAACAAACAAACAATAACACTTGATTTTTTTTTAGTATAAAGTTTATTTAATCACTTTAAATGGTCCCACATGCATGACCTCAAGAGGTGCATCTATGGGTTGCAAATCTGGGTGAGGTTTTGCATTTTTTTTATTTTTATTTTTATTTTTTATTATTTATAATTATTGGATTGAGTTAGATACAAGATTTTAAATCTTGTCCGAGATCGAGATGATTGTCCAAATTGTCTTAATATCGTCTATTAATAAGACGAATTGTCAAGTTATCTCAAATACATGATTTGTTCTAATTTTAAGATTTTTTTTTCTTTTTCAAATCCCATCTGAGACGACTCACATAAATCATATATTTCATCTGAGAAAACTTGATCTTGGTCACGAATGAGAGACGAGACGTTAAAACGAGTTTTAAGACATGTGTTCTCCCATGCCACTCGGTATCCTCTTGACTTACCCTAGTCCACTCGGACTTGGTCGAGTTAGAACTATGAATCCAGATGTCAAATCAACTCGCTCAGCCACTCAAAATGTAAAAACCACGTGTTATTTTAATTTCAAGCTTTCCATCATTAGCCTATTTTTCTCAGATAATTACCATTTGAAGTTATTTTTACCTATTTCTTACATAAATCTCTCTCTCTCTCTCTCTGTTCAATAGTGAAAGACTTGATATAGGTATTTCTGTTATTTTGTAAAGTCGTCGGGGGTACACAAGTCAAATAATTTCAACTTTTACAACATTTATTATTTCTAGTTTAATTTAATTTTCAAGATAAACAAATTACCATTTCTCGTGTACCAGCCGTGGACTTTCACTGATTTTCAGATCTCCACAGAACCCAACAACAGAAAGAAAGAAAGAAAGAAAGCTCAGAAAGAATTTCTCTGCAACTCTTCTTTAAAGAGGAAAAAAAAAGCTTCGAAAAACCCTAACAATGGCGATTCTCAGCTAAAAAGTAGACTACAGAGACATACAGTCGTCAAAATGGCTGAAAAAGAAGGAGCTTCAAGAGCAACAGCTCCTTCCCGCCCTACAATTTCTCTCCCTCCTCGCTCTTCGGTTGAGAATCTTTTCATAGGTGGAGCTGGCGCGAGCCCTGGTCCGATGACACTCGTTTCAAATTTCTTCTCAGAGAACGATCCTGACTCGGAGTATCGATCCTTCTCTCAACTCCTCGCAGGGGCCATGGCTTCCCCTGTTGCGGCCACTGGTAGGAGGCCGAGCTTGTCGATGGAAAGCTCGATAGAGGATGATTCTTCCAAGGGGAAGGATTCGAGTGATGGAATTGAAAAAGATTTTCGGTTTAAGCAGAATCGACCCTTGAGTTTGGTGATTGCGCAGTCGCCCATGTTTACTGTTCCACCTGGGTTGAGCCCTGCTAGCTTGCTTGATTCACCAGGGTTCTTTTCGCCTAGTCAGGTAAGCTTCGACTTTAATCTCGTCTACAAAGGGTTTAATTTGAAATTTGTTTGGGTTTCTATGTTTCTGTTGTTTCATTAGAGATTGAAGTACCCTTTGTATTGAAATTGAGGAAATTTTTATGAAACCTTGAAACTCAAGATGGTCACTTTGTCTTGTTACGTGTTGTAATTTTTTTTTTTTTTTTTTTTTAATTACAATTTTTTGGGTGTTTTGAGATGGTTACTCTGTTCTGTTAGATAACCTATATTATAATTTTTGGGGGGTTTTCTGTTTTTTGTGTGATTTTTTGGGCCCACTTTTAGTTGGGAGAAGGCCCTTTTTATTCGGATTTCTTTGTCGGTCCCATATTGTATGTGTGAGGACACGATGTCCATAAATTTATTTGAGCCTTATAATATCTGGGTGAATGAAAATGATGACCACAAGTATACCCATTGCAATTTTTTTACATAATTCCTATTCTTATCTTTTCTGAGAAACTTTTCTTCTGTAATAATGATAGACCAAGATAACCATAATAATGAGATAAAAGTATTTACTTCAAGAATGGTGTCCAAGTCCTGTTTAAATAAAAAGTTCAATCCAAGATCTAGTTCCCACAAAAATAGCAAGAAGGGGAATTACAAATTCAATAAATCAAAAGGAGAATTCTTGAAAATTAAGGGAGATTGCCATGCCCTAGGTCCAAGTTCTGCAATTGGAAGTCATGATAATTCTAGGAACAACAAGCATTCAACTCAAGCCAATGTGACATTGGTGGAGAACCTATTTACCATTTTATTGGAAGTTAACATGGGTTATTAATGTCAACGCCTGGTGGGTAGGCACAGAGAACATATATTTAGATGAAAGTGTTTTCTTTCCTACGAGCCAATAAGAAATGGTGAAAATTTGTTCATGAGTGACTCATTGACGTTTGTCGTTGCAGGTAAATTGAAAGTGATTCTGAAATTCACCTCTGTTAAGGTCCTAACACTGAATGACATTCTCCATGTACTTGATATTCGGAAGAACATGGTATCTAGTTAGTTGTTAAGAAAGAAGGGATTCAAGCTTATTTTTGAATCTGACATATATGTCCTAGCCAAGAATGGAATGTTCGTGGGAAATGGGGTTCCCAAGGAGTGATAAGAGAAGAAACTTTGCATTTACGTTTCTTATTCCAAACCCACAATCTTTGTTCTCATTCAAAGGGGGTCATGAGAGTTTCTTCAAATGAGAGTAATGGATGAATGAATTTTTTTTTTTGATAAATATAAAATTTTCCATTGAAAAGAAAGGAGAAAAGGTGGCTGAGATAACCCTTAAACAGCAAGACAAAAAAACACGAACATGCCAAAAACAAATAAAGAAAAAAACCAAAAACCAAAAAAAAAAAAAAGAACAAAGGAAACGAAAGTTACACACCCAAAGGGGGGCTACGAGTCACAAATGGTATCTCAATTGAAAACAAAATCTTGGAAACACACGCCCTCGAATTCCTTACTCATTTTCTACCAAAAGAAGAGTAACCCCAAAATTTCCTAAATCACCGTATGAGATGAGCTCTCCTTACTGTAGAACACTTTATTGTTGCGTTCTTTCCAAAGACCTCACGCAATGGCTGAAGGAAGGATAGTCATATTGAATCTCCAACCCTCCAAAAGTGCGAAAAGAGAAAGAGGGAGAACCCAAACCACCTGGTAACGAGATAAAAAGAACATTCAAATACCACGCAAGAAGGGACAATGAATAAGAATGCGGTTGGCAGACTCCCCATTCTTCAAGCTTAGGTAACAAAAATTTGGGGTGATCCACCCTCAAGAAATTAAATTGTCCAAGGTTAGGATTCTACCCAAAGAGGCAAATCATAAGAAGAAGGAAACCTTGAGTGGTATAAGAGCGGACCAAATGATGGACGGTGAGAAAGAAACCTCACACGACGGAATCAAGCAATTATAAAGGGATTTAACAGAAAACCTCTTGTCCTTGGCCTTGAACCATTCCCTCCTGTCTTGCTCATTCTCTCTGAATTGGACCAAATTAAGAAGATCTAGAAGAGATGTGACCTCAGTTAATTCCCAGTCATTGAAGTTCCTCCTGAAACCCAGATCCCAAATTTTTGTCTTTTGGTCGATAAGGTTTATCCTTAAATGAAAGTTCCAAGACAAATCTTCCCCATTCCAAACAATGAAGTCTTTGATCGGGCAATTTTTCTGGAGGAGAGAGCAAAGATAACTAAGGAATCCTCCATCAAAGGATTGTCACTACAACACCTATCCTCCTAGAACTAATCTTGGTACTTCCCCCAACTTTGAATTGGAATGCCTTTGGAGAACATAGGATGTACGTTAAGAATGCCTTTCCAGACACTATAACTATAAAATTCCTTGTTCTTCCACTAACCCTTCTTAGAATTGAATTGCGATATTTTTTTTTTGAGAAGTATAAACTTTTATAAATGAAGAAAAGATGAGAGGGAGGCTGAGATAGCCCCCAAACAACACAACAAGCGAACCAGAAAAAGAAAAAGAAAAAGAAAATCACACTACATGGCTGGAAGCTAATCACAAATGGCTTCCCACTTAAATAAGAAATCCTGGAAGCGCACTTCCTCAAAAGATTTGTTCATCTTGGACCACAGAAACAGAAGCCCAATAATCTCTAAAATCACTGTGTGGGACGAGCTCTCCTTGCTATGAAATACCCTGTTATTGCTCTCTTTCCAAAGACCCCAAGCAATGGCCGAAGGCAGGATAGCCCAAAGATGCCTCTTTCTAGAAGAGAAAATATTGAAACTCCACCCCTCTAAAAGATCGAAAAAAGATAAGGGGAGAACCCAATCCACCTGGAAATGAAATAAAAAGAACATCCAAATAACACGGGAGAAAGAACAATGTATAAGAATATGATTAATAGACTCCCCATCCCTCGAACAAAGTAAACAAAAATTTGGAGTGATCCACCCCCGTCTGATCAAATTATCCAATGTGAGGATTCTACCCAAAGAGGCAAGCCAAACAAAGAAAGACACCTTAGACGGAATAAGGGCGGACCAAATTATAGATGGAGAGAAAGAAACCTCACAAGGCGGAAGCAAACAATTATAGAAAGACTTGACAGAAAACTTCTTATCCTTAGCCTTGAACCATTCTCTCCTGTCCTGCTCATTCTCTCTGAATCGGATCAAATTAAGAAGACCTAGAAGAGATGTAACCTCCGTAAATTCCCAATCATTGAAGTTTCTCCTAAATCCCAGATCCCAAGAATCTGTGCTCCCGTCCCGAATCAGACACTACCTCACAGAGTTATTTTTTTTCAAAGAGCAAGTGTACAAGGATGGAAATTGAGTAGACAGAGATGAATTTCCACACCACCAGCCCTCCCAAAATCTAACCTTATCTCCCGACCCAACTTTGAATCTAATCTCCCTATCAAACTCAAGAACACCCTTCATGATACCTCTCCACACGCTCCACCCATAAGTTCCTCTGGCCTCGTCACTATACCAACCAAATCTCTTCTCTCCATATTTAGCCTGAACCACTCTCCTCCACAAGTTGTCTCTTTCTTCTCAAAATCTCCAAAGCCACTTGCCTAGGAGAGCTTTACTCGTTACTCTTAGCCCTCTAATCCCCAAACCTCCATTCTTCTTTGGAGAGCAAACCACCTTCCAGCTCGCCAAATGATACTTTTTACCACCATTATTATCATTCCACAGAAAATTCTTTATGAGTCTCTCAATCTTCACTTCCACCGCTATAGGCAACGAGCACAAGGATAAGAAGTAAATCGGAATACTTGTTAAAGTATTTTTAACTGCGATATTTCTATTTGATGACTCTTCTCAACTATCAAGCTCCCCAAATCTCCATATCCATTTCTTGAGAAGGGTTATCTTCATGTTCTTTAGACCTTTAATTCCCCAAAACCCCCCTTTTTTAGGGGTGTAAAGGGATTTCCAAATCGCCAAGTGGTATTTGAAAGTATTATCCTTATCATCCCACAAGAAATTTTTATCAAGTTTCTTCATTCTATTATCCATTCTACCATTTTTTTTTTTTTATAAGTAAAGAGGATTTTATTCAAGACAAAAGGGAAGGTCAAGGTGACCAACCAAATGTTTGTTTTTATAAATGTTGGTTGTAAAAGCCCAAGAATTGAAAGGAACATAATGTGACTAGTTTGCTCCTTTCCTTAAAAAACTCTTGCATTCCTCTCCCTCTAAATACCCCCAAGTGATAGCAAAGAGATATAAAGTAGACCAGAAGACTCCAAGGGGTGCTCTTAATTAGCACGACCTTCCCTCATTTGAAGAGACAATGGACTTTGGGCCAACTTTCTTTCAAAACTTTCTATTACAGGGTACCAAATAGGCTTTAGAACAACAGGAATCATCATGGCTTCCCACGTTATCACAATCCCTCGCTCCTCAAACCTTTTCCCCTAAATTGAGTCTCAAACAGGAAACTACTTTGGAACAACAAAGAAGTCCCTTTAGAAATCAGAGTTTCTTTCATGTGAGATATCCTAATATCATTTTCCCTCTATAGGACCAATTTTCATTGCTCTCAAGATCATTCTGCTTAGGTCCTCAATAGTGACAATAGAATAAGGGTCCCCTTGTCTCGTACACTTAGAGCTCCTAAAAAAATCTACTGATCCCTTCACATCAGAAAAAAGGAGGCAGAACTTCTATATCTTTAAATTTCTTTAAACAGTGTATATTAAGTCTAGATTGAGATTTTGAAGAAGTCATTGCGTTTTGTGAGGAGGAAAAGAATAGTAAGTTTTATATCTCTAAATTTCTTTGTAGTTTGTGATACGCATTTTCAGTGTTGTTGCTTGTTGCCTGATGGATTTTCCATTTTCAAGGTTCTTAATTTATCTTCCTCCCTTTACTAGGAAGCGTAAGACTGTCCAGTACATCGTTATGCTTCATGGTGCCTTCAACCCAAACCATACATATGGTCCACTGAATCTTCAACCTGGATTATTCAATGAACCTTTTTCTAGGCCAAGTCTGAGTTGTATAAACTGACAATCCTTAATGTTTGACTCTCTTTACGGGTTGTTAACTATATATTTTATACATCCATGATTTGGATTTTGGACTAGTTTGGATTGTAAAGTTCCATTACCGACAATGATTTTTGTGCTCTGTCCCACCCAAGAAAGATGTGAATTACTGATTGGCCACATTTCTGGTATTGATGAAGACAGCCTGTATCTTGATAATGGGTATTTATTTTCTCTTTATTGGATGTGTCTAGGGACCCTTTGGAATCTCCCACCAACAGGCTTTGGCGCAAGTTACAGCTCAGGCTGCCCAATCACAACCTCATCTGCAAATCCCATCTGAATATTCGTCTTCTCTGTTAGCACCTCCTACAACTTCATTGGAACACCATCCATTCTATGCGACTCCCCCTCAGCAGATGCCACCCTTAATGTCAGCCCCTAAAAGTACCATGGTGGAATCATCTGCGGTTTCTTATTCTAGTCAGAGATCCCAACCTCCCCTTATTGTCGATAAGCCTGCCGAGGATGGCTTCAACTGGCGGAAATATGGGCAAAAGCAGGTGAAGGGCAGCGAATACCCTCGAAGCTACTATAAATGTACCCATCCAAATTGTCATGTCAAGAAACAGGTTGAACGTTCTCTTGATGGTCAAGTGACTGAGATTATCTATAAGGGTCAGCACAATCATGATAAACCTCAACCCAATAGACGTGCGAAAGAAAGTGGGAATTCAAATGGTAACTTAAATTTACACGGGAATCCTGGAATGGGTCACAGTGGGAATTTGAGCAGATCAAATGAAATTGTTGTTGCTCCTCCAAGGTCTAAGAGGGATCAAGAATCTAGCCAGGCAACACCTGAACGGTCATCTGGCTCAAGTGATGGTGAGGAAGTAGGTGATGCTGAAACAAGGGTAGATGAAGGGAATGGTGATGAACCTGATCCGAAGAGAAGGTAGTTTACGCACCTAATAACAGCAGTCTGTTGAATCTGAGAGGTTCTTTTATCTTATTTTCTCTATTATTAACAAACCTTCTTATTGGGCAGGAATACAGAGGTCAGGGTAACTGAGCCAGCTTCTTCACACAGGGCAGTTTCAGAATCTAAGATCATTGTGCAGACAACAAGTGAAGTTGATCTTTTGGATGATGGTTATAGGTGGCGCAAGTACGGGCAGAAAGTCGTCAAAGGGAATCCTCATCCAAGGTCATGATTTTTTCCTAGTTGTATGTTGATAGTGGGAATTAGTTGATCTGGAAAACATTATATTACTGTGGAAAACTAGGTATGTTGATAGTATCATTTTTTTTTATGATAGATAAGCTGGGCTTGGATCCACAACCTTAAAGTTGCATTACAATATGTCGACCAAGTAATCTATGTGTTTTAGCCCTATATTGACAGTATCATACAAGCATATTCTATGACTGTTTATATTTGCTTTAGATGGTTTAGATTCCTGCCCTTCATTTGATCCCTTCAAATAAGGCTGTTGTCTGTTTACCTATCAAAAAAAAAAAAAAAAGAGGCTGTTGATTGTTTGTACAGCTTATGATTACGGGGAAGATGGTTTTTCGTCTTCCACAGGATCATGTTAGAAACTTAGATGCAAAAAATCAATAGCCTGAAGGGGTCACTGTGGAGTGCTAGGAGAAAGAAGAATTTGACTTGGCCATAAATTTCAACTTCTAGTAGGATTTGTATCTTGATTTTTATTTATAGTAGGAAGTTGTTCTCTTGGTTAATTTTATTATTAACTAGTGTAGTAGGAAGAATTTGAGTAGGATGGGGAGTTATTAATGAGATTCTATAAATGAGGTGGATACCAATTTGAGAACAGAAATGCTTGCTTGAAGCTTTGAATGCAATAGCAGTGTTTACTTCATCCCTCTCTGGGTGATATTTGTTTTCTCTCTTCTTTTTTCTTTTTAAATCTCAATTGCTCATTCTTGAAGGCTGAGGACTTCACTTCGTTTTCTGCCACATTGTATGCAATAAATCTCAGTTAAAAGACCCGTAGGACTTTTCTTTTACCACGTATGAAGAGAATCTGTCCTGCCTCATTTGGCTGGATTTCTTCCCATTTCATAGCTCGCCCAACCTACTTTATGACACAGGAAATGAACTACTGAAGATCACTTCTAAGAACAATTTGACCCAGTATATGCAGTCTTCTCTTACTTGTTTCTGAGGTTTGATTTTTTTTCCCATTTCTTGGGCCTCATTTGATTTTAACTTATATTCCACACCTGAGAGAAAGCGATCGTCTTGCTTTACAAGTCTCTCTAACAATTCTACTGCCTGCCTCACCTTGTATTACTTCATGATTCTGTCAACATTTTGTTTTTCTCTGTTGGTTTCGTCCAGTCATTAATAACTTGATTATTTTTAGATAATAGTAGATAGAAACAACGCTTGTAAGGAGTCCTATTGAAACCAAGAAATATAGGCCTGCCTGCCATCCACACCAGAATAGATAGAGTTTTCCGAAAAAACCTGCTAGTGGAGGAAGACCTCCTAGGGATAAGAGACATAGGGCTAAAGAGAGAGCCAAAAAAGGATCGGACCTTCTTTTTATGCATCTCTCGTTATTTGGTTACCATATTCACTTCTTTGGGCTTCTATTGAATCGAGAAGTAGGTTTGATTGTACATCTTTTTATATATATATATAGATATATAATCCCTGAGGCCTTCTTGACGATGTTACCTCTTCGATTGTTGTTAGTGTTATCCTACGCAGAAACTGATCTACGTTCTTCTAGGAACCCAATGTTTCAGAAACTAGCAAAACTTGGTGGAACCTCACAGTTACCAGTGGATGAGATGCCATTTGGAGTTCTCTTAATTTTCATATAAAAAGGGGATGGAACCTCTGACCTCTGTCTGAAATTTCACTAATGAGTAACTAAATACATGTAAAACAGTAAATAGATAAATCTTGGGTACTTGCACTTAGAAGAACACATGGACGTTGATGCAAGCAACTAAACTTCGGTAACCTTTCCTTTTATTTGTGTTTAAGAAACTTCCGGATTTTGAATATAAGCACTGTTGGCTAACCGCTCAAACCATGAACAAATCCTAGTATATCAAACTACGTTGCATAAACTCTTCTAAAAAGGGTGAAGTATCTGCATCAAATACGTGTTGGATTTTGAAACTCCACTTGTGCCACACTTATGAATTCTATTTGTTTCCTTACTGAAAAATCTTGATTGACATTTATCATAGATTATGAGTCCTATCATTTCCAATTAAGATTTATTTTCTGCAGCAAATATAACATTGAATACATGTATTATCTTGTCTATAGGTATATGACACATAAATAATCCAGTATTATCAAATATTATTTACACAAATAATAACCCCGTGATAAATATATAAAATGTAATGCCTAGCCAATGAATCCTATTTTTAGGAAGTTTGGGAATTCGCGACTTCATACCCATATTGGACTCTTGACACCCTTATACGTGTCCATGTAACATAGATATGAGACTTCATTTAGCATGATTCTTTCTCTATTTCTCCACACCCTAATACTCCAAGAAAGTATTACAAGTCAATTTCATTTATCTACAGCAAACCTCAGATAATGAGGATTTATGACGACAGAACAACACCAAAAGTCTTGCAACCAAATTAGTTGGATTTTATCATTCACATCCTTGCTTTGTGATCATGTGAACCTCACTAGTACAGCTGCTGCTTATGAAAAAGTCACATCCATAAAACATCTTTCATTGTTTGCTCTTCTTTCCATTTTCTTCTTTGGACTTACTTTGGTAATGGAATTATTAATGTTCTCATATGCAATTAAGATCTCCACTTTTTTAAGAATTTGGTGTATTGAACACAAATGTGGATATGAATGTGGACATACATGAACTCATCTCTAGGATAAAAGCTTTGAATTTATCTTTATCTTATTTTTGGTATTAAAAAATATACCAAGGCTGGAAGATATAGTTCAACTAAACTATATGCAACAGTCTTATTGTACAGATGTGTGTCCTTGTGTCTGGTTTTCTAAGGTGATATTTGACCTCTCATTTGTTTCACTCTCAGACTTGTATGTTTCTAGGTTGTACATGTCTTGTCTAAAATTGACATTAGTTGACTGATCCTTTTTTTTTTTCCCATTATGTGGGTTATTATCTACTTTCTATGCTTCAATCATGTAAGATATTAAGACCACTTCACACAATTTTCGTTAGTACAATGTACCCTACTCGCAAACAACTGGTTTGATGAGTTTGACTATTCGTGCATGTAGGTCCCTCTTAGTTTTCTTCCCCCCTTAGAGAAGTCTTTCAATTTAATATTTAACAGCCTCATTATGCTTTTTCAATGGCCCTGACCTTTTTATCTTATGATATAACATCAGAAAATGGGAATGCATCTAAGCTCCAAATAATTTCTTAAATGCAAGTCTCACGGCCTTTGAAGTCTTACTATTCTGTTGGCACAAATTTGTTTCTACTTCAAAGTTAACATGTTCACTCGCTAATCACAAGTTGCATTTCTGAAGTGTCACTGCTTTCAGTCTTGCTGCATATTCTTTTAATGTCAAGATATGTTTCTATTCATAGTGTGGCACTGTTCCTCAACAGTTTTATTGCATTTATGTTGATGTTATAGTCGTATTGCATCCTACTAGGCACATTTCTGATGCATTTGTGGACTCTGTACAGGAGCTACTATAAATGCACAAATCCAGGATGTAATGTCCGTAAACATGTTGAGAGGGCTTCAACAGATCCAAAAGCAGTCATTACAACATATGAGGGAAAACACAATCATGATGTGCCAGCAGCAAAGACCAGCAGCCACAACACAGCCAACAATTATGTGTCCCAGCTAAAACCACAAGATGCATTGGTTAATAAGACAGATTCTGGACGCAGTGATCAACAGCCTGTAGCGCTTTTGAGATTAAAAGATGAGCAAATCACCTAATTTCTGAGGTTCTCCTGATGGGATGAAAGTCAAATGCTGGGAAAGTGGTCAATTAAAATTTGCAGTGAATCAAACAAAAGCCACCAATTTCCTTTGTTGAATCTGTGCCATAACCTTGACATTATGGGTTCAGACCCTGATTATCTACCAATGGAAAAAAAAAAAGAGAAGGAAAAAAAGAAAAGAAAAGAAATGGGAGAAATCAATTCAAAGCTGTATCGATGAAAATGTGAGGATTGGGCACTAATTGTTGTGATCTGTAAACTTTTTTAGTGGTCATCTGATGACATTATATATATATTTCATGTAACAGTAGCAGCTCTGCTCTTTTGTACATTTTTATTGTACATGAGAATTCAGAAGTGATTGTTTGTATGGTTGTTCCCACTAATATTTTGAAAGGACAACATAGATGTTTGGGTTACAATTCAGTTTTCTTGGGTCTTCTTTCTTTCTTGCTTATTTTTAGGTGGAAAATATTTAGAGCAGTTTGTGTTGAAAGCTGTGGAGATACTACATCTTAGAGATACAAGGCATTGTTTTGGTGCTGTAGCCAAGGACCATCTATTACTTACCGGTTTTGCTCAAATTTCTTCCATCTCTGAGTTGTTTTGTTGAGTGGTAGTGACTTTCATTGACAAGATGTGGTCAATAACATGAATTAATGGTGCTGAGTTTGTTGATGACGAATTTTTTATAGTTTCCAAAGCACTGATTTCATTTACTTTTAATCTCTTACATAGCTGTTTGCTTTTATTCACTCATGAAAAGGTAGCTTTGGCTTGACTCTTGGGCTAACTTTTACAACATTTTATATGATGAGATTTAACAGGGTATCATGTTTTCTAGTTGAGTCGTGCTGAAGTGACCTCAAGTTCGTACCTCATATCGCACATCCTGATGTGAAAGTGTATAAGAACCATAGATGCTTTTCCCCATGTATCTCGATGAAAAGCAGCTCATGAGGGGGGGGGGGGGGGGGCGCTTGGCTTAAGCCAGAGCTTGCTGGGCCTACTAAGAGAGTTTGCCTCCGCCTTCCTCCTATACAATTTTCATGTTAGAATGTGTTGATTAAGCTATCAGTTTGACATTTTGGAATATCTCTAACACATACCAAGACGTGAGTGGCATTCAAAATCATAATTGGTCTTCATCAAAGCCTTATCTCAAAATTTTGGGGTGCGTTGGAAGATCATATTCGTTCAATTATGAGGATCGTGTCCCTCCATACAATCAAGTTCGTCCAAATATGTCTCAAGCTATGTCTCTGTCAATGTCCATACAAGCATGCTCATGTCCGTTCTCACCACATAAATTATAGTTCTTTTGGATCTTTTTTGTTCTTTTATATTTGGTTGATTGGAGTATATGACCATGGATTTTGCCCACCTTTTGTATAGGATTTTACACAATTGTCCCAAACAAATTGGTCTGTGAGCCCATATGAGTACCATATGGCATAGAAAAGGATGTGTTGGATAGCTATCCCACTCCTGTAGTACAAGATCTTGTTTTAAAAAATAATTTTCATTGACCAAAACCATATCCAATAAAAGGTCAAGAAGATAGGATTGAAGAATCTATTTTTGTCCAACTCTCACATGGGGGTAGGATAGCTAACCAAGATTTTAAACACCCTTAGCAGCTAAACCTCTTACCTTTATTTTGTTTCATTTGCTTAATATACAAAAATGAGACAAACTAGTCAAGAAGAAGCCTTAGACATGTTCTTCTTAAAGAAGTCAGAACTCAGGACCCACATCAATGGACTTACTTGTTGACCAAAACAAGACTTGACTACCATAGATTGACTTGATTAAGCTATCACAACCATTGATCTTTAGTGGGGCATTTGGGTCAATTGCTTGAATCAAATTATGGAAACTGATTTCTATTTCCTATGCTTTTCACTTGTATCTTGAGCAAAAGCATCTATGGTTCTGAGCACACCTCCACGTCAATGCAATGTGAACAGTGTCGTAAGAAGTCACTTTAGCATTTTTCTTTCCAAAAAATGAAAGAAATGAGTCTTGCATTTTTCTAATATAGCCGATTTTTCTAATTATGAGAGAATTATTTATGTATTTCAGAACTAAACGTAACATCTAATTCTAGAATCCAAACCAAATGCCCTCTTCGTTGTTCATCATTTTTTTCTGATCACCAATAAGAGTGCAATCTAATGGTGATGATGATAGAGCTAGGAAAATCTTATTTTAGGATTGGTTGGTTAATTTGGATCCCTTTCACAAGACACCTCAACTAAGCATTTAGTTTTATTGGTTTTGGTAGAGAAAATAATTTTCATCATCACATGGGCCTTGTACCAACTTTGTGGCTTAATGATACCATCAACAAGGACACCTCAGCAACTCAAATAGCACCAAATCCATCACCTTTAGACCTAAAAGCCAATTTATTTATATTAAAAATATTTCATGATCTTTTACCTCATCCTTCACTTTTTACATATTGAAACATGCATGGCTTTACAATCATCATTAGATTGTCAAACCCATGGCTATAGTTGGAAGCTTTGATATAATTTGGTTTCATTCCACCTTTATCTCAAGGTGTTCAAGATTTGACTGGTTAGGCTGGTAATGGAAATGAGTGGAAAGGCACTATGAAAAGATCCCACTTAGAATATGGGAGGCAAGCCATAATGACTTACCAGGGGAATGTATAGGTAAAAAATTGCTTGGTTTTGTTTTATCTTTTTCTTTGGCTGATATAAAAGTTTTCCATAATTTATATATATATATATATAGACATGTTCATTAAAAAGTAGGGCATAAAATGGGGGTCGGATTTTATCTGAAATCCGAGTGGTCGAAATTCGAATTTAGCGGGTTTGGCTCCTTCGAGTATATTCAAACCAAAAAATAGGTCAAATATGGGTTAATGTCCCTTGACCCGAGTCGGATATATATATATCTATCCCTATATCTACCTAGATCTGAATGATATATTAATTTGAAAATTATATTTTTGTGTTTTCCAAGATATTTTTCTTTTAACTAACAAGTATTGGGTGCAGTGGACCTTCCTGTAAAAAGGGAAGATCTTAGAGTTCAAGCCTCTTTTTGGTCACCCTCAGGAATTTTAAATATAGCAAAAAAAATTGAACGATTCAAATTATTCGACTCAACCAACTTGAATCAATTAATTTATAGGGTCGGATCCGAATACAAGTTTAGTGAAAGCAAAAAGATTCAGGTAAGATTTTAACTAAAAGATTTGGGATTTTACTGAACGAATCATGTTCTCTCATTCCACTCTATCCAAAATCAAGTCATTTGTTTTTTAGAATCAGTTTATATTTATTTTTTGGAAGGTAGAGTGAGTCTATATTTTCTTTAACTATCTCCATTAATGTTCTTTGGGGTCTCTTGTTGAACTTTAAGATCTCCATCCATTCTCAAGGGCATTATATAAAATTTTATATTGTCATCATCATTCTCAAAATGTTATTCAAAACATTTAGGATTGATTAAAAAGTTGATATTTCATAAAATATTTAATGATAAATATCATCAAAAATATCTCAAAAATAAATTTTTGATAATATTGTTTTTTTTTTATAGCAATTGAACTCATAAATCAGTAGAGATTACGACAATCTAAAATAAAGAACAAAATTAAACTACTTTCTAAGAGCGAGAAAAGAGAGATACATGATTAAACTTAGGAACATCTTCCATTGCAACTTTTATTGCAAATTTTAAGTATTGAATAATATTTTGAAAATTTATGTAATAAATGAATTTAAAAAAATAGTATATAAAAAAAAAGGAGACACAGTGACAGGTCACAATCACCATAGATCCATAATCCATTGCCTCCTAATGATATAGAGAGTACATATGAGAGAGATAGAGAGGGGTAGGAAGTAAAACACATCACATGCAAATTTTTTAAGAGGAAGCTAAAGAATAGCTAACATAGAAAAAATAAAAAACCTTAATAAAGAGAACAGTATGGTAAATGATCCCAAAAGCTTACTTAAAAATAGAAACATATAGTACACATATGCAACTTAGAAGAAGAAAAAAATGTATATGGTTAAAAGATTTAATCTATCCCAAAAGGTTCAAATTGTAGAGAACTATAGATATTTAAAGGACCCCTTCAAAAAGGAAAAAGTAAACGTTTGCTTTATGTACTCTTTAGTGTATGGGACCCAACACTACTTAATGTGTGGGACATGGACATTAAGTAGAAGCGTGGGAAGCAAATAAAAGAAATCTTTAATGGCCTCCCCTCTCTTGCTCCCTACTCTTCTTGTAATCTCTTTAATCAATTCCCCTCTCTTTTGGCTTGGTCTTCTCTTGTATCTTTCTCAATTTTTATAAGTGACTTGATGGGCATGATATATAGAAGTGTAATTAAGCTCGATTGGATCGGATTACATTCTAACCCTAGTCCAACCCGATCTGATATCAGGTAATCTGGTTGCATTGTGTCCTACGCTAGTTCATATTTTTAGTTGGGACAAGAGGTTATGAA
Source organism: Akebia trifoliata (assembly GCF_017979445.1). Taxonomy (NCBI): domain Eukaryota; kingdom Viridiplantae; phylum Streptophyta; class Magnoliopsida; order Ranunculales; family Lardizabalaceae; genus Akebia; species Akebia trifoliata. The sequence continues at coordinate 32,020,626 of NC_141381.1, forward strand.
TTTTTCATGAAGCATACTACTTTGTATTGAAGCTAAATATAAGGGTCGTGACTTTCTGACTCCCTCGGTGACATACTCCCCTCTACTTTCCTGACGTGGCATGTTCATAGAATCATAAATTTTTCCTTTGGATATACAACTGCATATATTTATGGGGATGTGCAATTGTGTATCCCAAGAAAAATATATGGTTATATGCACATGCCACTTTGGGAGAGTAGAGGGGGAGTTGGTATCATTATTTAAGAATAATGATTTTCTAGCACCTCCCTCTAACATACACCTCCTAACGTGACATGTACTATATCATAGATCTTTTTCCTCGGAATACACAAATGCACATTTTTTATTAATACAATTGCACATATTTATGGGGATGTGCAGTTGTGTATCCCAAGGAAAAAGATCTATGGTTCTTTCCCTTGCCATGTCAGGGACGTATGGGGGCATATGTCAATGGGGGCGTTAGAGAATCCCGACTCTTATTCTAAGTATAATGACTTTGGTTTGACTTCAGATGGGAAAGAAGATTGTTTAGTTAATCATGTCATCTATTGTATCTTCACCCAAGGACTTCACCAACCATGGTTTCAAAACTCGTTCGAGACCAAGATGAATTGCCCAAGTCATCTCGATATCAAGCATAGACGAGACGGACGAACAAGTCAAATTTTCAGATGAGATTTAAAACCCCACATTCATTTTTCAAATCTTTGAACGAAGCATCTCAAACATATCGAAAAACTCATCTGAGACGACTCAGTATCTGGCATGGACGAGATGAGACGCGAAACCGAGTTTCAAACCATATCACCAACTAACCTTACTAACTTAATAACTAAGATTTATGAAGTAAGGGAGTTTTAGTCATAAAGCACAAATACCTAAATAAATAAAAATTAGAAAACTGCAACGGCTATATTTACCCTCTCCAGTCTCCAGTCTCCTCTATTGTTTTTACACAACAAAGAACAAAGGTAAGCGATTCGGACCCCACGAGTCTCTTTCTCTCTCTCTCTCTCTCGTTGATTTCGGTCTATTTGTTAAAAATCTTCCCCCACTCATTAAAATTCTCTGTCCTTCATCATCCGCAAATCTCGCTAACAAAATAGAGAGGAGGAAGACAAGAAATATTTTTCTTTAGGGTTATAGACATTTCTCCCAATCTCTCTGCATCTAATTCTGCATTCTCATTGGAGCAAATTTCGGCTAATTCCCTTGTACCCAACCATTTTACGGTCTGGATCATTCCGGGTTTTCTCCAAATCTATCCATGCCCTTGAGTTCAGCCCATTAATGGGGTGCATTGCCTCGAAGCAGGCGGTTTCGGTGACCCCTGCTTTAGATTACTCGGGAGCGTTTCGGGACAATGAGTCTGGAATTTTGAATTCTTCGCGGCGAAACCGAGCTGGGTTACTGAAATTGGAGGAGGAGGAGAAGAAGGTTGATTCGGCTTTCGGTGGCAGCGAATTGGGGGTGTCGACGAGGGGAAGCTCCAATGGCGGGGATTCTGTTTCTGTGAGCTTTAGATTGGGAAATTTGCAGAAGTATGTTGAAGGAGAACAAGTCGCAGCTGGGTGGCCTGTTTGGCTCAGTGCTGTGGCTGGGGAGGCTATTCAAGGATGGGTGCCCCTTAGAGCGGACTCTTTCGAGAAATTGGAGAAGGTAGTAATCAAAGCTAATCTTTATTTATTTTATTTTCTGGTATTTAATTATCTCTTAATTTCGAACTTAAAGTAGTTAGATTTCATAAAGCATTGTGTTCTCTATATTGGACTTTTAATTAATTACCAGAAATGTTCTACCCATCTCATTCATTCGTCCATTTTGTGTTAATTTCATTGTTTTAGTTTAATTTGATCAAGTTAGTGTGTCAAGATTTTTACTTTTATTTTTTGTCCTCGACATGGTAACTTTAAATTCATATTGGAAAGTGTTCACATTTTAGTTTCTTTTTTTTTTCTAATCCTGATGAGTTCCCATTAATAGAAATTGGTCTATTTACATGTCCACATTTCTCGAAACATGTCAAAGTGTTTTCCGAGTAGCATCTTATTCAATTCCAAACTGCATTTGTAGATCGGACAAGGTACTTATAGCAGTGTGTTCCGAGCACGAGACCTTGACAACGGAAGGATAGTTGCTCTGAAGAAGGTTCGGTTTGACAATTTTGAGCCCGAGAGTGTGAGGTTTATGGCACGAGAAATAATGATTCTCCGCAGACTAGACCATCCGAACATTATAAAACTGGAGGGTTTAATTACCTCTCGATTATCATGTAGTATCTACCTTGTATTTGAGTACATGGAGCATGATCTCGCTGGTTTGTCATCTTGCCCTGACATTAAGTTCAGCGAATCACAGGTGCGTTCATATTTATTTTCGTTATCTTAGCAGAAATATTGAATCCTTGGTCTTATAAGAATTGTCTATAACGACGAAGGCCTATTTTTTTTTTTCTTTTTTTCTGTGTTGAAGCTCTTAATTAGACGAGCTTAATATTGTGTAGATCAAGTGCTATATGCACCAGTTGTTATCTGGACTTGAACATTGCCATTCGCGAGGTGTAATGCATCGGGATATTAAGGGATCTAATCTTTTGGTCAATAATGAAGGAATTCTGAAGATAGCAGATTTTGGCCTGGCGAATTTCTTCAATGCTGGGCATAGACAACTACTAACTAGTCGAGTTGTGACTCTATGGTACCGCCCTCCCGAACTTTTGTTGGGGTCAACAGATTATGGTGCTGCTGTGGATTTGTGGAGTGTTGGTTGTGTATTTGCTGAACTTTTCCTCGGGAAGCCTATCCTTCAGGGGAGAACCGAGGTGATCATCAACCTATTAGAGTACAACTGTTTCCAGATAAAAAATAAATAGGCAATCTAAGGTCCCGAATCGATTATATACTGGTTATAACATCATGGGAGTTTCTTGGAATTTTATTGGAATGGTACATCATGGGATACATGTTTTCTTGATCGGTGTAAACCATGACCTACATAAATATTGGAAGTTTAGAGTGCTTAGTCATAAATATATTTAGATAATAGTAGTAAAGTACATTACAAATCCAGTCAAATATGCATATTTTATGTTTATTCCACACATTCTACAAGTAACTGATCTAATCTTTATATCGTCTTTTTGCCAATTGAAGTTCTAAAAGAAGTACTCTTGTCCCATTTACAGGTTGAACAATTACACAAAATCTTCAAACTCTGTGGTTCCCCACCTGATGAGTATTGGAAAAAGTCTAAACTTCCTCATGCAACGATATTCAAACCCCAGCATCCTTATGAAAGTAATTTTTATGAGACCTGTAAAGATTTACCAACAACGGCCTTGCAGCTGATAGAAACTTTCCTTTCCATAGAACCAAATAAGCGTGGGACTGCCTCCTCCGCACTTGCATCCGAGGTAACCTCTTCATCACAATTTTTTTTTTATTTGTTATGTTTTAAGTTTCCATTTTGCAGGACATACCTGATTGGCACCCTAAAAGATAGAATTAAAAAAAAAAAAATTGCAGCAAGAATAGTCCAATTTATGAAGTTTTAAATGTTAATTTTCTTATTAATCAAGTTTTTCCCAACTATTTTTTTCTTTTCTTTTGATCAAATGAAATCAGTTTTTATTAAATCATGTATATCATGCCCCAAATAGTTGAGCTAAAAGTTTGACGATGATAACTTTGCCATTTCTAATTTAGTTATTTTTTTGCTACCATCCTCAGTATTTCTCAACTAAGCCTTATGCATGCGATCCATCAACATTGCCAAAGTACCCTCCGAACAAAGAGATTGATGTGAAAAGTCGTGAGGAGGCACGGAGGTGGGAACTTTCGATATTTTTTATTCAGTGAAAGGTTATAATTTTGGATATCTTCTCATTAATCGTGTCTTTCTTTGACTCAGTCAACACACTCAGTGAGTCAAAACAGAGAATAAAAATAGTCAAGTTGTATCTGCTCATCTGGATTACTTGTTTCTGTCATCAAATGACTTGAGACTTGGTTTAAATTTATACTTTCTAATGCCGAGGACATTACCTTTGGTGTTGTGAGAAATAATTTTTGCATCTTATGTTCATCATCATCAAAGCCATATCTCAAAGATTTGGGGTCAGTTTAAATGAGTCAACCCAATCTCAGTGCCAGAAATTTATTTTTCAAACTGCAATGCTAATTTAGTTCTCTTTAAGTGGGAAAACTCTCATCAAACTTATTTACATTGGTTTTTTCAGGAAAAAGGCTGGTGGGAGAGCACGTGGGCCTGAGGTAACAAGAAGAACAGAAAAATCATGTAAAGCTTTCCGAAAACCTCATGGAATTGGTAAATCAGTTGCCCCGACAGAGGTATCTCTCTCATGATTGCTATCACTCTTGTTTTCTAGGTAATGGAGCAGTTATAGGGGAGAATTCAATCCCATTTATTGTTTATCTCTGCAGGACTTGCAAGTCAATGCTCATAAAATCAACGGTGGTAATGCATGTTTACCTAAAGAAGACACTGACCCTCCCAAACCATCAATTGATATGGTTCAAGAGGCTTCCCACACAAAGAACGCATCTCAAGGTGACATTCCTTTCTCAGGCCCACTACATATCATTGCATCAAACAGCTTTTCATGGGCGAAAAGGCGAAAAGAAGATGTGGCGTCCAAAAGATCACACAGTAGGTCTAGTTCAAGAGGTCAAGTTTCTAGTGCATTAGATCCCTCAAGTGCCCCGCATAAGAGAATTACATCCGAAACAAAATGTCAAGAAAATGGGGAAATTTTATATGGCACCCGAACTGATTCTAGAGGCCATGACTCAGTAGAGATTGCCAAGCGTATAATGCGGAAACAATGGAATCATTTTGAGCATCCGGACTCTTTTGATGCATCTGATGCATACCATTCTCAGGAACTGTCTGCAGCATTGTATCAGAATGAGGGAATGGCCGCTAAAAGATGCAATCAGGTAAGGGTACGGATAGTATGTATTATGACCAACACTCATCGATCATTTTTTAACTCACCCAGGTCGACTCAATGAGGTCAGTCAGGCTCCAATGATTTAATTCTGCTATGTTTTAGCTAAATGGGTGAGTTATGATTGATTTGGCTGAATCAAACTTGGATGCTGAAAGTGATTCCATATTTGATTCCACTTTTTTCTATTGCTCTTTTTCTCAGACTATTAGACCAACTTCCCCTTATCTCTCAATGTATTTAAATATCTATCAGGACTATGAAGATCAAGGAGACAGAGTTGAGTTTTCAGGACCATTGTTATCTCAGTCAAATAGAGTTGATGAACTCTTGGAGAGGCATGAACGCCATATACGTCAAGCAGTCCGCAGGTCATGGTTCCAAAGAGGTAACATGAAAAACCCATCTTGAATTTTTAAACTTTAAAACTCAACTCTCTCTTCTTCTTTTTCCCCTGTTTTACTGAGTTCCTATATTGTGAGCACAAATACCAATTATTGGTGCTAAGATGTGAGCCTATGATGGCAGGGAAAAGAAATGGAAAATAGCTCAGGTACGGTTGATTCAAAAAACTCGAAGAGAAGTCTCTTCCGGACAGATGATAAAGCTAGTTCTAAGAATCCTAAAACCTTGATGGCTTCCCTGTGAAGAACAGAATCTATAGCTGAACTGTGTCAAGACCACCAATCTTGCTAGTGCCAAGCTATAGGAAATTACTGATTCAATGAAATGCCCAGTTCAGGTTTGGGTAGCTGACGAAGTTGGCAAATTATGATCACAGACGTCAATGGGGGAGTATGATCAAGGACAATGCAGCTGGTGAAGTACTAGAATAATACCAATGGGACTGAGTACCTACAACACTGGCTTGAAGCTGTTAACTCTCTAAACACTAGTCAATTTTGTTATCGTGGTTTAAAGTTTTGTACCATCTTGGAATGTTTCGGCCGATATATTTTGGAATGATACCCAAGGTTTCAGAAATGTTATGGATTGCTCTGAATGTCATAATTGATACAGTATTGATTTCTCCTGACCAACCAAGATTTAAACCTTGTGCACAAGTTACAACATGTCTCGAAGAAATTATTGCTTCAACTTGATTTTTCCCCAATTTAATGGTGAACCAATAAGAACCTTGATTTGGAGTGGACTCAAGTTGCCTCTTTTAATCAAGATTAGGAAACTGAAATGACTTGATTCGAGTAAATTTACCGTCTCCTTGTCCAAAATCTGTTGAAAGAGGACAAACTTGAATATATCTTTCATCCATCCAAAGTAAAAAAATATATCCATTGCATGATTAAGTAAGAGAGTTATTATTGCCAGATCAACTTTTATTAATACCACACCAACAGTGTGCAATTCTTTGATGATTTACATAGGAATTAGTGTGGCAATGGTAACTCTCTCTTAAATAAATACTAAATATCTCTGCAACTATTTCCTCCCCTTTTACCAATGTCAAAGGTGGCGGTGATATGAAGAATAAATGATAATAAATCCAACATTGGGAACTATTTGAATTTTGAAACGACCATATTATATGTTTCCAAAAAAAAAATTGAAAAAGAAAAACAGAAGTTAACAACTAGGGCAAGGCCCAAAAAATTTGCCGAAATTGAGAAGAATATTATCTAAAATTCAAAAAAAATTGAGCAGACAAATAATTAATATGATTAATAAATCAAGATTAAGGAACAGCAATATTTATATGTATATTCGTAAAGTTAATTTTTTATTCATTTTTATAAGGCCGCAAATGCTTGTCATAATGTTTACTGGTACCACTCGACATTTCTCTCTATTGTGATAGATGGCTCCAATAGAATCCCAATCCAAATCAATCATCGCCAAGGGTTACGATGGTGGGTATTTGGCCATGATTTACAAAATCAATTTTGTTCAATCTCAAGCAACACAGGGATTGTTCTGGCAATTCCTCCTGTTTCTGTGCCTGTCAGCATCATCAGAATTTGTTAGTTTAATTATAATTTAGAAGCTATATTGAATAATTCAAGAACTCAATGAAACTGTCTTGGTTGCCTCCTTAGGTTGATACGGCAGCATTCGATTTGCTAGCATTACTCGAATGATTTCTAATAAAATTGGTTTAATTCAAGTCCAAGTTGTTAAACATGGTTACTTATCATAAAAAAAAAGTTGTTCAATGAGGTTGGAATAAAGAAAGATAAAAAATTGTACCTGGATGGTTAAACCAAAATCAACAATCCCGTTTTTCAAACGTTCTCGAAATGTTTCAAGTCCCTTCCTTGATATGTAACTGAACCGATGTATGTCAAGGTCAATCTCGAAGTAATTGGAACCCTTCAAGAACAATAAGATCATATATCAGGATTTAATCTTTTCTAGAAGCTAGATAGTATTAAAAAAAATATTTTTATTGCAATCACCTCCAAGCATACTAATAGATGAGTAACCAGGTATACTAACAGTTGAGGTTGGCTTAGATTTAAGTTGATTTCACACAAACTTCGTTTTAGCTGATTAATGCAAAGTATAATAAACTTTACAATGCTGAAGTGGATCAATGCAGCCTAAAGCAAGTTGCATTCAGGTTGCATCAAGCACACCCAGCAATGGCATTTCTAGAGATGAAGTCAGCAGAAAAGTCATTCGAGCAAGTGAGATTTGAGTACACCATTGGCCCTGGTGAATTCTACATCAGTCATCTGTGCCATATTTGTGCGTCTAAGATATTATATTTAGTGCATAGATTTAAACATTGATAGAATGAATAATAATTATAGCTATTTGCATAAGCCAGGAAACATAACCCTGCCAAAGGTTTTACGAAACAGTCTCAAATAATGTCATAGTAACCACCACAAACTGTTCTTTCTTCTTTGGTGGGTAAATTGGGGTCAAACCCACCTCCTGATTGTGAGAGATAGAAGGTTGAATAAGTGACCGAGAGCCAAAACTTAGATAATCCATCAGGTAGTCCATAAGGGCTCTATAAAGTACATAATTAACTGGTAATCCACACGGAGTATATTCACAGAGATTGTTTGATGGATCCAATGAGGTAGAGTTAATGTGATAAATTGAGTGTGATCGGTGTCGAGTCTTCGTATTCTTTCTGAGAGTACCAAAGAATATGAACAACCAAATGTTTATGATAATCCTATCAGGTCGGTCAACCACATTTATGGAATGTCACGGATAAATGTTCTTAACATCTACTAGATGTCTAGATGATCACAACCTATTAATTCTATAATTTGGAGCTAGAAATTCCAAGAAGAACAATCATTCTTACTCCAATCTGTCAGTCAACCTGGCATTAAGACAAGGGAAATAAATACGATAGTTGATCTTTACCCGATAGAAATTGTGTTGCGGGCGTGAAAGCACTGGTTTTTCATTGTAAGCATGCAGAAGCTTCCTTTCGGTAGAACTCAAGTGGAGATCCTCCGGATTTACCACTCCAGCCAAGATTTTGAGTCTTTCTCTAAAAGGGACTGTGGAGTCCATTGCGAACCCTCTAACCTTTTCCATGTCATCCTCAATCAATTTCTGGAGCAGAAACATATATATTTTCAGGCAAGTGACATATTGTTGACATGGGAAGTAACAAGAGTCAAATAACTATTTTGCACTGCAATTTGCTTGAGGCAATGGAGAAGAAAATACCTTGATACTATCCTGAAACTGAGGAGAGATTTCTTCGTCAAAAGTCTCAGAAACTTTGAAATACAATACAAGGCTCATCCCTTCTCCATCACTATCACCAAGGAACATTGCAGCAGGATACGTAGGTAGCTGCAGCAAGGAGACAAGATACATGAAAAGAGATCATTTGGAATCAATTGTTTTTTATATGGATTATTCAAGTAGCAGTTCAATTAATCCAACCCAGCGCCCCCCCCACAAAAAAAAAAAAAAAAAAAAGACATAACAAATGTGAATGAAATGAAGTTCAAGCCTTCGAGGTACCTGAATATTGACAATAAGGAGTGAGGGCACTTTCCCGTGTGCTTTCACAGAAGGAAGTTCAAGGTGCTGAGCAATGTGATGTACCTTTCTTGGGCATACAAACAAATCAAGACCAATTGGAGTGTAAGGAGTGTAGTTTGGAGCTGGAGATTTCCGCTTGTCTCTGCATGATAGCACCAAGGCTACTTAATTGTGGTTCTATATAATTGGTAAATGGAGAAATTTTTTTTTTTGAAAAGTATAATATATTGAAAATAAGGGAGGGGGGATACAAGAATAAATGGAGAAAATTGGTAACATGCCTGAAATAGTTCGGGCCACGAAGTTTGAAGACTGAAGGTGCAACTGGAGACCAACTTCCTGAAGGTGGCTTCTCTCCTGGTGAACATGGAATGAGTAGCCCCGCTCTAGGACGATACAAGAATTGCTTGGAAGCACCTAATAGATATCAAGTGCATTTAATTTTCAGTATTATCTTACCTTAATTATATATTTATATAAATAAAATACACATCGATAGGTAAATGGGTGAAAGAAGGGTTTTGATCCAAGGTCTGTGGTATTACCACTCAAAGAATTTACCAATTTACCAAGTTTTCTCTTTCAACCAAAATTATATATTTAAAATCATAAAAAGATCTAACCAGGTCATCAAGATATCAATTTCAATTTATTTATTCATGTTGGTGCATAAGTTGGACTCAAACCCATGACCTCGAAATACCAATTACAATCTTGAGCCTCTGTATAAGGTTGCCACAGTATAAGGCACAAACTCAACATTAAAATACTGTGTTGACTGATAATGATTCACTTAAAAAAGAGAGAAATGGCTGTGTGCCTCAAGTCATTGTGATTCGGCCAATACTTATAACCTGGGATGGAAATCCCTAACTTTCGAAGTCCAAAAATGTATTAATCATGGTTTAAAGTTTCCAACCATTTTGGAATGTTTCAGCTGAGACCGGAACAAAACATTGACCCCAAGATATTTTCTTGGAATGTCTCAATCTTGACAGTCTTGGTTTTTCTCATGGCCTATACATTGCCTTGAGACAAAATATATATATATATAGTTTTCAAAATGGTGAGATCAAAAGAAAATTGCTTTCTTTTTTCTTAAAAACACAAAAGATGTATAAGCTTAAATATAAAATCATAAGCTAGATACATTTTTCATCTTGTATTTCATGTAGATTGCCAGAATATGTGAATGCAGAGAAGTAAGAAGCGAGTGATTCTTAAAAGTGTGGAGTGAGTATCTCGAAGCAGTGTCAGGACACTTGGAGGCAAATTCAATAATCACAAGTCCCATTGCTACCAAAATTCCAAGTGATGGTCAAAAAATTTTAATAAATGGTGATAATTTTACTGCAAGGAATTATTATTATTATTTCGAACTCTAAAGTTCAATCAAAAGTAACAGCACCACAAAGTGAAAATTCAATAAATCTTTATACTTACAAAATTCCGTTGCTTCATCTCCTTCATAGGATGTCCTCTTAAAAGACAATCTGATAACGGCTGACTTCTTCCTTTGATATTGTCGACCTGGACTTGACGGAGGTTGATTCTTGTCATTAAAACTAACAGAAGGAACCAACCGAGGTAAGCAAGATTTCAAGGTGTTTTCTTCAGAATCGTGTTTGTCCTCTTTCAGACCATCAAAGCTTCCAAAGGGATCCTGTTTCTTTCTCTTTGTACAAACTTCATCACCCTTCCCTAAGCAAGAAATATCATAACCTTGGGTACTCAAAACTGCAAATCCATCATCTTCTTTGTATTCTTCCTTGCAAAACTTCTCAGTTTTACCTCCTTCTATTTTCAGAAAACGTTCAACAGCAAATGACATTGGGGTGCTCTCATAGAGTTCTTCATATTTGTACGTGTTATCCACAAAGCATGAAGAGCTTTCATACTGCAGCACTTGGGTACTTGAGATGTTACCAATGACATTGTTCACAGAAGGAAGACTGTCTGCAGAAAGACAAATGACATTGGGTATTATTAACCACCAGTGTAAAAAGGCATTTATATTTTCCATTTAATGTCCTAGCAATGGAGAGTACGGTATATGTTGATTACTTGTCAGGGGAATGGGCTCCAACATCTGATGGATCTCAACTGGGCGATCTCCTTCGCTGAAAAGTCGTGTCAAATGTTTCATAATACCTAAGATGTCTTTACCTCTTATGGTCAGCTCGGCATATTTGATTTTGATCAGTAGGTATCCTAGTTGGGCAGTCGGGACCATTGCAAGACAGTATTACATGGACTCTTCTAAGGTATCCGTGTCAAATACATGTCTAATTCCCTTTCCAGATTCCAACACTCACAATGTCACTATTGGTCAGAATTCCCAGCTTGAAGAGTCTGACTACATTCCATCTCCCACTTCGATGCCCATGCAACACTGTTGCATGGTGAGCATTAAGAAGCCCTTTCCCACACCTACTGCACTACTATATTGTTGATCCAAAGTATTTTCTGATGAGTAACTTGGATTTCCTCATTCTATCAAACCAGTAGGTAAGAGATTAATGTGCATTACCTCCGTGAACACTGATAAAATCATCATCAGAGTCAGACTCCAAAATGCTGACAGAGTCGAACCATGCATCCTCTTGGCATATTACTGCAAACACAAACTTCAAAAGTCAATTCTCAAATAGATAGAAAGCAACCTTTTTTTCTTTTAATAAATATAAGGATTTCATTAGAGGAAGAAAGCAAAGCTATGATCAATAAAGAAGATCTCACAAGGAGGTCGAGATGAACTACCATCGAAGCCATATGTAAAACAAAAGGAAAGGCCAACTCCTCTTTAAGGGGATAAAGAGGAGAAACTTGTTTTGAATGCATTAATGGCATGTAACACAACTTGTTCAAGGAAAACGACGTAATGGAATGCAAAACTGTAGAGATAAAGCTAAGACAGCTATCAGAATCACAAACATGCTGAGCATAAAGAAACACTCTCAACTCTCAGAAGGTTTTGAAAACTAATAAGCAATAAAGATACTCTTGGGTGGGGGGGGGGGGGAGGAGTACGTAAATCTATTTCCCAACCAAAACTAATGCTTACTAAGATCTTGGATTTTATAACATTTCCAGATAACATGTGCAAAACAGAGTCTCACAACAATGAAATAAGATTCCCTCGGAGGAAAAAAAAAGGTTACAGCATGCAGATAGACATCAGTTGTAATATATATGTGAGCACACACGTCAGTTTAAAGGTTGGTGAGGAGGCTTTGATTTCCACCCTAACCAAGTTGATGGTTGTTCAGTCACCATTGTCCATTGCATCGATGAAGGACGAAGGCAGTACAGGATGGAGGGGGAGAATTTGTTGTTAGAATATGAAAATTTTTTGAAATAGAGGAATATGTCTCAAAAATGCATCTGTTATGAACCAATAGTGAATTTTGAACAAAGTATGCTAAGAGGGCAAAGATCTTACCATTTGCGTCGATTTGACTGTGATGCCATTGCAACTGGGTGAGATGAAATGTAGAATTGGAAACCTTAGATCTTCTACAGGTGGTTGTTGCACCCTTTTCAAAATCCACGTGAACAAACTCACTAAGAGCAAAATCTGTTACTTTTTTTCCTGCATCACTAATCCGTTTCTTAGGTGAATCAGTGGCAGTTGTGGAAATCTTTCCATGGCATTTACTTGCTCTGACACAGTACTTCCTCCGTGATTTGATTCTTCTATTTGGTGCTGATACACAGCCACCCATTATGATGAGTTGGTCTTACAAATCCCAGTAATAACAAGGATAATTGTTTTTATACGAGATGCCAAGATCACGAAAGGAGCAAGTGCGACACATATGAATGCCAGGAAAGCAAGGGACCTGTCATGCATTTGCTCAGTACAGGAGCATATCCAAAATAAATGAAGAAAATCCAAACAGAGACTAGTCTTGATTACACCAAAATACAACCCCGGGAGCAGAAATTAATTCCACTTTATTTATGAAAATTATTATATCAATTGAATTCAACTCAATAACAGGAAAAACAACCATCCTACTGTTAACATTTGAAAGATCGAAAAAGTTAGTAAACAATAGAAAAATGATATTTGCATTACTCTACAAGTAAATTCTGTTAGAAAGATGAGGGTAGCAAATCCACTAGAATACCAGATTGGTTAGCACAGATAGTATATTCTCTAGATACTCTATTATATTCCATTATCCTTTAACACCCCCAGGTCCCAGAGTACAAAATACTAAAAATCAAATAAACACCAAAACCGCTAAAGCATTGCCTCATTTACCAATTAGGAGAATATGACCAACTTCTCAGACTCACAGTGTATATGGAGGAATCAGTTCCACAACAGTACCTATGATTCCAAATTATATTATACTAGTTATTTTTAGACCCACCCGCCTTGAATTTATTTCTCTTTTCTTGCAGTCTATGTTTCTTTAGCTTAGCAAAATCTAATTTAAAGGTATCAATAAAAATAAACCTAATTTACAGGCAAACTCTGCTCGCCAATCTTTCGATGTATTTCTTCTATTTGTTCATCATTGGATATACAATATATTTTTCACTCGTCAAATAATTAAAAAATAAAATGAGAAACAACCAATACATATAGAAAAAAGACGCGATTTTTATTTTTTTATATGATCAAGTAAAGTCTGTGTGTGTTGTGATACCATGGGTCTGGGTTAAAAATCTGTCTGTCTTCACCCTCTATCAAATCTACTCCTCAGAACAGAACAAAAAAAAGAAAAAAATTAATATTAAATTTCGATACTCACCACAATTATCGACAGTGTGAGAGAAGAGACAGTAGGCATCTCAGAATAAAAACTACAAGAACAAGAGCCAGAGTCAGGAGAAGAAATTCTTCCAAAAAAAAAAACCAAAATTAGGATCCTTAGATGATGAAGTATAAATGAGAGAAAACTAACCAAATCAAAATGTGGTTCAGGAAATTGGCACATTATAAGATCATTTGGGGAAAACCCATCATCTAATAAGCTTAAGTCTGACCTACAAAACTACAATATAAGTCCAAAAAAGGGAAAGCTTTGCACAGTAATTTAAACCGATCTTAGACAACTTTATGGTTGATTGTAGTCCAGAATCGAATCTTTGGCTAAAAATAAAAAATAAAAAATCTATTTGTCGGCTTAATAAATCTGAAGTGAATATGAATTCGTGGTTATGTTCAAAGAACATATGAAAAACGTGATCTCAGTAGGACAAATCGAGAAAGGCCGACGATTAGTCCAAATCGAGTACCATAAAAAGAAGACAAAAAATTAAAAAAAGGCGATAAGCTGTTAAAGAAAAGAAAACTAATTAATCGATATAATCAGAGAGAGAGGGACTCAAACGACCGAAACAAATCAAAACAAGGAGGGAGAGAATGACATTTCGAAAAAATCGTTTTTTTTTTTCCTAATAAAAACAAATGAAAAAGAGAAGAAAATTTTACTAACAAATGAAACTTCAACTCTGCAAGACAGACAGACACGCACAGAGAAAGAGAGGGAGAGAGATTAAAAATGGTTTCGTAGATCAAACCGAAAAGGCAAAAACAGAAATAGAGATTGAAAAACACACCATTAAAGGATCTTCAAAGCTATCAAGAAATAATCAGAAAACGAGAGTGAAAGATGAGAGAGATAAAGAGATGGCATGGAAAGAAGCTTAAACAATTGAAGATCACTAAAAATCAAAATTGAGAGAGAAAGAGAGAGCAACCTGAAGCAAGAGAGAGAGAGATTTGGTTGCAGAAGGAGGAGATGAGTTGGAACGAAAGAGAGAGCAAAAGAAGCATAAAATTCTCAACTCTCGACTCTCCGCTCTCCGCTCTCCGCTCTCCCATGGATATTTCACGGACAACATGTCATGCTGGACCTCCTCCATTCCTCCACGTATCTCTTTCTTTTGCTTTTTCGTTTTTATATTATTTTACAACAAAAGTGCATTAATCTTAATTTTTTTTTAATTATTAAAAATAATAATTTTTGAAAAATTTAAAAAAAATTTAATAAAATGAAAATTACAGAAAGGGGGTTAAATTTTTAATAATTACAAAAAAAAAAAAAAAATATCTATTTTTTTCAAAAGGTTTTGATCAACTTGTCGGATCGTCCAATGGCTTAGAGTTTTGCAAAAGATAATGGACAATTCAACTCATTGGATTGTCTAGAATTTTAATATTCGCTTCGTAGTCCAATGTTTTAACCTTGAAATGGTTTTGAAACGTTGAACAGTTCAATACTCGATATATAGGTACCTTTAAACACTTATTATTAGGAGAGAAATTTCTCAAAACGTGATCAACTTTTAATGAAATTCTGATTCCGACTTACTATTCATTTTAATTCTCAAATCACAAACAACAAGATCATAGATTTTTCAAATGATGATCTTACCATTAAAGTGTCTATCTCGCAAATTCATGACTTTTAGCCAGATTGTCACTTTGAGAAAAAAATATCAACAAGATTCTCACTTTAAACCTGTGAGATTGTCACTTGACAAATCTACAATCTCGTTGTTCACATTTTGAAAATTAAAATCAGATTCGAAATTTTATCATATTCAACTCACAGAATTTAAAAAATGTAGGACAACCTAGTGCATATACCATTCGTTTAATTTCGCACAGTTATTCTTATCTCGTTCAACATTTTGAGATTGAAAGATAAACTATCTTCTTGCTCCTAATACTCTCGTTTTCCTAATGTTTTATGAATATTTTAAGAGTCGTGATTTTCTAATGCCCCCTAGCGTGGCATGGGCTAGAACCATAGATTTTTTCTTAGGATACACAACTGTACATCCCCATAAATATGTGCAGTACTATATCCCAAGGAAAAAATACATCAGGGGGCGTGTGTCAGAGGGGGGCATCAAAAAATCATTACTCATATTTCAATTGCACTTTAAGTACAAATGGTGGAAATTTTTTTGAAATGATCAATTAATGTGAAAATGTTCTCATGCGCCATTTGCTTCTATTAGATAGTTGTGTCAATTTCACATCATAATTAAATTAAGGGAAGCATTCAGAGGCCCTAAAGAAAGTCAAACATTTTTCAAAATAGGGGTTACAAGTTTCAGAATTAGCTAATTTTTTATGAGAATGATATCTATGGTGAAGAAATTCTCCACACTAAAAATTAGTTCATTCCAAAACTTCTAACCCTAATTTACAAGTTAAAGAACTGTGAACCGTTCATTTGTTGTAAAACACTTTTGATGGGGTTAGAAATTTTGAAATGGACTGATTTTTTGTGAGGATGATCTCCTCATCATAAAGATCTTCAACACACACAAAAAAACAGCCCATTCCGAAACTTCTAACTCATACATTGAAAAAAGGTTTGGCATAATGTTTGGATCTCTTTAGGACCTCCGAACACCACCCGTAACATGTCTCTCTCTCCTTTTCATGTTAAACCTCAAGCTTTTGTAAATATTTGAGATATCTCCTTATGTTTTGAAGTTGATGACATGACCCCGTTGACCTTGGTATGTCCTTATAAGCTAATAAAAAAGTACCATCTCAAAACCATCATCTTCAACGTTTTCATTGTCATTGTGATCATCATTAATGATAACATGGCCCTCATCATCATCACCACCATTGTAAAATGATCACAATGTCCTCACCGTTACATAGCCGCTATTAAAGATTGATATCAATACCCATATATTTTCAAATTGTTCCCTTGATCACGATATTTTCTTATAAATTAAAGAAATGTGACCTAAAAATCCGGAATCCCCGTCACCCCACACCTTAAAAATCTATCATCTTCAACTTTTCGAGTAAGATGGTGATGATGATAACAATGGTAATTGTGGAGGTCATTTTTGTGATTGACCTCGAGATTTAATGTTTAGCAAAATTATTCACCAATGAATCATAGAAATAATAAGAAAAAAAATAAAAAAGAGAAAGAACACAAAATATTTTTTACGTGGTTCGGCAAACGTGCCTACTCCACGGGCTCAGGGAACCGTTTCAATATAAATCTCTGGGTTACATAGCCTCCTTTCCCCCTCTCCCTCATCTTTTCCTCCTCTCTCCCATTCTTTAAATAGAGAAACCCTAATTAGAGTCTTAATCCTAATTCATTACAATTGACAACCTTGCCCCTTATCAAAAATATCAATTACATAACAAGGAGAATAATCCTTTTAAACTTGGAATATTCCCTAATAAGATAGAACTCTCTTTAAATAATACCACATGTCCACCTCGAGATGCGCATAGATGGTGTAAATGGACATCCAGATAGGAGACGATTTTATACCTCCACAGTAATAATAATGATGAAGGCATTGAGGTCAACTTTTTAGGGTGATGATGATGATGACGTGGTTCCTTTTCAACATTGGTAATGGTGAGGACTCTATTTTCATTTTCTAGATGGTGATGATGATGATGCTGATGACAATGAAATGATGAGGATGGTTTTAACATCATCTTTCATTAGTATTTTCTTTAGTTTATAAGAAAAGATCGATGTCACAGGGTTATGCATCAATTTCAAGACAAAAGATCTTCAAACATTTACAAAAATTTGAGATGCTTGTCTTTAATGTGAAAAGAGATGAGGGACACGTGTTGGTAGGATTCTTGAGTTAGCGTGTGCAATAAATACACTTTGGAAATTGGATTTTATATCGAAAACGATCTTAAAAATTATTTTTTTTACCAAAATACCCTCAGACTCCAAATTCCAAAATGTATTTATTGCACTTTATCGTGTGCCGAAAGGAACACATTAATAATACCCAATAATTATATTCATATCGGTAATCATTCTTTTGATTAAAATACAAAAAATAAATATTTATAAACCGTATTTCATTCCACTAATCCATATTTAAATTCAATTTCATTACAATTTAAAGAGATAAAAATTACCCAATCTTTGACTATCATGTTTACATGTTTTGGAAGATTGGAGAGAATCCAAAAAGTATGCCACCCACCCATGTATCCTCATGATGTGTGGCAGATCATGATTGTGACATGTGAACTAGTTGTATCCAAGGACCACAGAGAGAGACACACACAGGAGATATGAATTATGTACCATCAGGGGTTACTTATGGGGGTAGTAGACCCACTTTTGTTTCTCCACCGTATGTCCTTAACCACACCTTGGTCTTGTGTCCTGATGCAGTGCAGCAGTTGTAGATAGAGCCATGGTCCTTTTCTATGTTCCTTTGTCCGCTATATGTACGCCACCAAAGCAACGCACGAGTGAATAAAACAAAACTTATTTCTTTTTGAAAAAATAGAGCTTTCCACCCAAATGGCTACACAGGGGAGGAGCCAGGATTTTTCCTACCTGGGGGCAACCTAAGAGTGGAAAAAATTGAATAGGGTTAAATAAGAGTACAATTTTTATTTATGGAGATTTTTTTATTCATCGTTATTATTTATTGCAATAGCTCGTAACCCTTTAGACTTTGAAAATTCTTGTGGGGGCAATTGCCCCCACTGTAAATTCACCCCTATGGCTATAACTTTTATTTCAGGATTCGATTAGTCTGAGTTTGACCCAATAACTAATCGGATTCAACAAAAATATACATTATGATTTTTCTTTGAAAGAGTATACAAGTTGAAGATTCTAAAAGAATACAAGTTAAAGATTCTAAAACTACGAAAGAGAATTCTAAAAATGTGGATTGAATTGATAAAAGTAGATAAAAACATATTTATATTAATAAAAAATACTACTCTAGATAATTGAATGGAGGTATATCATTCGTTCAACTAACACCAAATCTTTGAGATAAAAAGTTGGTGATAATGATGATGATGATGGTTGGTCAAGTAGTGAGCATAAATTTTACTTAGGGGGTGCAAAGACCAAATTATATTTGTATGAGAATTTTTTTAATTATTATTTTTTAAAAAATTAAGCAAGTAATGTATTTTTATTTATTTTGATCAATATGAAAGTAAGTCTATTTATATTATAGGGGCATTTATAAATTAAAAAAATTGGTGTCAACAACCCCCAATTCCATCCTCTCTAAATAATATAATTATCGTAATTATTGAGTTGTGGAGGTGCAATTTTATTCATTTAGATCAAATGGATCCTAATAATTAATAAGTTTAAATTAATGGATCATATGAAAATAGCGGGATTACGACAGTTGAGTGCTACAAATCACACTATCAATGAACACAAAGAAAGATCTGAAATCTTTTTAAAAAATAATAAATAATTTAACTTTGACATAATTCCTAGCATATACAAGGGAGAAGAGACTCTATCATTTGGGCAGTGGACTTTAACGTTTTGATCACAATGTTTCTTCTGAAACCATCATAACTGTTTTGAACCAACACAACTATCCAAGTGTTTAGATTGTATCCAACGCATCTAGATGCATAATAATAAGATAATCCCATTCAGAAAACTATCCCAGGTATACTCATTCTATTTCTATAACTAACATGGTCGTACATAAATATATGGGTAGCGTTCAAGGGCAAACTTTTTAACAAACTTTTTGCAAAACATTTTTCAAAACATGGGTTAGAGGTTTGGAATGGGCTGATTTTTGGTGAGGATGATCTCTACGATGAGTAGATCATCCTCACCAAAAATCAGCTCATTCCAAAACTTCTAACCCATGTTTACCAGTTGAAAAATCGTGGATCGTCCTTTTTTGTAAACTGTTTTTGATGGGGTTAGAAGTTTTGGAATGGGCTGATTTTTGGTGATGATGATCTCCTCACCATAGAGATCATCCTCACCAAAAATCAGCCCATTCCAAAACCTCTAACTCATGTTTTGAAAAATGTTTTGCCAAAAAGTTTGCTAAAAAGTTGGCCATTGAACGCCCCCCTAAATATATTATGAAAGCATATTTTTTTAAATGACGTGTTAACAACTCTCTACACTGGCTTTATTGGACATTGTGTTCGACACTATGTTGACGTGATGGTGCACAAATAATCATAGATTTTTTTTCTCGAGTCACAAGGATTTGAACCTGAAAGGGGTATTCATATCATCCAAACTTCAAAACTGTTGTATTCACTTTTGGGTATATTGATGTTGGACCCAAACCAACCGATTGACACCTCATCATAGAGTGGCGGATCATGATTGTGACCCTGATAACTGATAACTAGTTCTATCCATGGACTACAGAGAGAGGATATTAAGTTTGTACGGTCGTGGATTACTCATAAGGTGGTGGGCCCGAAGAGACCGAGTTTTGCTTTTCAACTTAAACGCACCCTTAAATGGTGATGGAGTGGTGGATCAGCATTTAATGGTGACTATGACATTAAACAGTAGATGAAGAGAAAAAAAAAACTCATTAAATGAAAAAAAAATTAAAGAGAGAAGAACTTTGGTTTCTTCCACCTTATTTGGGTTAATAATAAAAAATTTTAAGTTTGGAATGAAAAGATGTTAGAGTTGTAACTTTTAGTGCTCTTTTTAATCATGAGCATTTTTTTTTTCTCACCAATTTGGAGAGAAAAGAAAAAGAGAAAAACTAACCCATTTTTCTTTCCATTTCTCTCCATTTTTTCTTTCCTTTTCTCTCCTCACTTAACAATTTAAACAAGAGAAACGCATAATTTTTCTTTTCTTTTCTTTTCATTTCTCTCAATCCAAATATGATGTAAAATACAAAAAAAACGTACCTGAACAAAACAAAGGTGGGAGGAAGGGGATGGAAATCTTTTAGCAAATCAATTTACTCATTGTCCCCTAATCAAAGGTCTATCTTTTATGATTACCCTTAAGCGACTAGGTTTTGGATTCGGTTCAAATCAAATCCAATTAAGTGGATTCAAAATTGATCTAATAGTAGCCACTCAACACATACCCCATTTCATGATCAATGATGTCTCAATGGATGTAATCTAAATCAAATGCTCTCCAATGTTTTTTTTTATTTTTTATTTTTTATTTTAACCTTTTGTGATTGAGTACGATGGACTTGAAACCAATTGACAATAAGTGGAGAGGCCCAAGAGCTTATAAGAAGAGAAACAAGGCAATAAGTATTCAATGTGAGACTAAACTCAACACACTCCCACACTTGCACGTGTGGGCTGGACTGGGCCAAAGCACACATGTGAAGATATGAACTAGATGACGTGGAGGAAAGAAATGGCCGCTCTGATATCATGATGAGTTTAGGGGTCCAATTCAAAATCAATTGACAATGAGTGGAGAGGCCCAAGAGATTGTAAAGAGAGAGAGACAAGGCAATAAGTGTCGGATGTGGGACTAAACTCAACACTCGAATGTATTGCATTATTATTCTTTGTTCTTTCTTTCTTTTTTCTTGTGTTTTTTATATTTAAACTTAAGAAGCGTGTGAATGAAAATGTGAATCACATGCTAAAGAAAAATCAATGATATATCTTACATTTTGAAGACTGCAAACTCAAGTACGATGATCGAGAAAGAGAAATCATGATCTATGAGGGAAACAAAACCTTAAAATAGAGATCAAAATAGGTGGAAAAAAACTTAAATAATGATTTTAGAGAACTTAAAGAAATCAAAGATAGAAAAAGATGTAAGACATACCTAATCTTTTTAAGAATGCAAACTTAGATGTGGGGATTAAGAGAGAAAAACCTTGATTTATAGATATAGTTCTTTTGATTAATTAAGATTTTGGTGGATAACAAACCAACCCCAATAACTAGTTTTTTCCCCAAAGAGTTTGTTCAAAAAAATCCTTGATACAAGGAAGTGCATATGCAAGAAAGGGAGGGAAAAAAGGAGCCCTTTTAAAATATGTTACATGTAAAGGTATTTTAATTAAATAGGTGTAATCAAGGTTAAAAATATCGTATTGATTGAATATTTTGGTTAATGAAAAAATTGATACAGTATCAACCAATACATTCTCGAAACAATCAATGTTTTGGGGTCAATGTTTGAAATCAGTATTGGCCGAAACTGATACATATCGACCTATAGATTCCAATATTTTAAACCATGGGTTTAATTAGTCTATAATATATCAAGATAAGATGAAAGTACACTTTTGTAATGTTATAAAATTATTTAATATTACTTTTTCGATAAACAATAGCCACCCTAATCTAGGGGTGAGCTAGTAAGGTGGCAGTGGGGGCACTTGCCCCCATAGAACCTTGAGATCCTCCTTATATTCAACTAATTACATGTCTTATTTGCCCCCACTCTCTCACCATCCTCCCCATTTGCCCCCATACCCCTCACCTCCCTCCGATTTGAAAAAAAAAATCACCCTTAAATCATCAAGAAAGTACAACGTTGACTTATGATAGGGGGCCAAGCCTAATCTTTCCTTTTGCAAGAGGGTAAACCTAATATCACCAATTTCAAAGGGGGGTGTTTCAAAAATACCCATAAAAGAGTTAGTGTCTTTCATATAAAATCATTGTTCTTTGGGTACATTTGTCTATATATGCATAGCATGACAAGTATATCTTATGGGCTTAAAGAATAAAGATTTAGTTGAATAAATTCAAACACAACAAGATTGCTTTATATCAACATGAAATAAAATACCTTAATGGAATGATTTGGAATTTTAATATTTGATTAAAATATACTGTTTTCAAACCAAATATCTAAGTGGTGGGATTGTAAGGGATCCCAGTTTTAAGGTCAAATGTATTTGTCATCATCTCATTCTCACCAACCCACCGAAGGTAGAATATTTCAAGTCAAACAAAGAAGAAAAGAATGAGGTTTGGTGAGAAATGTCGGTATTAGACTTTTGAGTTAGTCTATATATTCTCTTATTCTTCTTGCTCCCACTTGTGAGATCCGCATGATTATCACATGAGACAGATAGAAGGGCAGAGGTCCTTGGTTTAGTATCCCACCATTAAAGAATTGGGGTCTCATAATCACTAACCAATATGTTTTTATCTTTATGATTCGATAATTTAGTGTCTTAAGACATAGGGGAAGCACACTAATCCATCACGAACTTATTGGTTATATAAAATTTCAATTTGGCATTCTTATAATTATGAAATCTAACTAAATGAATCATTTAAATAATTATTTTAGTTCACCATTTTATATAATTAGTAATGTTAGAATGGATTGATGTTTTGCAACAATGATTGTTAGGGCTTGGACACAACTCGATTGATATAATAGAATATTAGAGATATGACATGATATTATATATTTTGTATAAATGTTAACTAACAATAATTGAATTTTAAACCTTATGACCCAATCTTTACAAAGATAATCTTAATCTTCTTAAGATCGTGATATGGTAAATCAATATTCATTTTATTACAATGCACTCTATATTAAATAATCTATCAATCACGATTAATGGATTGAGAAGAAAGTACAATTACTTATTTAAGTATGTTTTGTTATATTTTTAAGTAAATCAAATAGCTTAAACTCATTCATTTCTTATTATTATTATTATTATTATTTTCCATTGTTGCTTAAAGAGTAAGTGGAAGCACTTTGTGTCAATTATTTAAATTTTTCCCCAAAAGGTATAAAGTTTGTTATCCCATACATAAGAATTATTGAGTCTCCTACCCACGTGTCTTCATCTACTGCTCTCTTGCTAGTGGAAAATGTCGAGAAGGATACTATAGCAACATCTTCCCATTGGGAGAACCCTAATAAGGTCCTATTCCCATAAAATGTGAGAACTTTTTGAAATAATAGTTCATTTATTTATTTATTAAATACATGAAGTGTATTATATCAAATTGATTATGATCCGACAAGACCCGATCCGATTGTTCTTGATAAGATTTGGATCCCAATATTGAGATTCAATAAAAATCTAGATCCGACAAAAATCCGATGTGATTCCCGTAGACTCAGTTCTGGATCCAATCCTTATCAGATTGACCCTAATCCAATCTGGACCCAATCTTTTAAATTTGGAGAGAATTGGTTTTAGAAATTTTTTTTTTTTTTTTTTAAATTAAAAAAAAAAAAAAAAAAAAACCCTTTAAAAGATAGGCTTGGAAAATATTGAGAAATGAACAACCAAATCAAAAGAGAACTAAAAAGTTTGAAGTTGTTGAACTTCAAAACTAACATAGGTTTTTTGGGGAATGTAAGGGGGGGCACGTGGGAGAAGCTTATCCATATATATTGGGATTAGTAATAATTGAAGACTTTACCTTATCCCAGTTACTAAGAAGCTTCAAGGACCTTGGGTAGAAATCAATATTTAACCAAGTGTTTCTTTGGCCACCCTTTGACTTGGTAGGTTTAGATATTTAGGGTATTAAAAATTGTGCTCTAATATCCATTGGTATTGATAATCTTATTATCATCATCGTAAAGGGATAGATTCCAAGAATCTAAGAGTGTTTTGGTAGAAGAAACACCTTATTAAATAAATAAATAAATAAAACATTAAATACCTTTCTACAATATTGTATTAGCCCCAAGATATTTATCAATTTTTTTTTTAAGCAGAATTCCAACTCCAATAATTCTCTTGGGATACACATCTACATAAAATCTATGGGGATTTGCAGATGTGTATCCTAAGGCATTAAATCTATGGTTCTAGCACATGCCACATCGGGATAGTATTTTGAGTAATGCCATGTGGGGGGAGTCAGAAAATCATTACTCTTAGTAAAAATTACCTTTCGACCAGACCTTTGCGTTACAAAGTCAAGATCTTGCCCAAAATCAAGGTTTAAAAGTCAACTTTTCGGACAAGAAAAAAAAAAACAAAATGGTCTTGAGTCTTGACTTAAGACATTTTGAACCATTCTAGCTATGACCATCTAAAACACTCAATGTCAACCCGAATGGAAATATTCTACTAAGGTATTCCATAACCACATGAAACTTTGAATTATTTTCAAAATGTTCGTCTCAATTAATGAAGCCCGATAGAACCATGGTTTAAAATCTCGTCCGAGACCGAGATAACTCATCTGATACTTCTCACTATCGTCCACCAACGAGACGGATAGACAAGTCAAATGTATCGGACAAGATTTAAAACCGTGGTTCATTTTTCTCATTGTTGAACAAGATGACTCAAACATATTGGAAAACTCGTCCGAGATGAGATGTCAAAATGAGTTTTCAACCATCTACAGGACACAAATTGAACATCAGCAACTTGTAGAAGATCTCACTTTGATCCAAGCAGTTCGGGTTGCCATTGGGGTCAGACTTCAAGCCCGGCCTGGAAATAGGTCTGAATAAATGTTGGAAGGATTAGGGGTGTCAATGAGCCCTTACCCGGCCCTAAAGAGGTTCTACCGAGAATTAGTATTGGGCCTAAGTTAACTAAGCCCTAGCCCAGATCTAACAGGCTCGGGCTTGACTCGGGCCAGGTTCATGCCAAATAAAATGATTAAAATTCAATGTTTTTAATATAAAAAAAATTGTATTTTTTAAATAATTTTTGTGTGTGCATAATTACGAGTTAAGACTGTCCCATCTTTAAAGTTTATTATTCTAATTAAATGTATCATAAATATTTTTATAAGATTAAGTAACGGGTTGGGCATTGTAAGTACCTAGCCCAACCCAGATTTAACAGGCTGAAAATAAGTAAGTCTGACCCTACCTTTGCAGGCTCAATATGAAAGCCCTAGCCCTTATTTTGTCGTCGGCCGGGTCGGGCTAGTGGGCTGACTGGCTCAATTGACACCCATAGGAATGACCAGGTCAGGCTTCGACCTAGACATAATGTTATTTGATCCAATCAGTGGACGGGCTGGGTTTAGGTTAGGATTTTGAAACCCGGCCCATATACAGCCCTGCTTGCAGTGGCTTCAATGTTGCATAAATCTCCTCCTCCATAGGAATTTTGCAAACTCCATTCTCATTATTTAGCTCAACCATTCTGTATGCTATATAATATAGTTACAAGGAAGTAAGTTATGTTACAAACTCCTTTAATAATGAAGTAATCTTTGCCCTATTAATCAATTTTCCTTCAAACATGTTCGTCTCGCCACTTTTGTTTCAATGCAGAAGCCCTATTAATCGATTTTCCTCTCCCCCATCTACAGATTTTGCCGATTCTGAACTCTCCACGCTGTTGTGGTCCAACTCAATCAAGGATCGAGGCCTTGATCTTGAGGTCACAAAGGTATTGTTGGGATTAAAAAAAATGTCCAACCCATTAATGGTTAGGATAGTAGGGGTGTAACTTGGTCTGGTTCAATTTGGATTGGATCAAGTTGCGGCTCGGTTCGGTTCTGGATTGAGAAAATGTAGAACTGATCAATTCAGTTCGGTTCTCATTTCAAAGCTTCTATAGAATCGAGCCAAACTGAGAACTGAACCCTTATAAAATAAATAAATATAAATTAATTTGTTAGGGATTATTTTAGATTGTTCATCCAAAAGGATATCTTACAGCCTACATTAAAATTGAGAACTTATAAAACAATTAGACTCTTGTCTCTTCCTTGACCTTTTTAGAGAGTTGCTATTGCCACACCAACTTTTACTAAAATGCCCCCTTCTGACAAATGCCCCCATCATAGAACCGTAGTCTGTAGATCATTTGTATCAGGATACGCAGAGCGATAAATCTTTTTCTTGCGTATCCCAAGGCAAATGATCCAAGTTATGTGATGGGGGCGTAAGGAGGCATTTGTCAGAGGGGAGCGTCATATTATTACATTTCTTTACTAAATGATGAAGATGAGGGCATTAAGATCATTTTTCTTTAACCTACTAGGAAAGACCATGGTCAAGGGGGCATGTTTTCAATTTGAAAACATAGGGGTATCTTAAATATTCACCAAAATGTGAAGGGGTATGTCAAAATCACCCTTTTAACGGGGTTATTTCCCATTTTGCCCTCCATCATCGAATGAAATGTGTTGATCAATTGGTCGGCTCATAGTAACCAAGTTTGGATTTGTCAATTTGGATAAAGTAGGCCAAAAAGAGGCAAAAACATGCAAGTTGCAAGTATCCTCTTACCTGTGAACATGAAAAGCATGCATCATTCTGCGCATGTTGAACTTTATCTGGTGACCATGATGGATTGGGAGACTCATTAACTTAATTTGAGTAGTTAATAATCTAATTTGGATCATAAATCAATCTTAGCTTTATCGACTAAAATTAGAATACATGAGTAAAAACGGCTTCCTTCTTTTCCCTTTTATCTGATACATGAGACCTTGAGTTCAATCGAGATTATAGGCCGACACTCCTCACCTTTTTTACATTAAGGGGCCCTTTGCTCTGTAATCCTTGCACATTTCTAATGCAAGTCCCGAATCTAAATTTGTTGAGTTGTCTTCTATTCCTGATTGGTGACTTCAGATTATGTTGTGGAGAAACACGGGGGTCAATTCTGATTGAACCACGTATATCTTGTGTCTGGTGTGATTGCTCTGTATATTTATTTTAATTCTTGTTGATTTTATACTTCAATCCACGGTATTGTTGCAACAAATTTTATTAAACTTTAGAACTGTAGGACCGACATAATAATTAGGAAAATTAGTTGATAAATGTATCTTAATTTACTAGAATATCTTTCATGTTGATCCACTAGTCCAGAGTTGATTAAGGTTATCTATTGGGCCATTGAGGCATTAATATATAAGCGACACTTTCATGTACCTATGCATGAAAAATCAACTTTTTCCGTGATTTGTAGCTATTGGGTAAGATAATACTTTTAGGGTACGATAGTGACCAGAGATCATTAATCAAGCTTACTTTGTGTATTGAAGACTAGAAAAAGAACGGTCTACAGTGTTCTATGCGTGGAAATGAATTTTAGATGTAATGGTTCCACGAAGGTTTAACCATCCTCACGAAGTAAAGGTCTAGAGTTCAAATTCCACATTTATGGGCCATGCTCATGGATTTTGTGTAGGAGGAAGGGGGTTACACGTGTCCCGATGATTAGTCGGGTGTTCTGAGAGGTTTAGATACTTGAGTTAAAAAAGAAGAAGAAATAATCCAAGAAGATTTAGAGAAAAATGAAAAAAATTATAGTGATTATACAAACGATATTTTTCAATTTATTTCCAAAAATGCATCATCTTCAACCGCCATATAAACTATTTTGTCATCGAGATTTGAAATTTGAAGAAGTTATATATAATCTAGGGTTAAAAGATAAAATGTTTAAGACAGTAGATTTAAAAAAAAAAAAAAAATCAAGATGAAAAGAAAAGCATGGTAAATTAATCTTGAAACTTAAAGAAAAAGAAGACATGAAAAGTTCAAATGTGAGAATTTGAAGAGGAAAAATAGAGAAATTTCTCAAAACGTGATCAACTTTTGACGAAAATTTCATTCTGACTAATTATTCATTTTAATTCTCGAAGAATAACATTGATGTAACCGTAGACTGGAACCTCACATCGCACTTCTTGACGTGAAAGTATAAGGGAACCATAGATGCTTTTCATCAAGATACAAGCGAAAAAGTATGTATGATTCTTATCCACTTTCAAGTCAAGAAGTACGATATGAGGTTCTAATTTGAGGTTACTCTAGCACAACTCATTCCCAAAACATGAAGAGTGACGATCTCATAGGTTCACAATGATCTCGTTACATTAAACTAGCAAGATCATCATTTTGAAAAATCTGTAATCTAGGTTTTTAATATTTTGAAAATTAAAATGAACAATGAGCTAGAATTGAAATTTCGTAATATTCAACTTACGAAATGGTAATTTTCCAAAAAAAAAATAAATAAATAAATACATAATCCAATTCTTTAATTGACAAAAATTAATTCTTCGCTTGTTTGATGACTTTTCTGATTTTTTGGAAAAACGTTTTTATTTGATAAAAAAAGAAAGAAAAGGGAGCTGTATAACTTATCTCAAGGAGCAGCGGATCTGCACTTAAGATCTTGATTGATGTCGTGGCAGCTTTGACTTTTCAACCGCCAGTCTCCTTGTTGGGACACGCCTTGTGTGGATACAAGCAAATAAGGTCAAACAACCATAACCCACCTGTCTCCTCCTACAAGTCACGTGTAGAACACGTGAAAAAAATATTTATATTAATAAAGAGGGGCATGTTTAAGAAGTTGCGGTTGACAGAAGAACACCAAACACTAGTAGTTATATTAAAAGTTTTGGGTAACATGGGCAAGCGTAGTATCAAACTGTGGTTGTATCTGTCGTTTTCGTAGGTACGAGCGTGCGTAGCAGAGAAGGACGTCTCCTTGCTTTTAGGACAAGTACTTTAATCTTTTGCGTATTATTATGACTTTTTAGTTAGGGTTTGTTTGGATAAACAATCTGTAGTGAATTTGATTGAAAAATATTGTAGATTCTGTGTTATTATGTTATAATTTTAGATATTTTTTGTCATTAGTATAAAATCCTAGAAACATTTTGTGGGTATTTAATTAATATCTTAAAAAATCAAGGACGTAAAAATAAATAAATAAAAACTTGTGATTTATAATTTATCCAGAGTCTTGAAGATTAATTCAAGAGATTTTAATTTAATTGCCACAATTAAATATCAAAATTTTGGATGTAATAAAAAAAAATTCTACAAAATTGATTTTAGCAAAGGTCTGTTTGTTAGAGATTTCAGCTTCTGCTTCAGGATTCTATGTCTAGGAGAAGTAGAAAGTTGTTGTTTCAAAAACTGATGAAAAAGTAATAGAGAGAGGTCGAATTGATTTTGTTGTTTTATCGATGAGTTAAGAAGAACAAGTAGTGAAATCGTTATTTCACCCCATACATTTTTCGATTTTGGCTTATATTAATGGCTCTCACACAAAAGTAGTCCTGACAAGATTTCTTAAAAACACAATTTTGAGCTTCCCGCAAAAGTTGTTGAAGCAGAAGTCGTTATGTACTAACAAACGTGTTTTTCAAACCTTTTCAGCTCAAAGCCCAAAAGACAGTCGAAAGCCAAAAAAAAAACGCAACAAACAAACCCTTAATTCTTACAATCGAGCCCAATTTTACATTCTATCTTCCTATGGATTCATGAATTCCAAACACATACCAAACTCAATTCTTCTTCCAAAAACACTCCAATGAGGGGCAAAAGTAAGAATATGCTTACTACATAATAGATGGTACACAAAAGAAATGCATGTGTTAAAGAAATAATAGCACTACTCGATGAATTAATCTTATTTACTTTATGTTCTTATTCTGGATTTGAACTCATGCACGTGGGGTTTATATGTACATCATGTGTTGGCAATGGTCAGATTATCTTATTTTCTATGATTTATTGCACAAAACAACCGTCTATCCAACATAATATTTATTTGATCAACAAGAAATAATAGCACTACTCGATGAATTTATCTTGTTTGCTTTATGTTCCTATTCTGGATTTGAACTCATGCACGTGGGGTTTAATGTACATCATGTGTTGGCGATGGTCAGATTATCTTATTTTCTATGATTTATTGCACAAAACAGACATCTATCTAGCATAATATCCATATGATCAACAAGAAATAATAGCACTATCGGATGAATTAATCTTATTTGCTTTATGTTCTTTTTCCATATCTGCACTCATACACGTGGGGTTTATATGGACATCATGTGTTGGGGATGGTTAGATTAACTTATTTTCTATGATTTATTGTACAAAACAATCATCCATCCAACATAATATCCATATGCTCAACAAGCAATAATGCATATATGAAGTAAGTATAGTCCAATTCTTATTTACAACTACTTAATATTCTAAAAATTAAACCGAGTAAGTTATCAAACTAGATTCAAACACAAAATCGACTCGAATAATGAGAATATCATTTTGAATCTTGATTTTCTAACTCCCCTCTTTGACATACTCTCCCAACGTGACATGTGATAGAGTTGTAGATTTTCTTTCATTGGGATGCACAACTACACATCCCCATAACCATGTGCAGTTATGTATCTCAAAGAAGAAAATTTTCGATTTTTTAACATGTTACATTGGGATAGTAGAGGGGAGAGCCGAAAAGTCATTATTCTATCATTTTTTTTTTTAATTTATGAAAAGAGTCGTGATAATCTAACACCTCCCTCTGATGTAAGCCTCCATCATCGAACTGTAAATTTATGATTTTGTGTATCCCAAAACAAATGATCTACGATTTTACGAAGGGGAGGAGGGAGAGTCGGAAAATCATTATTCTTATGAAAATTGACGAAATTAATTTAAACAGAGTTTAGTTTAGCAAATCTAACAAATATTTTTTAAGATAAATGCAAGATTAAACACAACGTTGGTAGGCCTGATGTGATGTGAAGTGTTGTTGAAATCACATAATTCCAAGGGATTCTATCATTTCAATCATCAAATTTAGGTCTCACAGTAGATCTACTTTCTTGATTGGTCCCCATGGGATTCCTCCATCCATCTACAAAATATTAGTAGCCAACATGATGCTGTACTAATGATTTGGCCCACTGATTTGACCAAAAAGACAATGCCAATCATGCAGTCCAAATTGCTAAAATGCGCTATTAGATGAATATAGAAGCCGATCATTGCGGTAGTTAACACACCCGCGCATATTAGACTTAGAATCGCTCATCCTGAAATGAAATGATTCTGTTACTATTTGGGAGAATTAAAAAAATGTTTTACTTTAAAAGCTTCCGACATTTGACTTTGGGTCATTTTAGTGAAATATTTTAGGCATCCCTGTGTTTTCTAATTTCTCACAAACCTCTTGACCTTGGTCTTTTTTAAAGACTAATGCAATCATTTAAATGCCCTTTCTTGGCTATCATTAAGTAATTTTTTTTTCTTTTATATATATATTTTCTCCAACACCCCCCCCCTTTCCCCATTTTTCAATAATCTTCATTCTCTTGGTAATTAGTTTTTAACTAATGATTTTCTTACTCAAATTTTTTTCACTCAATTTGTACTCGATTGATGTGGCAACGGTACAGAACCATTGATATTTTTTCTTAAATGTCTTGCCAAAAATGTCCTATGGTTCTATGCCCTTACCAAGTCAATTGAGTACAGTTTGAGTGAAAAAAAATTGAGTCAGAAAATTATGAGTCTTATTTATTTTATATTCACTGTTTAACTTTAAAATTTTATCTCATTCAAACCTATGGGATAGGACAAGATTTTTTATGAGATAGAAGATGGAGTATTGTGTACTAGATCACATTATGATTGACTTGTTCGAGTCATCTTGTTTCTGCCTTGAAATGTCAAATTGTTTAAAACTATTTATTCATATAAATATGTTTATTATGATTTTCTTACAATATTATGCATTAGCATATGCTCGTCCCCAAAAAAAAATATAACTTTTGTTAATTGAATCCTTATTTTAAAACTACCAGATAAATCATCTTGGATCTTAGACAAGTCATTGTGATGAATGGTTCGTTTTAATTTTACCTAATTGGCTTTGAATCGGGGTGACTCAATCGAGTCATCTTGATTTTAAACAAATTTCTAAATTATAGTTAAGAAGAGAGGTAAAATAATAAATTTTAAAAAGTAGAATCAATTAAAATAATTTATCATAAAAGTCAAAAAGTTTAAAGATAATGATTTTTTTATTTTTATTTTTTATTTTTTATTTTTTATATTTAAAAAAAGGTAAAGATCAAAGGATTTCTGTCTTAAAGTTGAAGATGAAGGTATTTAAGTTATTTTCTCTTCTTCTAGATTAAGTCAAGGTCAAAGGGGTATCATGTCATTTATTTGTAAACAAAAGGGATATTCAAAACATTCTCCAAAACATGGAGGGGCATGTCTAAATCAACCTTTTCACTTTTTCTACTTGGCGACGAAAAATAGCTGCGTCTGCAATCTCGCAAGGCAAATATGGGCCGAGACCCCATACGTGAGATTTTGAGTCAATCAATTTCACCCACCAAACGTAATAAGTAAAACCTAATTTTCAATCTAATAAAGTAATTATAATAATAATCAAGTTTTAACAGAGTAGGAATCCTATACTCCATGTAGTTGACTAACTACCTACTCTTCTTTTTCAACCCACCATAGTCTCTCTTGGGCCCACTAAGTCGTATTTTTTTTTGTCAATTTAGACTTACCGTACAAGCACTTTGATTTTATGGTATAAACCCTTTAAATCAAGAAAAAATTAACATTGAAAATATTCTTGACCAATAAGCTATTTATTTTTTAAGGGTCTTGTTTACGTGTGCCTTAAGGACACACATTAAAGTGCAATTAATACACTTGAAAATTTGAATTTTGTATTGAAAATGCCTTAAATCCCCCTCCCCCTCAAGTCGTATTTTTTAGCCAATTTAGACTTACCGTACAAGCACTTTGATTTTATAGTATAAACCCTTTAAATCAAGAAAAAATTAACATTGAAAATATTCTTGACCAATAGGCTATTTATTTTTTAAGGGTCTTGTTTACGTGTGCCTTAAGGACACACATTAAAGTGCAATTAATACACTTGAAATTTTGAATTTTGTATTGAAAATGCCTTAAATCCCCCTCCCCCTCAAGTCGTATTTTTTAGCCAATTTAGACTTACCGTACAAGCACTTTGATTTTATAGTATAAACCCTTTAAATCAAAAAAAAATTAACATTGAAAATATTCTTGACCAATAGGCTATTTATTTTTTAAGGGTCTTGTTTACGTGTGCCTTAAGGACACACATTAAAGTGCAATTAATACACTTGAAAATTTGAATTTTGTATTGAAAATGCCTTAAATCCCCCTCCCCCTCAAGTCGTATTTTTTAACCAATTTAGACTTACCGTACAAGCACTTTGATTTTATAGTATAAACCCTTTAAATCAAGAAAAAATTAACATTGAAAATATTCTTGACCAATAGGCTATTTATTTTTTAAGGGTCTTGTTTACGTGTGCCTTAAGGGCACACATTAAAGTGCAATTAATACACTTGAAAATTTGAATTTTGTATCGAAAATGCCTTAAATCTCTCTCCCCCCGCCCCCCCCCCCCCCCATAAAAAAAAAAAAAAAAAAGTTATTGCACTTTAGCATGAGC
Source organism: Akebia trifoliata (assembly GCF_017979445.1). NCBI lineage: Eukaryota > Viridiplantae > Streptophyta > Magnoliopsida > Ranunculales > Lardizabalaceae > Akebia > Akebia trifoliata. Next base: position 32,054,522 of record NC_141381.1, read on the forward strand.
CCTTAGGACACATGTTAACAATACCCTCATTTTATTCTAAAATTGGTAAATTGTCGTTTTTGAAACTAAACCATTTTGATTAAAGTGTGGAAACACATTTCTATTCTATAAAACATTAAATATCTTTCTCAATTTAATTTCATGTAAATAGTTAAAGTGATTTTCACTTTATAAAAAAACAAAGTTTTTTCTCACTTTAACAAAATATTTCAATTAACGAAAAATGATAATTTATTATTTTTGGAATTAAGAAGGATAAATTATTATTTTGAGAAATTTTCAATTTTCAAGGCATATTTTGGTAAACACAGCATAAAATCAATTTGATTTCATAATAGTCTTGGACCCAACTTAATGAAAACTAAAACATCAATCTGGCTGATTTAGTGGAAATAGTTGTACAATGGCTGAGATGTGGATCCAAAAGAATATACCACGTTGCATGCATAGGATGTATGGAGTCAGATAGCTAACCACTCCCTGGCATACAAGATCTAAACAAATTATAGAAGCGCACTAAGAGATCGAAATGATGAATAGAGGCGGGTGCTGTCCTAATAGAAGGTCCCCTAAAGCCCAAACAAGTCCATGCGCCTCTCCCTCTCATGACCGCCACGTGTCTTTCTTAATGTCGATCGATGAAGCCAACTTGTCGTAGAGTTTTCTCCTTTCCAGTCCACTTCATCTCTCTGTCTGCTCTCTGCATGTGAACAATTGTAACTTTTTTAGAAAGAAATTATCCATCTCTCATCCATTTCTGCAACAAATCTCTTCTTCAATCCTAGAGATCTCTTCTTCCATTGTTACGTCTCTGCTACATTTCTTCTTCTCTTCGATTTCTCTCTAATCCTCTCCAATTTCTTCTTCTCTGTCACTGAAATCTGTACAGGTCGATTGATCTTTGTTTAGCTGTAATATCTGATTTTTATTAGTTTGATCGAAGAGGTGTTTAGCTGAAGTAGCGGTTTGGATCAGATCAAGGAAGCAGCAGCGCCAGAAGATGGCGCTGTTCAGGAGGTTGTTCTATCGGAAACCACCAGATCGGCTTCTGGAGATTTCTGAGAGAGTTTATGGTATATTTTTGGACTTTTATGATTCAGTGTAGGTAGATCTGGAAGTTGTATCTGCTTTTTTTAAGAATTTTTGTTTCAGTTAATGATAAAATGGTTATGTAGTCGTTGCAGACTTGCACATTTTGTCTGATTTTTCATTTTCATTTACTAAAGGTTTGTGAAGTGTAAATTACATTGTTGAAGATTTCGATTTCTGGAAATTTTTTATGAAATTGAGTAAGTATTGAGGCACATTGTGGCCCAATTGAAGGGTTTGAAGTGCTAATTTTCTTTCTAGATGGAAGTTTAAGAAATGGAGGAAAAGTTTTAGTTTAGTTTAGAAAATTAGTTGAAGTTTTGAAGTATTTTAACGAGTTTTTTCAGCACTTTTTTGGTGTTATTGCATTTTCTTTTTATTATCGACTGTGTCTTTTATATTTCACACGTGTAGTTACTGTATCTCCAAGTAAGTGGAGATATTGTGGAATTTGTGAAGGATTTTGTCGAGTTCATGAGATAATGGGGAAGTCTTCGCAACAATTGAGTTAATTTAGTTTGAATTATGTTTTATAGTTATAATTATGAAAACTTAGGGTTATCTTTGTTGCCGGATCCGTGGAAGTTGCATCATCCTTTGAAAATTGAGGGCATTTTGTCAAGAATTTGTACAAGGTTGAACATTCTTGGATAAATCTAGTTCTTTTCACGGGTTTGATTTTCCCGGAGAATTTCCATGACAATTGCAAGTTCATTAATTTCCCCTCCCGTAAAATAAAAAAAACTATTAAAAGAAAATCTTTTGCCCTTACAAATGATATTCAGTCTTCTAGATTGTATTCTGACTTCTTTTTTTCTTTCCCCATTTTTTTCTCTTCTCATGTGCCAAGTACTAATGCTTTTGTTAGTGACTTGATCTTGTAGTTTCATCTTCTCATATGTGTTACTTTAATTACTACATCTTTTTGAAGTTCTTTCCCTACAGTGATTGTGATCTTCTGGTTGTTGGTTGGTGATTTGTGTGTGGCAGTGTTCGACTGTTGCTTCTCGACGGACATTTTGGAAGAAGATGAATACAAGGTTTACATGAGTGGAATTGTGGCCCAATTACAGGATCACTTCCCAGATGCCTCTTTTATGGTATTTAACTTCAGGGAAGGAGAAACAAGGAGCCAGATTTCAGACATATTGTCTCAGTATGACATGACTGTTATGGACTACCCTCGGCAATATGAGGGGTGTCCTTTGCTCCCATTGGAGATGATCCATCACTTCTTGAGATCGAGTGAAAGCTGGTTGTCATTGGAAGGACAACAGAACGTGCTTTTGATGCACTGTGAGAGAGGAGGATGGCCTGTATTGGCGTTCATGCTTGCGGGTCTTCTGTTATACAGAAAGCAGTATACCGGGGAACAAAAGACTCTGGAAATGGTTTACAAGCAAGCTCCAAGGGAACTCCTCCATCTCTTGACTCCTTTAAATCCATACCCGTCCCAGATGAGATATCTCCAGTACATCTCGAGAAGAAATCTTGGTTCAGATTGGCCTCCGTCTGGGACACCTTTGATTTTGGATTGTCTTATCCTTAGAGTCCTTCCAGTTTTTAATGGAGTAAAGGATTGCAGGCCAGTAGTTCGAGTTTATGGTCAGGAACCATCGTCTGCATCCAACAGAGGTTCTAAGATTTTGTTTTCAACCCCAAAAACGAAGAAACAGGTTCACCAATACAGACAGGTAAAATCTGCTCTCTATTTTCATTTTTAATTATTCAAAATGTTGATATGAACTGTATTTGCAGGCAGAGAGTTCGCTAGTGAAAATAGATATTCATTGCCATGTTCAAGGGGATGTCGTTCTCGAATGCATCCATTTTGACGGAGATCTTCAATGTGAAGAAATGATGTTCAGGGTTATGTTCAACACTGCATTTATCCGATCAAATACCTTGACACTGAACCGTGAGGAGATCGATGTGTTGTGGGACGCCAAGTATCAGTTTCTGAAAGACTTCAAAGCAGAGGTATGTGATGTTCTTTCTTCGATGGGAGTATCTATTCCTGATATTACTGGGGTTGAATGCATATGTATCTCTGACTCAGGTACTCTTTTCGGACTCTGATGCTGTTGGATCTAATATCAATACAGAACTTGAGAGCGAAAGCGAGGATGAGACAGAAGGTGCAACAGAGGAGTTCTTTGAGGTGGAAGAGATCTTTAGCAATTTAGATGGGCAGGATGGAAAGGGAGATTCTGATTTTCACATTGTTGAAGACAGTGAATTGGATTATAGAAATCACATACAGGATGTGAAGGGAGATTCCTATCTTCACAGGAATCAAGATAGCATTATGGATCATGGGAATTACAAACAGGATAGTAAGGTAGATGATGATTCTCCCACACTTCAAGGAAGCATTTTGGATGATAGGAATCACAAAGGAGAAGCTGACGCAGTGACCAATATTCAGAGACTACTAGTATCAAGTGATATAAAGCAAGACAAAGGCAAAGTTGCTGTGCAGAAGAATTTAGAAACCAAGGTTCTGCAGCAGAAGTTGGAAACTAATGTTCAAAGACAGAAACCTGAAAAATTATTGCCTCCCACAACAAAGAAACAGCCAATTCGCAGTTCCAAACCAGCTTCAGATCCAATTGCAGCACAAGAACATATTAAACAGCAGGCTCAGGGTACTCCCATGAAATCAACAAAAACAAATAATCTATCTCGTTGGACTCCACCAAACAAAGGGTCTTACACTAATTCCATGCAGCCATCAAGATATAACAGTGCACCTGCTGCTCTAGTCATTACTTCACTTTCACAAGACTGCAATTCAGGGGAAATGTTGGACGATCTTCCTATAATCCCATCTGACCTGATTCTCATATCTCATGAAGTTGATTCTGCCGCATATACCAAATCTCCAGCGGATGTACTGAGATCCTTTCCACTACCATCGTTACCTTCCCCTCAAGCAACATTTGCTCCTTACACTTCATCTTTTCCTCGTCCATCACAAGGGGCAATCCCTCCTCCTCCACCTCCACCTCCACCATCAGCACAGCATCCCTTCACACCTGTTCAATCTTCTCAACTTCCCCCACCACCCCAACCTTCCACACCTTTGAGAACAAGGAAAACACTTAAATCATTTTTCACTATCCCCCCACCTCCATCTCCTTCTATGCACTTGGGTGTGACATCTGAGAGTCCAGCTCCTTCTCCTTCTTCTCCTCCTCCTCCTCCTCCTCCTCCACCACCACCACCACCACCATTGTGCCGAGGTGGAACAATTCCCCCTCCTTCACCTCCTCCACCTCCTTCAAGGGCCAGGGCTTCTTCAAATGGTCCTACCCAAGTGGCACCCCCACCCCCACCTCCTCGTCCACCTCCTATGCGTGGAGCCCCACGTACACCACCTCCCCCACCGCCACCTCCTTTTATGCGTGGACCCCCACCTCCACCACCCCCTCCTATGCGTGGTGCTCCTCCACCACCACCTCCCACGCATGGTGCTCCTCCACCACCCCCTTTTCCTGGATCACGAACACCTGGTCCCCCTGCTCCACCTAGACCCCCAGGTGGTGCAATTCCTCCTCCACCACCTTTTGGTGTTAAAGGAACAAATGTAGTTGGATCAAATGTTGACTCAAGAGGTTTATCTTCGGGAGGAGGGCGTGGGCTTACACGCTCAGCAAGCTCAGGTTATCAGGGGTCTTTTGCTTCAGCAAATCGAAGATCCTCACTGAAGCCACTACACTGGATTAAGGTTACAAGAGCTGTGCAAGGAAGTTTATGGGATGAATTACAAAGATACAGTGAACCTCAAAGGTATTGTTACAATCATTTACTGATCTTGTTTTAAATTTAGTGTTAGTGATTTTGTTTCCCTGGCATGTCATTATCACTCAGACTTCCAAAAAATCAATGATGTCACATATTTGTTAGAACTTAGAACTTTACATTCGATAATGCTTTCATTGGCTTGGATCTGAAAGTATATTTGAATTATCCTCTCATCAAATCTGCCTCATTACTTCTTGAGTCTTGTTTTATGGTTATTGGACTGCCAATAAAAAAAAATTTAATTGCTAGATTTTTTTTTCATCATCATCATAGCTGGCTATTGTTGTTTTTCATATTATTATTATATATATTAATGATGTTATCCCTTGAATGCTAGTGCGTCAGAATTTGATGTGTCAGAACTTGAGAGTCTTTTCTCTGCTGTGGTTCCAAATATGGTTGATAGCTCAGGAGGTAAATCTGGGGGGAGGCGTAAGTCTCTTGGATCTAAAACAGACAAAGTCCACTTGGTAAACCATACAAATCTATATGCACAGTGGAATTTTATATTATTTTTTTCTGTATAATCTTGTTTGTGTGAGGTAATGTTATTGCTGTCTTGTGAAGATTTCTATTGGTGACTTGATATGTTTCCCATGGTTCATCTTTGTGTAGAGGATAATATTCTCTTTTCCTTTTTATTCTATATTCTATATCCCTCATCTTTTGGATTTCTTGTTTTCTTGATTAAAAATAGTGGTTACACAAGGATGGATACTAAGCAGATTGACCTACAAAAGGCTTCATGCCTCATTCTTTCAATCACCATTCATCCAGCCTTGTAATTTGATATTATTGTTAGCCTGATCAAATTACAAAATCAGAAATATGTATGTTCATGTGTATCAAGAGAAGAGAACCAAAGAAAAGGAAAGGTACATGCTAATTCCAGTTTGGGACACAAGACAAAACTCAAATTATGATGGAGCAATCCAAATATCTGGCATAAAGTTGCAAAAAAATGGCATAAGAAACCCATCTTCGGTTGATGCTTCTCTTGTTTACTTTGTTCATTGGATCGATAGTAATACCATTTGATCAAGATTGCTGCTCTTGCTAACCGACCATCCTTTCTATTGTGGTGATTTCTATGTTATAAATGGCTGTGCCTAAGGGCATCTCTATTAAGCAACCTAACATTTTCTCTTGAGTTGTAATTGGGAAATTAAATTTATATGCTTTTAATTTGTGGGAAAAACGAAGTATGCTTGCTAATGGTATCTTCATGTGAGCTGATCAGAATCAATCACTGGCTTCCAATATAGGATGTTTTACAAAATGTCCCCTGATAGTCGTGCAGTTTTCGCCAGAAGTTATTCGTTTATTCTTTTTTGGTTCGGAATACTTTGAATTTGATATTTCACAGTACTGAAAATCGTGCATCTTGACAATTGAACCACTAATAGTAATTGTGCATCAAGTTTATTCAGTATAATTTAGAAGCTGGATTATCTCATAAGTCTTGGGGGAAATGGTCGACCATGATATTATTATGTGGGCCAGTTTAGATATAGCCTCTATGACATTGGGAACTAATGTTGCACCTATACAGGGTCCTTCAGATATAATTTTTATTATGTAAGAAGGAAACGGTGATCCCTAAATTGTAATTTTTTTCCTTCTTCTCACTTGGCAATGGATTTGTTTCCACATTAAGCACACTAAATTGTTGGGAATATTTATTTACTATTCTTCTTTATCGCTAAGTAACTAAGAAAACTGATGATCTGATTCTATGTTTTGAAAGTACTTTTTACATGGTGATCTGTTACTCAAAATGTCTTCAATGCTTCTCTAAGTTGTTTGTTGTTATTTTCCTCTGCTCCAATACTGTCAAACTCAAACCTTTCACCAATGAGCATTTGTTTTATCTTCTGCAGATTGACCTGAGGCGGGCCAATAACTGTGAAATCATGCTGACAAAAGTTAAGATGCCACTTTCTGATATGATGGTAAGCTAGCTCTGGTTCAGATTTTTTTTTTTTCTTCTAATGAATGCATTATTATTTTTTCTAATAATGCTTCTCATTATAGATGGATTTGGTACCATTCTCTTTATAGAAAGCATTTAAAAACATAAGATATAGTTGGCTGAGTGATAAGGAACACATCTCATGCATGGGAAGACAAAAGTGCAACTTCTGGGGGCTACTTATTCTAGTGTACCACATTCATTCTTGCCTTAACTGGTTTAGGCTTTACCACAAAAGAAACATAAGCCGTGCTTACTTTAGCATTGGATAATCTCTACCAAGATGGGTCTAAATTCTGATCCAAGGTTCATAGTGTTGGATAACTTCAAGTCCATGCTTGAAGGGTGAATGCACCTTTGGTTTGCCTTCAAGGTGGCAAAAAAAATGTTATGGAACCTATCAAAAAAGAATGCTATGGAGCTTAATACTGTTTGCTGGGGGATTTGGAAAGAAAGAAATTATGATGTTTCTTAAGACAAAGCATCAGTTGCATGGAATGCTTTTTTTCTATTCTTGGTTCCCTTTTCTTTTGGTGTAGATTTTCAAGGAATTTGGGGATGTATTCTTTGAGGATTTTGTGGGTGGATGGGATTGGGTGTGCAGTATTTCCGTTTTCTAGGGTCTTGGGTGGTTTGGTGCCTGTTTTGTGCATTGGTTCTTGCCATTAGTATTGTACATTTGTGGGTCAGCTAAACCCCTTTGTTTATTAATAACATTTTACTTATCAAACAAATGAAAAAAAAAAAAAAAAGGAAGGGCACCCTTTCTCTCCTCTCCCAGACCATGAGTTTTTGGTTAACGAGTCATTTTTTTTTTTTTTGTTGCGAATTAAGTACATCTTTACAATTTTTAGGTAGTTGTAGCATATAGGAAGGTCATGCCTGGTTATAAGTTATAATCTCTGGTAACTGTATGTCCTGCTGACTGCTTCTTACTTAAATCCTAGAAGGTATGAGCTGATTTTCTTTTCTTTGGTGTTTTACTCCATGTTATGTACAAATATTTAAATCCAGACCCATATAAATTAGTCACTGGAAGTTTTTCTATTAGCTGACCATTTAAATGATTTACAGGCTGCAGCACTAGCATTGGATGAATCAATTTTAGATGTTGATCAGGTGGAGAATCTTATAAAATTCTGTCCTACAAAAGAGGAAATGGAACTTCTTAAGGTTGATTTATTTACTTGTTCATGATTCACTTTACATTTGTTCTAAGTATTCCATGATTATTTTGACATAAAAGAAGTTCTCTCTTGTCTAGATGTGCTTTGAACATTCCAGTTAGGTGTTCTATTTTGTTGTGATTTCTTTGTCTTTTGATCAGGGTTACAATGATAACAAGGAAAATCTTGGAAAGTGTGAACAGGTTAGTATAATCTGCTTCCTTGATCATAGTTTATAAATTTTCTATATTAATGATGCATTGCTAGTATCATTCTGAACATTTTGTAGAATCTGAATGCATGGACAAGAAAAATCGGCCTCCCTAGTTGGAAAAAATTGATGAATAATTATAAACTTATGGTTTTGACACTATTATTTGATCCAAAATTTGTTATGACTGCTGTCTCAGTGGCGTGGAATATTCATGAACAATGTTTTTGTAAAGTATAAAAGAATTGATGCGGTTAAAATAATACTATGCATGTTGTTACACTTTTAAATGAAGAGAACATGTTAGGGAGTATCTGATCCAATTTATTGAAGTTAATCAAATTTTCCTGTGTTTTAGCCTGAGCCTTGGTTTCAACTGGAATTTTGATGCAAATGAACTAAAAGAAATTAGATCGACGAGTCTGCTGGGTTGGGGTTAGGGGTGGATAAAAATAGGTTTTGGTTGTGGTTTGACTAAGAATGAATTAAGGGTTTGTAATTGAGAAATGGTCTGATGACAGTGAGTAAAAAGGGCTTGACGGCATGTATGTGAGCAGGAATTAGGGTAAGACAAGGTTATTGGTGTTGTTTTGAGAGTTTAATAGGGAGTAGTTTAGTTGGTTTGATTAGGGTGATTGCAGGTTTCAAATGGACTGGGACAGGGACAGTTGCTTACTAAGATAGGTTTCAGGATTCTGATTTAGTTGTAACAGGTTGCAAACTAATAGTGTCAAAATTGGGTATTTAGGGCTATACACTCGGTAGAATTTATGGTTTGGAAGTATCTGGACATATGGTCTAGCTAGGACTTTTTTTTTTTTTTTTTTCAGTTGGTATAGGTAGGGTTTAAAGCAGGAATTAATATAAAAAAACGGAGCATCATCATCATTATCATCTACGCATTATCTAAATATCGGTTACAACCTATTTCACTATTCAACATGACAAAAGGGACATAAAAGTCAAATAGATATAATCATCATATGGTTATGGAATTTGCCAGTGATAGGCAGGCAATGTCGCCATTTCATATTTCAACCCTTTATCTTTATTCAAGTTGACATATTCTATATATTTTAAAGATTCTTTGGAATATTCCGCTAGAAGTTATGAATTGTATGTAAGAAGTGTGAAACCTTTTGAAATATTCCAACCATTATAACATTCTTTTAAAATAATACATAAAACTTAAAGAATGGCCAACCAAGGCAATCAATCCTTCAGCAACAAAAGCATGCAAATTGATGTGTCGTAAGTTTATTAGCAAGTACGTGTGCAATCTAATTTTTTTTGGACTAATTTTATTCTACATTGTTATTTACAGAAAACTCCATTACTTTTTTCAATTTTATACAACCTTCATGGTGAAATGTTGTTTATGGAAATATTTATGGCCAATTTATAAATAACTTGCAGTACATGTTTGATCTCTCTCTTGATACTATGGTTAGATCAAATAAATAAAAAGTTTTTGATGGTTGACTTTTGATGTTGTAGTTCTTTTTGGAGCTTATGAAAGTTCCACGGGTGGAATCTAAATTAAGAGTATTTTCTTTCAAGATTCAATTTGGCTCTCAGGTTGAATGCTGTATTTAGTATTTTTCTAATTTAGTAAAGCAACCAACACAATTTTCCATAGCTTGATCTCTTCATTTCTTTGACCTCTTTTGCAGATTTCAGATTTTCGCAAGAGTTTAAACACTGTAAACTCTGCATCTGAAGAGGTATTTTGTCAGTAGTTCTGCAACCCCTGCAAGTTTCCATTGGTTCCATAGTACCCTTTATACTCTTTTTTCCTTTTTAACATATTCTAAATCCCTAATTACCATAATCAGGTTAGGAATTCCATCAAATTAAAGGAAATTATGAAGAAAATTCTTTGCCTGGGGAATACACTAAACCAGGGAACTGTGAGGGGTAAGTGAATCCACAAATATTCTGAAGTTCTCAATGGCTGCAGTTCCATTTGTTAATTTATGGGCAATAAGAAAGTTCATATTTCTTTGGTCTTGCTTTAAGGGTGGTTCATGTTGTTAATTATATGATTATTTTGATTGGTTAACGTTAATTCTATTATAGGTATGCCTAAATATTATGATTAGCAAAAAGCAGTTGTCCGTGCCTGTTTCAACTATTTGAGTTCAGACAGCAAGAATCCTTTCCATGCATATCTTCAGTTGTTTCATCACTACCTTAACCCAAGTCCTCTCTCATTGCCCTTTAAGAGCCTTCTGCCTCCACCAGAATTAATCTTCCTTGAAATTTTGTACCTCCTCTACTCATGTGGATAGATCTGGAACTTCAGAGTTTTTATTTGTTGACATCTTCACATATAAATTATTCATTAATATCAATCCTTATTATGATATGATTCCTGTGAACTTATTACGTGCAAGGTTCTTGCATTTTGACTAGTGTTTGAGTATGTTAGTGCATGTTTATTCCAAACATGACCTGACCCAATTCAGCTTAACCTAATCCAACCCAAATTATGATATGGTTGAAGTAAATTAGAATGTGTTGTGCTCCGATTATGTATCTTGGTTTGAGATGGTAACAGGTTAAAGTTCAGCTCTGTGTTGACTTGTATGGATCCCAACCTGAGCCAACCTTGCCTAGGTTGCACATGATATAGATATAGTGAATCAATCACATGGGTGTACTCAAAAAAATGAATCACCCAAATGAAGAATTATGAAGGATCATGTCATTCATCACACAATATTATTAAAAGAGAGAGAGAGAGTGAGAAGGTTTTTTAGTACTAAAGTTCAGTCATTCCGTTTGGATCTGCTACTATCTTATCTATTCTATACTGATTCTGAAGTTCTAAGAGTGAAATAGTGAATTTTTTTTGGTCATAGTCAACTTTCATGTGTTAATTGTTAGGTCCTCTAACTAGATGATTTAGTCTTTTTACTTTCCACGGAGTGCTCAATGAGTTTCTATATGTACAGGTTCAGCTATTGGATTTCGATTGGATAGCCTTCTAAAACTGATAGATACGCGTGCTTCTAACAATAAAATGACACTAATGCATTTTCTTTGTAAGGTATGACTAATTTTTTTTCCAGTACAGTTGAATTGAAATGTTTCTGGTCGAATGACAGATGTTTTCTTCTTCTATTTTGGGAATTCAGTGGTTTTTTCAACTTCATGGAAGTTAAAACTATGTAAATTTGAACAAACATTTCAGTGCTACACAGTATACTATATTTAAAGGATTGCTAAACATTTTCTTTTTTGTGCCATGATATCCTTTGAACTTACAAAACGACTAAAGATGACATTTACATGTTATATCGCTATAGAAAATTAAATTAACAATAACATACAATGACCCATTTATGAAATATTTATTGAGTGGGTCTACTGCGGCATAGATGATACTGATTTTTGTAGTTGGTTTAGCAAATAGTTGTGTTCCTGTATCAGAATTCCTTTAGCACGCTCTCTGTTTGTCTCTACCTTTGAACTTTCATGGGGTCATTCATATTACATTATTTAATCTGACTCTTAGGTTTTCATGAACCTCAGGTAGCCTCAAAATCACCTGGACTTTTAAATTTTTACGAAGACCTTCTTAGCCTGGAAACTGCATCAAAGGTTATCATCACCTTCCCCCCCCCCCCCCCCCCTCTTTTTTTTTTTCTTTTCTTTTGTTGATCACAATGGCATATGGTAACATCTGTACTTTCTTCCATGCAGATACAATTGAAGTCCTTGGCAGAAGAAATGCAAGCTATTATTAAAGGTTTAGAAAAGGTCAAGCAAGAGCTGGTTGCATCTGAAACTGACGGTCCTGTGTCAGAAGTTTTTCGGAAGGTATTCTGAGGTCCTATTTTTAATTTTTAGTTATATCATTACAGAAACTCATATGGATTTTGTGATACCACAAGTTCATTTCATTTCTTAACAACCTTTGAACGTCTCTAGCTTTCCTTTCAGCCATTCATGTGAATTTCTTAATCATTTTTTATGTATGTGTGAACATGTTACTGTTATAATATACAATAATTGGGTTTAGTGTGCATTTTAGTTCCAAGTCTGGAAGATGGTCAATACCTGACGACCCAACTCAGTTTTCATATATATATATATATATATATATATATATATATATGACTGTTGTTATTGAAGAGAAGAGAGAAAAGGAGATCAAGAAGACCTGCCTACTTAAGTGAGGAAAAATAATAATTAAACAAAGCATCAGACAGCCTTCCAATTGAAAAGAAAATTCTCAAAAAATACCCCTTAAAATCATCAAAGGCTTTGCAACAACAAAGCCTTACCCCAAAGATTTGGGGTTGACTGAATGAATCTTGTTCCTCCAGTCCATTTGGTGGATTTTTACACTCTTTGCCAACCTAACACAACCCTCCTTTATTCGGGCTTGGGACTGGCAATATAGTGTGAAGGGGACACTACACAGGCGGAGTTTGTACCGAAAGAATATGACACCCAAATTTGTAGTGACCTTGCAAACAAATGCACATTCCCCTTAAATATCCTAATGTTCTGCTGCTTCCAAATGTATCATTTCACACACTTTCAACTTTGAAAAGGAAAGAGGTCTGCCTTGGAAAACCCCAATACATGTGGAAGAGAGGTATGCAATGAGAACAAATGCATTTGGCGAAGGAGTATAGATCAAAAGATGATTGACCAACACCCCATTGGATAACCATAGGGACAACAATATGCTATTAAGAAGACCCCTAGTTGAAATTTGACCACTTAACAATATCTTACCTAAAGCAACCGACGTGTCCTATTTTTTGAAATATGATCAGCAATAAAAAAAAGTACATAGTATTTTGAGAACAAATTAAGGGAAAATAAGGGTATATGTCCTACTATTAGGTGAAGTTCGTCACACCTAATAAGTAAACCAGTCTTACATGTATAGTGATAATTGGCACAACTCTGTCCTTAATATGTTTGCATTTTAGCACCAGGGTTTTTGGTACAACTATTTGAGATTATCTTCATTGATTTTTTTGTTATATTTATGCGTGTTCATCGGATGACTACCAATACTTGTGTTACCTTGGTAATTAAAAAATGGATGGAATTCATATTGGATGGGTCACTTTAACAATAAATCCCTCTTCCACACTGTAGTGGTTTTCTGTGCTTCCATATCGTGTAACATACCCCCTAATATTCAGTGATGTTTCATCCGCAGTCTCAAATCATGTTTTTCTTTTATAAATTTTAGAACAATTTAAATCCTCAAGAAGCAAGTTTCTGCTATGAAGTTCCATCTCTCAAGGAATATACCATTGAAACCTGCATTTTACTTTTTCCAGATTTTAGTTGTGTGGATTATGGATTGTTCAAAAGCTTGCCTTCTGCTTATGATGATGATGCTTGTTTTGTTTGATTTTCAATCTTAGCAAGATGTTTTTGATGTTCAGACGTTGAAGGATTTCATTGGCATTGCTGAAAAAGAAGTAGTTTCTCTAACTTCATTGTATGCTGGAGTGGTATGCTACTAAACATTCAACTGTCTCCTTGATATCATATGTAGGTGTTGTTTTGTCTTTCTGATGTCTCTCTTTTATCATGTTTGATTGATGGACAGGGTAGGAATGCAGATGCACTTGCCCTTTATTTCGGTGAAGACCCTGCCCGTTGCCCATTTGAACAAGGTAACTTCTAGTCACTACAATTCCCTGAGCCCCTGTTGCATGAGATGCATGGATTTATGTGTAATATATAAGCTTTCAGTGGTTCCTTCAACTGAGTCAAACTGTTTATATATATAACGTTTGTAGCTCATGAAGCCTTGACCTCGTTCTGTCAAATACTATCTGCCCGTCTCTGAGAAGGCATTTACAATTACTGAACAGTAACGAGTTTGGTGCAAGAGATAAGGAAAAGAAAATATATTACTCCATTCAAATCAAAAAGACTAGGCAAGGGAAAAACATGAAATAAAAATAAGACAGATTAGAAGGAATCGTAGATCAAAAGAAATGACTTTTTGTGGAATTTGAGCTAAAGACATTCTATCAGATGATCTGGAAAGAGAATAAGATAATGAAGGTGCTAAGAAGACAAACTATGTGGATCAGTTATGATTATATCTTCTAAGAAAAAGAAAAAAAAAACCTGACAATTGTGAGCAAGAATAGCTGGTGGATAAGAAAGAATAAAAAGGAAGGCATGGTTTGAAGTCTCAGTCAAGTGCAACTCCATCAGTTGAAGAACTAAGATGGCCCCATTCTCAACAAAGACGGTGCAAGAGAAATGAAAACAATGGTGGGGGAGAACATGTAAGACAACCCCAAACCTCTCATTGAGGTCATCCTAGAGGCCTAATTGTCCTAACCTAGATATTCTCAGTTGAATAAAATCCTAGAAGAAAGATGAGAGAAAAAGGAAAAGAAGCAGCAGAAAAGAAATTAGAGGAGAAAAAGAGTAAGAATCTAATTTGACCATGGTTTCAAATCTCATCCGAGACCAAGATAACTCGGGTGAGTCATTCAGTATCATTCCGGAATGATGCGGATTTGTAACATGGATCATCTCGCACGTTGTCTTGGTTGATTTAAAAAGAACTTTTAGAAGTAACTACATTCTTATAATTCCCCTAATTAAAAAAAGGGATTAGTGGCAACAACTCAACTCAACATTTACTAGCTTGTAGGCTAGAATTTTCCTCAAAAGTTTGCTACCTCATCCTTATTTGGGTTTTATCCTTTACTTCTTCCCACTTTAAGCATCACATCAAATAAATTTATTGTTTTTATAAAAAATAAAAAAAAACTATTTGAAACAGAAAAAAAAAATCATCATGATGAAATTGGAGGTCGAGGGTTGAGTAGGTTGGTGCCAACAACTGATCCCATTATTTGCTTAGCTCATAGGTTATAATTTTGCATTGAATTTACTACTTCTTTCTAACCTTTAGAGGTGATGATTTGAGTTTCATCAATTTCTACAGTCCTTCATCATTTGTCCTCTTTACATGGTAATGCTTAGATTTTCACGACTTCTGAAGTTGTACTGGAAATTGCAGTTATTGCAACTCTGCTAAATTTCGTGAGGATGTTCCGAAGAGCGCATGAGGAGAACTGCAAGCAGGCTGAACTAGAGAGGAAGAAAGCTCAGAAGGAGGCCGAAATGGGGAAGGCAAAGGGTGTTAACCTAACAAAGAAAACTGTAAATAGCTAATTTTTCCCCAAACCCTCAAATGGGGCCCCAATTTTTTACCACGAGTGGTCAGCAACTGTGCGCAGGAGCTGAAGACAACAAAGTTGCCACTTCTTCAGACACAGGCTGAAATCCTCTATTTTCCCCAGGAATCTCTCAATGGTAAGTTTTCTCCAATCATGCAAGAGAATGTTTATGGGATCTACTCTTATAGTTACTGATGAAATTATGGATACAAGACTTATGGACCCTAAATGTAGTCGATAACTATTTTCCTTGTATACATGAATGGAAGGCAGTTGGCAGGGTCCCAACCTCCTAAGAGTTGGTCATATCACGCACCCAACTGCACGACCATATCAACCTGTTCAAAAGGGAAAAATAAAGAGTCGTGATAAAATGACTCCTCCACATGGCATACTCATCGACTCCCTGACGTGGGGTGTGCCAGAACCATAGACTTAATGCCTTGGGATACACAACCGCACATCCCCATATGCACAACTGCACAGATTTATGAGGATGCGGTTGTGTATCCTGAGGCATAAACTCTATGGTTACGATCATCCATCCGAATTCCAAACAAATTGACGTTTGTTCTCAACCCACAGTTGAGGCTCTCCATCAAACAGACTGCTTATCGTCCTAACAAATTGATGTTTGTTCCAAAGAAGGTTTGGAGTATTGACTTTTCTAGTATCAATTGGTTGATCATCCGAACAAATTGATGTTTGTTCCAAGGGAGGTTTGAAGGATGGACTTTTCTAATCTCACTCCACGGTTGAGGCTCTCCATCAAACGGGCAGTTGAGATTAAGAGGAAAAGAAAAAAATACTTAAGAGATTAAATTCTTGTTTTATAGGGATTAGTAGATACAACTTTTTTAGGAAATCCATAGTTTCTCAACCATTTGTTTGATGGAGAGCCTCAACCCTGAGTTGAGGCTAGTGTTTTCTACATCAAATGGTGGGTCCCGCCCTACTTCATCTACAGACCATAATTAATGGCTTATAACTCTCAAACCACGGATTATTCATTTAAGCTAGGGACTTAACTTGGCTCTTCACCATGCTTTCTCTAGGTATTTTTGTGAATCAGAGTGGATGCCCATTGGACTGCAAAGCGCAAGCTGGGATTGCATCTTCGAACAGTGTACAAGCTCTAACCTCATCTCACATTCTAATCTTTTGGGGTATTTTAGTAATACCCCCCTCCTCCCTTAAAATGCAATATTAGGTTTACCCCCCTTGACCAAAAGTCAATGTCTCTTTTTGTTGACGAATTAATGGTTAAATTTTGAATAAAATCAAAATTGAACTATTAATTCATCAACAAAAAGGTACTTTGACTTTCGGTCAAGGGGGATAAACCTACTCTTGCATTTTTCAGGGGAGGTAAACTTAATATCACCAATTTCATGGGCTCTTTTTTTTCATGTAACATGAAAGGTAGTTCTTTTCTTTTGAAGTGTAATTTTGACACAAACATTGAGAATCTGTTGTATTATATTAGAGAAATGAGAAGGAAAGTCTCTTAAAAAGTATATTATAATACTCCAAGTCTCCAAATATTTGTTGTGGGAAACCACTTGTTTCTGTAGTTGAAGCTCCATATTTTTACCATTTAGGGAAAAAAATAAAGCACTTCTAAACAATGTTGAGATACCAGGAAACAGAATTCTTAATCCAATGTTTATCTTCTAATCTTGGTGTCATTTGAACACTGGCGGTTTTGAATTGCCATGTCATCTCACTAAGAGCATCAACAATCAAACTTGTCAGTCATGATGTATTGCAGAAAACCATTCCCAACCCTCTTTTCATCATAGTCTCTTTCCTCTATTGTCACTTTCTTGGACTACCTTTTCTTTCCCAAACAATAATGTGGTAAATAAGTCCGTTCATCTAGTCTACAACAACAAAGGTATTGAAGGCGTTCAAAATGTTTATTCTCAGCATGCACACACACACAAAAGCAATTACAACAACACCAACAACAGTGTAATTTCTAATTACAGGTTTTGACCCATGGCTTTGTGTTGACATAGTGTAAGTAAGTGAAAACAAGGTGCGAGATGTTTTGGGTTTTTTGAGGCGAGGTGTAAGCTTCAATAAATTTATAAGAAAAAAAGAAAAAAATTATATAAATGAAAAAAAAAATAATAATAATAAAAATTAGTCATTTAGCTATTGAATTTTTTAATTTACATTTGCGGTTGATAGCCTGAGTTTCTATTGTTGTTAAAAGGCTCAAGAGCTCAAAAGTTAAAAAGTCAACTAAGAAAAATCATGATCCATAAATCATAATAGATACTACCTAAACAATATAAAACTTTGGATAACAAAAGAACAAAATAAAAAACAAGTAAACAAACATCAAACAACAAATAAACATTAAAAAATAGCAATGCAGTAATACAACATCATTAGTAAACTTTATTTTAAATATTTAACAAAATAATAAGTAGCAATGAAATTTTTGACCTAACAGAAATAAGACAACAAAAAATCATATCAATTATCATCACTAGTAAGATCTTCGAAAAAGTCATCATGATATATGATTCCTCTATCATCTCCATTTTCAGTTTCTATCATCCTGAAGTACTAAGTAAAATTTTGATTTGATGTTTTTATTTGACCCAATCTTCATAAAAAATTAATAGGAAAATACAATGAAGAAATTTTTGTGTGAGGAGAAAAAAGGGTTTGAGAGAGATTTTGATATTTCTCTCTAAATCTTATGTTTCTTGACCTAAAAAATACTTTTACTTAAAGAGGTTTTAGTAAATAAATAACATCAAGAGGGGTAAATAGGTAAAATAAAGTAAAGAAATCAGAAAAAAAAAATAAAAAATAGAGGTTCGATTCAGTTTTTTTTAGGCAAGATCAAGGCTCAAGCTTGAGGCATGGTGGTTGCGGCTCGCCTCAAGGCTTTGGCCTTTTAATATGTTGGTTGTAACTACAACTTTGAAG
Source organism: Akebia trifoliata (assembly GCF_017979445.1). Classification (NCBI taxonomy): domain Eukaryota; kingdom Viridiplantae; phylum Streptophyta; class Magnoliopsida; order Ranunculales; family Lardizabalaceae; genus Akebia; species Akebia trifoliata. The sequence continues at coordinate 32,072,903 of NC_141381.1, forward strand.
AGAGGAATGGTAGCCGTAATTCGCTTCATGGTAACAAAGTGACAACAAATCTCGCTTGTATGAAAAATGGGAAATTTTGTTTTGACCCATTGTATTTTTCTGATTATTTGAGATACCTTTTATATTTTATAACTAACTAGTGGGATTAGCATTCCTCCTCTGACAATACATTTATTATGCATTAAACGATACATTTAATATTTCATCTGCTGATATTCTACATCAAATGTTGTTAGAGCCTATAAAAATTCCTTTTGCTATAATAACTATTAATGAAATCAAGTAGGGTGTTGGGATGCGGATATTCATTTCTTGTACTTAAGTCATTGCAACCTATTTGTACTTCCTCTCAACCCCACACATTCTTCTTCATAAATATAATCTTATTTCTTCATATATTTATTTATTGAGAAAAATACTTAAAAAGACTCTGGTGGAGGGGTTTCTTTCTAAATGGTCCCTAAGTTTTGTATGGTGTCTTAATTGTCCATTTGGTAGATGTTTTTTTTCTTAATATTCCCTCAATCTCATCTCATGTTATAATGTTTTTGAAATACCCAAACTATCTTTTCCTTATATTCACATGGGTTTTCCAACAATGAGTACGATCATTTTTGACAACTTTTGATTATGAATGATGAATGGAGAATGATATAATCTTAATTTTCAAACATTTAGATATATTTCGACAATTTATAAGAAAAAAATGAACAATGAAATTGAGATTCTAAACTTTTGGATGATTACATCATAATTTTTATTCTAAGTGTTTGTTTTGCAACTATGATATATGCATTTTGGGTGTTTCAAGAAGATTTATCCAATATAGAAGTTGCAAAAATAAAAATTTATAAATAAAAAAAAAAAATTTGGATCATATTTATAGTGTTGAGTTCAACACTTTTATTGTTGAATTCAATGTTGTTACTATTGTGTTCACCACTTTTTATTTTTGAGTTCAAGATTTTAATTTGTTGTCGAGCCTACCACTTTTGTCGAGTTCACCACTTTTTATAAACTAAAATGTTTGAACATAACACTAAAAAGTGGTGAATTTGACAATAAATTTAAATGTTGAATTCAACAATTAAAGTGGTGAACTCAAGACAATAACTATGATTTAGATTTTTTCAAATATTTTTTACCTCGGTATTAGATAAATATATGTGAAAAACACTTGAATCACAAATAACTACATAATCATCATAAAATTCTCTCAACTTTCTTCTTAATTTAAAGAAGACATTGATGATAATGATCACAATCGTTGTTGTTGGAAACCTATCTATGTGAAGATGAGAAAAAGGATAGTTTGGTTATTCTAAAACATACATAACTTGAGATGAGGTTCAGGGACTATTGAGTAAAGAAAAGTTTACAAAATCGACCATTAAGATATTGCCCAAACCTTAGGACTATTTAAAACGAAACCCCTCCATCAAAGTCTTTTAAGTAATTTTCCCTTATTTATTTCATGAATTAGTGCTACGTGATTAAAAGGAGGGTTGGTTGCGTGGCAATGCAAACCCTAATATATAAAAAAAAAATCTAAACCTTCCACAGTAGTCATTGTTTACATATATATAGGATAGGATGTTTAATGCTTAAGAACCAAGAACAAGGGTAGGTGCAGAGACACAAGAGTAGGCGCTGAGTTTGACGAGGCAATAGCTTGCTCGTGAAGAGAAGAAGCTAATCCAATCTTAGTTTTTGATCAACTTGCATGATATATTACATTTTTATAATATATATTCTTAAACTGACATCTAACATTAGTTACGTAACACATGAGAATTTGTTTCCTTTTGTTCTAATGAAATTCAATTTATATCTCATTTCTACAGCCACACACCACATGCAACTGTCACAAGGTAGGGCCATGACCATGTCACGAGAATCACAACTGTGTTTATCTTTTACTCATGGTCTGAGAAGCTTCTGGTCCTTTAAGGGTCTTGATGATTAAAAAAAATATTACTGTTTGGTAATCTGATGTTTAAAAGTTGTTTCCCAACCAACTAACATTTGTATTTTACTGCCAAAGGTAGAGATCTTAGATCTTCCTCTCTTCTATTGCTGACTTAAAAAAAAGTATTCTTCAAAATATTCCAAAATAGTGAGAGTTGCAGGGTGTATTGGAGACCCTTCAAAGGGCTCTGACTCTATAAAATGACATTTGAGAGGGGATGCTTAGTCTGTTTCAGAATGCGTTGGAGTTGCTCTAAGAGCAATTCCAACGTATTCGATCTTGGGCTTTGCATCCTCTCCTAACTGCATATAATAACTCCAATGCACTCTTCCTAGGGCTTTGCATCTTTTCCCAACTGCCATTTTAGAGAATCATAATTCTCTAAAATCACTCCAACATACTATGCTTCAGGTTCAGGTTCTCTATTTCAAATTATTTTGGAGAAAGACAAGAGGCAAAAAATGAGAGTGAGATTGTTGGCATTAAATAACATTTTAGTGTAGCTAAATTTTAGATAGAATTATCAAAAAGATTAAAATATTTATGGAGAGCCATTTTGGCTAAGTTCGATTGGAGTGCAAACCTTTTGAATAAGAAAATTGAATCTCCATATTAAAATACCTACCCATTATGCTTAGTAGTATGATTATTTGTGTTGGAGTTGCTCTAACACCCTTAAAGATGCCTACTACCAACCCACGTTAAGGGAAGCGGATCCTTTGTAACACATGATTCCCGTAACAACCTTGTAGTACACTTTAAATGATTGAGAGAGTGTCACATCAACAATAAAAATTAGATCCCACGCTTAAAATCTGAGGAGTTCAGTAGCCGTTCATTTTTAAAGAAAATGATTTGCATATATTAAAAAACAAAAAATTCGTTGTTTATTTTAAATTTTTTTTTAAAAATCGGATCTGAGTCATGATCACAAGAGGTTGAGATGTTAATTTTTTCTACTCTCAACCGTTTAAAGTAGGGGTGTACATGATTCGGATTTTGGTGAATTTGGAACCGAACCAATTCAATTACCCTATAGAACCGAACTAATTCAAACCAACCTTAGTTCGGATTGGTTCAGATTGGTTCTCGGTTCTCATACTTTCAAAATAGAAAAATTAGTATTTTTTCTTTTAAAAGAGGAACCCTTTGGATCAGATCATAAATAATGCCTATTTTTTAAATGAAAATGATTTTATAATTAAATTTTGACTGAAATCTGCATACATTGAAAATTAGAGGAAGCTTAATGAGATTATAAAAAAATTACAATTTTAAAATTGGTATTTTGGATGGATTAGTGAAGAAACTAATCTATAAATAAGTAGATCCAAGTCTAAATTTCGTATAGTATATTTTATCTAACAAGCATGACATAAAGGTTATTGTAAAAGAATAAGGAATTAAACTCTTTGAGAAGGTTTTTTTTCATAAATGGTAGATCCATTTGAGAGTTGGAAGAGAGATTTATGTACATTTTTTTATGAATTTTTGTTAGATAAAAACAGAGAAGATGAAGTTGAAGACTTTGTTGAGTTATCTCTTCGTAACATACTAACACAATGAAAGAGAGAGAGAGAGAGAGATGGGTTATCTTTTTATTTTACGACGAGGTGATGAGTGACAAGGTGAAGGAGACAAACGACGACTAGGTTTTTTTCAAATTTGAAAAAGAAAAAAAATATATAATAGAATAATGAAACTAAGAAATGATTTTATTTTTAAATATATATATATTATAATAGATATTTCATATTGTTCGATTCTATTATACCCCTAATATGGATTCGAATCAAATCAATCAAATTTTTTTTTTTTTACAATCCGCACCTGAATTAAACCATGCTCAATCCGAATCAATCCAATCTAAAAGATTTTAAATTGATTCAATTATCGAATTTACTCAATCCAATGTACACCCCTAGTTTAAAATGCGCTAGTGATTACTACGGAACCGTGTGTTAAAGAGGATCCGCTACCGGCGAATGACAAGTGTGTCCATAAAGGCAACTACTTGGCATTGTGAAAAGTCTTTAGATAGAAAATTATAAAGACATCCGTATCATAATAGGGCTGGTTGAGTTTTGGCCGTTTGGGGCTACTGACTCGTGAAGGTAATCAAAGTATAGCATATTCTTGTATTTCTCCACGTCTTGTACTTCCTGTCACTGGCATCTTTGCCTCTCTCTCCAAATTAATTTCTCTGACACTCTCTCTCTCTCTTATCTGTCCTTACAAGATCCTCACCCTACATCTGCACCGAACGTTCTGCCAAGTCACTTTCAATGACCTCAAATCTAAAACACCCTTAAGTTTTTTTAACTATAAGAGTATCAATCTAATTGATTTCTAAGGAAAAATCCTAAACTTACATCCTAATACACTGCACTGACATGTTAGTAGATACAGAACCATAGATGCTTTTCCTAGAGATACTAATGAAAAGATTTATGGTTCTATGTGTACCACCACGTCAGTGTAGTGTGGTAGATAGTCAGTGTAAAACAGCTCCATTTCTCACCCCATGGAATTTTTTATTTTTATACTTTGTAATTTAGATAAAGATGTCTGTACCGTAAAACAATTCCTGGCTTGGACAACACCATAGATTCTCATTCTTGCCACTCCTTTTTGATTTGTCACTCTCTATGCCAAGCTACAAACCATACCCATTTTGTTGAGCAATCTCTTTCTCACTCTTCAAGTTGCTAAAATCCAGACTACTTTTTGACAACTTGGAATCCAAAATCTATCATTATTGATAATTTGAAAATCCAAATTGACTTTAAATTTTGAGTTCAAGGAATAACACTTCCTTCATATTTAAGTCATGCTGCCTAAGTCAAGGTTCCTTCATATTTACTTTAAAATCTTATAGATGATACATTTAATTTATGCTTGAATGCATAGACAGCCTAAGTCAAGGTTCCTTCATATTTACTTTAAAATCTTATAGATGACACATTTAATTTATGCTTGAATTCATAGACAATCTAAGTCAAGATTCCTTCATATTTACTTTAAAATCTTATAGATGATACATTTAATTTATGCTTGAATGCATAGACAGCCTAAGTCAAGATTCCTTCATATTTACTTTAAAATGCATGAGACATTTAATGTATGCTTGAATTCATGGACATTTGTCTTTTCGAACTGTGTCAGCCTATGATGTGAGCATTTGGCACAAAGCATCAACACAAAACTTGTAAAAATTAAAACTTTAAGAAGCTTGAATTTAGTGCCCGTTTGAGGGAAGGGGGGATTGAATTTAACATCCGTTTGAGGAAAAAAAAAACAATTCATTGATGACTTCCTAATTATTAGATTTGAGTTTTTTTTTTTTTTTTTCCATTTTGATTCCTATCAATTATGTTAGTATTGATTTTTATTTATTTTGTGTAATTGTTTAATGCAGTGTGTTGCATCAAACCCATTCTCTTAAGAAGATAAAACAATAATGAGATATTCACGTAAACGTGACCAACTTTTGACAATACAACGATTCTGGCTCACTATTCATTTTAATTACCAAAACATGAACGATAACAATATCAAAGATTTTAAAGTGACAATTTCGTAGGTGTCAAGTGATTATCTTGCATGTTTCGCTACTTTTAGCGAAATTGTCACTATACATACCAACAAATTTGTCACTTTAAACTTACGATTTCGCAAGTTCACATATTGATAATTAAAATGATCTGTAAGCCAGGATCGTAAATTCGTCTCACAAAAATGATAATTTACCCAATAATAAACATATGATGAACTAAATTAAACTACTTTAATGAACAAAGTCTGGGGAGCTACTTTCACAATTATCAACTATGGGTATTTTGTCATAAAAGAAAATAGAAATTATGCTACGAGTATGTATGATCGTAGGGAACTCTTTTTCATGGGAATGAGAATTCTTCAAGAAAATGGTCATGGAAAAATTGAATTCAATGAGAAAATAAATCTCATAGAAAAATTGATTTTTTTAAATATTTTTTTTCCTAGTGTTTTGTGATCTTGTTTCTTGGCAGGCCAAGCTTTGGATCACCTCTTATATATATTAATAAAATTATATTTACTAAATTGATAAAAAAAATCTAGATTTGGAAGTTTCCCTCTCAACAACCCATTTAGTGGTTATATATAGTATAGATTCCAAGCAACCACACACAATCTATATAAGGAACATATAGTCTTCTAGACTTGAACCACCCCTTTTAATAGAAATAATTTAGATAAGGGATTTTTCAATAATGAGCCTTGGGAGTGCCCTTGAAGGAAATTTATTGGCCAAAAAAAAACATGACATGAAGCCATGATTGATGGATAGAGAAGCACACATAGTTTATAGAGGGAGGTGCCATAGGGTATGGGACCCAATCTATAAACCTATTCTTTGGTTGTTTTTCTTTTATATAAACCAGCAATTTTGTATAAACTCTCACGAAAATATCTTCACAAAAAAATTGGTAAAGACATAAATTCTTTTTTTTTTTTGGTAAGAAGTAAATAGTGATTGGATCACAAAATTCTCACTATTTTAATTTCACTATATCAATAAATGTAAGCCCACTTTTTGGTGGACCTCCACACCCAAACCTCAGTTTCATTGATTAATTGTGTTTTTTTTTTTAAATTTAAAAAACATGGTATCCCCGTTGGTAGAGGACTCGGACTTGGTCTATCAAGCGGTCCATAGGACAAGCCCAACCTAGGTTTCTCGGCTATACCCGACAGGACTAATCAAACATTTAGTAAACTTTTTAGAAAATTTGATCAATGGTTTACATTATTAGATTATGATATTGGACATGCTAAGTCAGATTTTGAAGAGCGATTTCTAGAATCTAAAATATTGTTTTTTCAAAATTGATATTAAAAATATAAATTGGACTTTCCTTTTTCATTGAATAGTTGTGATACAAAATATTCAATAAATGAATGCAAGAAGCATTAATTTGCATCATAAGAGTAAAAATCGAAAAATTAGAAAGAAATGCAAGAAAGTTTTCCAAAATCACTTATCAAAAAAAAGTATTTCCAAAATCACAAGAAATAGATCTTATCTCATGTTTTTTTTAAAATTTGATTAAGAGAAAATTATTTTTATAATCAACCAAATGTAATATTAGATTCTAGAATCTAATTATGTTCAAGAATCTACATTTTGAATCAAATGCCTCCTAAAAATTGCCAATTAATAACATTTTTAGTGTATTTATCGCCAATCAATAACATTGTTTTACTGTTTAATTAGAAGGCCACCCAATCTTGACCACACGACTCGGGGGGAACAAATCCTTGTCGTTAATTTTACCGATCAAACCCCTCAAGATTTTAATTGATCAAATATATCATATCTAAGTCCTAATTAGATATATTGACAGCCCTAGCTTACATGTCCAAACTCCAAACATCCAATCCAACAGTAAAACATCTTTAGCAAAATTTGGATAAATACATCGTTTTAGTACTTGGTAGAGTGGGGGCAACAATCTATTTTACTTTTTGGAGTAAAATGTAGTCTGTTTTCTTTCTTTTTGACCAGGCAGAGAAGAGGGTGCTAATGATGTGTTCTAAAATTGGTTGTTAGGAGATTTACTGAGTTGGTGACAGATGATTTCCCTGCCCAAAGAAAAAAGGTGACAGATCCTTGTGTCCAGTTTCACAAGGAACAACAGACAGACTCACATTTATTTTCTCTCACCTTCCATGACTTGGAAAGTTGATGGAGTAAGGAAAGAAAGAAGCAGACAAGCTAAGCTTCCTCTACTTCCCATTGTTTCTCTTATCTACCCAAAACCAATCATCTCTTCTACTCACCTCTTTCTGTTTCTCTTTTCTATCTTTTCTTACTGAGAAAACTGGTGGAAGTAGAAATCAGCCATGCAACTTTATGGGTTTTAAGTTCTGATAATACCCATCTCTTCATAGAGAGCAGAAGAAGAAGAAGAGCAAGAAGAAGAAACCCCACTCTTTATTTTGGGGTTTAATCAACTTTTTTCACTTCTGGGATTGTACCCATTTTCTCATTTTGTTTGTAACATTTTAAGCAGGAAATGAGGAAACATGGATGGCAGCTTCCTTACCATCCTCTTCAGGTTTTTTTTTTTTTAAATAAAAAAATTGTTGGTTTTTTAAAACTCATTTATTCATATTTTTCGATTTTTTTTGGGTGTTTTGTAGGTGGTTGCTGTTGCTGTAATTCTGGCTTTGGGTTTTGCTTTTTATGTGTTCTTCATCCCCTTTGTTGGAAAGAAGATTTTTCAGTACATTGTGATGGGGCTCTACACTCCCCTTGTAAGCCCATTTCTGTCTCTTTCTTCTTTTAGCTTTTTTTTTTTTTTTTGGGTCAATGTTTTTATACATCTTTTTTTTTTTGGTGGGTTTGTGAACTGAGATCTATCTGATGTACTTTTTATTTGATTGATTTCCAATTCTTTGAATTGGGTCTGATTCCCTCACTTTTTGTCTTACATTGGTTTCTTTTTTCTTCTATTTTCTTTCACTGATCCTTGAAAATCAATGAAGTTTTGAACTTGTAACTTATTAGGAAAGATGGGTTGCTTGTCTTGTAGCTTTTCTGTATCTTTTGAGTCACTTAGTTCACTAGTGTCTTTATCTCATTGATTTGAATTTAGACCCATTAACAAATAGGGTTCCATTAGTAATTATAATTGAGCCACAATGAATGAATGGATTACATTTCTCTGTAATATCTCAATTGACCTTGATTGGTGGATAAAGCGACATCACTGGCTTCTGGAAACCTGTGGTACACAGGCGTGGAAGTATCAGTTTTAGATAAGCTTCCTTGTTAAAATTATGCAATTTCAATGACATGAGGGAAATTGAGTCATTTAAGTTTCCAATAACCTTTCTACAGCTCTCTCTTTCTCTGTTTGATTGATTATAACTGTCTTGTGTTGAAGAATGTTGGTAGAGGGTCTCTATGTTCATGTGTCATGTGTGAAATAGCAAACAGAAAAAAGGACACAAATTGCACAAAACACAAGGATTTACGTGGTTCAGCAGTGTACCTACGTCCACGGATCAGATCAAGAACAATTATTGTTTTTCTTTCAAGTTTTACAGCCCTAGACCCAATAGTAGAGAAAACATGTTGATCTCCCCAAAAATTGAAGAGTCAAGATCCCATACGGTGTCCTGTTTCTATAGATACAAAAGGTGTCTACGTGGCACAATTTGATTAGGAAATAAACACATTAGGCTGTGTGAACTGCTTGATTAGGAGCCCAAGGTGTTTTAAACACCAACTAAAGTGTGCCACGTAGACACCTAACCTATTTTATAGGAACGTGACAGGCCATTGGATCCTGAGTCAAAATAGAAAACTCTTAAGAAAATATTACATAATTGCCTTTTTTTCGTAGCTCAGGGTACCCCAAACAGAATACAAGACATTTCCACAACATCATGTGTGTGCTTGGGTTAAGAAGCTCCATGTCCAGTAGTCTGAGAAGTGGGCACTACAAGGTGTGAGTAGTGACTAGCTGGTATACTGAACAAGTGTCTGTTGTCATAATGGTTATAATTCATCCCTTTGTCTTTCCAACTGGTGGGGTATCCTGTCGATGAAGACATGCTAAGCATCTTTGAGTGTTCGATAGGATGATCTATGTTTCTTCTTGTATTCTGGTTAGTCATCTCAACTGCCTTTGTTGTTTTTTGATAAATAAAACTCTACTTGTATATAAAAAAATGGATAATCTATCCACACAATAATTGCATTCTTTGGAGGGTGAAAAAGAGTTGCCCATATCGTTGTTGATTGTCTAAAAGGGTGTGCCTTATTGAATGGCTAGGATTAGAAGGTTTGTTGTAATTTTCTGGTCATGTACGTTAGGGAGGAATCCAGGATATCAGAATCATAGCAATCGACCCATGAAGGACAGTAATGTGGACCATTATTTTTATGATTTCACGGAGGACTAATATAATATTGTTCTCTTATCTTCTTGGGTTTTCAATAACATGCTACTTCTCTTGTCAGATTACATGTGTCTTCTGCCTCTACATTTGGTGTGCTGCAGCTGATCCTGCGGATTCTGGAGTCTTTAAGTCCAAGAAGTATTGTAACATTGTAGACCATAGAAACCATAGTCGACTCAAAGAATCTAAAACGAGAGGGGAATCGACTTCCTCAATAAATGATGCAAACTCTGCCACAGTTGGAGAGAAATCCTTGGATGAGAGTGTGGCGGGCATGCATTCCATTAGGGAGGATGATCCCACTAATGAAATTGAAAAGAAAAATGAATCCTCTCACCATCCATCATGCTTCATGGTTTTGTTGGGATGGTGTCCTTGTGCTCTTTTCTGCAATTTCTCAAGTCGAAATGAAGAATCATTTGAGCAACAAATGAGCGAAGATGGCATGTTCTATTGTAGTCTGTGTAAAGTGGAGGTATGGGGCAGACATTTTACATCAGCAATGGTTTTTAAGACTTCGTACAAGATATGTTGTGATTGTGTAGAACTCTAGTGCAGGTTTTCAAGTACAGCAAGCACTGTAGAGTTTGTGACAAGTGTGTCGACCGCTTCGATCATCATTGCAAGGTATACGTACTATTGATTTGGCCGGAAATCTCCTAATCACTAAGCAACACATCTAATGTATTTATCCTTGGTTTTGTAGTGGCTCAACAACTGTATAGGCAAAAAGAACTACCGACAGTTTTTCATCCTGATGGTTTCTTCCCTTCTCTTGGTAAGCATAAGCCTGCCTTATTAAAGACTCTTTGTGTCCAAACCTTCAAACTATACGTCCTTTGTGATCCATGTGAGCCTCCCTTGTTAATTATATCAAACCCAAATTCTATCCTCTTGAAACATATGAGCCTCACTTCTTAATCGTGTCAAATCCAAAGTCCTGTGACCTGTGTGAACCCAACTGGCATTTGGACCATGCATTTGTCTGACATCCCAGGGATCACCTCAATCAAAGAGTAAGCAATTTATTTTCAGGTCTTTTTTCATTTTGGTTGATTATTGACAGGTATATACGTGGTTTGTGCACCTTGCGCTTGAGATTGCAGCTTATTGTACAATGGTCGGTTGGAATCCTTGTAATGATCTGCTGTTTTCTGGAGCGGAAACGGTTCTCTGTGGAGATCACGTCCAAATTGGGGAGCAGTTTCTCTTTCATTCCCTTTGTTGTTGTGGTGGTGAGTGTTTGGTTCTTCATCCATTCGATCCAAAAGTTGTTCACTAGCTAATTTAGATTGGCTGGACTCCTATTTAGTCAATCACAAGAAAATTATAGAATAAGCAAGCTTGTGATCACTCTTGAATCAAACTTGGAAATATTATATTTATGGTTTTGTGCTTCAAGTTCTACTATTTTATGGTCTTATTTTCTCACTAACAAGATGTCACTTCACATTTTTACAGGCTTCGTGCACTATTTTGGCTTTCATTGCCACCCTACCACTTGCTCAGCTTTTCTTCTTTCATCTTCTCCTTGTGAAAAAGGCAAGTTCAGTAAATGTTTTTTTTACTCCATGGCATATGGATTGGTGTGTTAACCAACTAACTACTCCAAAAGACTGAACTGTTGGAGAGGAGGGTCATGGGACTTAACTGGGGTATGACACACCTGAGAGTGGAGGGAAATATGCACTCAACACTCCCCCTCACTCAGAAGGGTAGAAAGAATCGAACCCGTGACCTATACAAACCTAGTGCTCTGATACCATGTTAGCTGACCAACCACTCCAAAAGATTGATCTGTTGGAGAGGGGGAGAACTATGAATATAAGAGGGTCACAGGGCTTAACTGGGGTATGACACACCCGAGAGTGGAGGAAAGTATACACTCAACATGGTGATGCTTTAATAGTAGAGAAAATATTTGACGCATCCTGTGCACATCAACTAGAGAGAGAGCTCAATTCCCTCAGTAACTTGCATGTTGTTTTTAAGTTCATCAAGCTTTACCCCCTCTTCTAATAGGAATTAAGTTGGCAAGATCAATCAGAAGCTAACATTCTTGCATGTATGAATGCTTGTTTAACAGGGAATCAGCACATATGATTACATCATAGCGCTAAGAGATCAGGAACAACAATTAGTAGGAGGTCAGCAAAGTCCTCAGATGTCTCCTGCCAGCTCCCTTACTGGGTTAAGCAGTGCCAGTTCTTTCAATACTTTCCATCGAGGTGCATGGTGTACTCCTCCACGGCTGTTTCTCGAAGATCAGGTAGAAACCAAATCACTCTTCTACTTGTGCTGGTTATTGAAAGTCACATTCCCTCCCATCCAACAGAAACATGTTTAAAAGGGCTTCTGACCTTTCTTTGGAAGGTGAATCCATCTTCAGACTGTTAATGGCAGAAATTTTATCAGGACAAAGTTCCTCCTAGGAGAACTTGTTGCTTAAAAACTTAGCTGAGTAGATGATAATGACTTGTTAGTAAACCTTTCCTGAACTAGTTTTTTTTTTCTCAACTGGCCGAAAGAATGCAATTACATCGTCCTAAGTGGGAACTATCTATTGGCTGGTATTTTGTAGAATGCAGCTAATGCCTACAATTCTGAGACCGCGCTTGCCTTTCTTTGAAGCTTAGCAGGGTATCCCAACCATTCCATTATTCTGGTCTTCTGTAGAACCAAAAGATTTCTTGGCCATCAGCTGTAAATTGATTATGTAAATTAATTGTGATGCTCAACTAAACACTTCATTTTTTTATAATGTGGTATTTGATAGTTGATACATAATAGAAATTGGTGATTCATAAATGTAGGAATATGGGATTTGATGATAATATCTTGATGTTATGGTTTTTCATTTTTTCAATAGAGTATTATTTTGTTGATGAGTAAATTGTTTTTTTGGCATCATAACATGTATAATTATGTTTGAGAACACGTAATATTGAAATATAGAATAAATTAAAATAAATGTTTTACATATTATTAGATATATACATTTTTCATAATTTTTAATATATATATTTTTTCTTTTATGTTTCATCTTTTTTTTCCCCCTGTTTTCTATGTTTTTCTGAAGTTTTCCCTTACTGTTTGAAACCCTACTCCAACTTGTGACTATGCTAAAAAACAATTCAATCTTTTGTCTGATTGAGCCCTGATGATGCAATTTCTGGTTCTCCTCCAGTTTGATGTAGTTCCCCCCGATGCCGGATTGCCCATGAATTCTTCAGGGAAGAGGATGGTGGGACAAGAACCAAGTAGGAAAAAGAATCCTGGGACTGTAAAGATCAATCCATGGACACTAGCACGCTTGAATGCGGATGAAGTCTCTAAGGTTGCCGCAGAGGCAAGAAAGAAGTCGAGAGTCCTTCAGCCTGTGTTGGGGCGGAACGTGCCTTTCGGGCAAGAAACAGATAGCAGCTTTGATAGCAGCGGCCGTATGGCACCAAGGCTTGAAAATCGTAGGCGACTTAATAAACGAGTCCGGCTCCCAGCAGACCTTCCTCTTGAACCGTTGTCAAAGAATTCAGTCAAAACTTCCAACAGTCACCACAATGATATAGTCGCAGATACGTCGAACAGTTTGGGTCCTCTTCAGCTTGAAGCACGGAGTGCTTTCCACACAAGCCGCGCAATATCAGCCTCGGCTTCTATTGTAGCTTCTTCTCCTGAGAGCAGTCTAGACTCACCTGATATTCATCTTTATCGTGTTTCCTCGTCAGGAGCAGAAGAGATAAGAGGACTGACAGCTCTTTCACCTACCGATGCTCAAAAGGGAATTTCCCTGTCGAGGTCTACAAGCGATGGATATGAGGCGTCGGGAGGAGAAGATAGTGACCGGGTTCCGTCCAGAATTGTTCACAGGCCAATAAATTGGAGTAACCTTTTCAGCATTGGCCATGATGATAGGACAGTTAGATCTATGGCATCATCTTCGTCGTGCCAAGCTAACAACAGAAACCTTTGAGTAATTGGAACCAATGAAGTTTGGGTGTTTTTCAGATTTTCAAAAGGTGAAGGGGAAGGTTTGATATTCTTTCATATGTTGTCCAAAGCTTCAAATGCTCTCAAAAACCAGCTCACCAACTCTTTGAGATTGAGATGGCCCTTTCCTCAATGACAAGGTTGGAGATGTTATAAAAAATGACAAAGGTAGGAGAGACTCTTCAAGTTACAGGGGAATCTGGATTCCAGAGAGAGAACGTGCATTGTATTTGATTGAACTTTGTTGCTATTTTCAGTCCATGCGATCAAGAATAACAAAAATACCTTTTTGATGCTGTTTTGTCCGAAAATGCCTTGTCTGTTACCGTTTGAGATGGAAATGCTTACATATCTTGCTCATGCTAAACTTTTATTGATGTGTGGATATCTGGTGGGTCTACCATGAATCATGTTACTTCGACCATCAAGAGCTTTTTTTATTGCACCTATAACTGTTATTCTTGCATTTTCCATCATATTTACTATTTTTACAAGTGTGTTTCATTACATATATAACATATTGAAATTGATGGGAGACCCAAAAATACTTGCAGGTATATCCTACATCATTTACAGTTGAAAATCTAGCAGAAACATAAATATTGAAGCAGAGTGAAATGGGGCAATGTGGCCTCCTCTCTCTCTATCTCCCTCTCTCCCCACCTTATTTAGGTCCTGAGCTGATTCGCTTGGGGTCATGTTTATAGACTTCTCTATTTTTATTCGTACCAATTTGTGTAACTAAGGGCTTTTTTGTGGAAGAAAGGGGAAGCGTGGCTCCAAATCTCTCGTTGGCCATATAAAACTCTTCATAGAAGTGGTCATAAAGTCTCTTACTACGGGAGACAATGTTCTTCCACATGATCAGTCGTGTAATAGTATCTGCCTTCGGCATCTATCCTTCGAGGACTTGATTTACAGCTCATGTAGAATATGCATGTTGAGATAGTGTCAATGAGAATGAAGAGAGAGTACAAGTAAGAAATAAACAGCCCTTCTAGAGCCATTGAGGAGGTAAGCCTACTGGAAAGATGATAAGTTCTCACCACCCTGTACTGGAATAATGTTTCAACAGCTGCCAAGCCAAAATTTATGGGGAGAACCAAGGCAAGAGCGGTCGAGGCTCTGCCCTTCATCAACACATAGGCCTTGAGGATTGCTAGGTACCCACCACAGTTCTCCATCCCTGCCACAGCCATGGCTAAATTGCAAATGAGACCAACATTAGTGATGATGATCGATTGAAGGACAACCCATGCTGCAGAGAAGAAGAGGAGAACATTGGGAGAGGTGAAATGGAACATATTGAGGGAATTAAAGGCGAGGAAGAGGAGAGAGATTGCTGTTGCATTGACAGAGAGGAGGATGAATGAGTTGCAAAGATGGGTAAGGAGGACAGGTTTGTAGAGAAGTGGAAAAGGTGTTTTGTGGCGGCGGAGAGCTTGAATTACGGCTGCTTTAGTGATAAGGAGGAAGGAGAGGGTGAAGGGAAGAGTGAAGATAGAGGAACAGATGGTTTGTGAGAGCTTAAGATTATTAAGTGAGAAGAACTGCGACGAGGAAGAGAATCCTGCAGCATCAAAAAGGGATTGAAGGCGAGCATGGATGGATGGCATAAGACGGGAGGAGGGTATAACGACCTGCGAGAGGAGAATTGAAGTTGAGAAAGGGATCAGGAGCACGCAGATGGATGTGAAGTAGTGATAATTTTTAAGGAAAGTGTGGATTGATCTCCTGATGATCTTGACTGTTCTCTCCATGGTTATTAATGGGTTTTCTTCCATTGAGTTGTTGGAGATGGGAATGGGTATCTAAGAATTGGGGTGTTCATGAATGAAGAAAGGTCTTCCTTAAAAGTCTTATTTTTATTTTGCTTTGAAGTGGTTTGGTAATGTTTAGGTTTGGTGTTTTAGATGAGTACATGGGTCAACACTACTAAACGGCTAAACAAACACAATTGCAAAGGTGGGGTTGTTTAAGACTTGGTTTGTTAACAATGCATCTCTTTGGATTCACTGAGGTTCTTTCCTTCTCATTTTCAATCTTGGTTTTAAAACTCGGTTTCATGTCCCGTCTCATCCATGCCAGATACCGAGTCATCTCGGACGAGTTTCTGATAAGTTTGAGATGTCTCGCTCAAAAAAATGAAAAATGAACGTGGGGTTTTATATCTCGTCTAAAAATTTGACTTGTCCATCTTGTCCATGCCTAATACCGAGATGACTCGGACGACACGTATTCATCTTGGATGAGTTTTGAAACCATGTTTTCAATCCATTTTAGTTTTTTCTCCATTAAAGTAAGGAGCATGGAAATTAGGTCCGTTTTAGAGAGCTTTTTTACACCTTTAAAGTCAAATCACACCAATATGGTGGGTAATGATGTAGGTTGGAAGAAAATTAATTAAGGGATGAGAGGTGATCTCTAATATATTCTTTTGAAGGTTTTCTAAAATACTCATTGGACTTACACAAGGATGGTATACCACCCTCCTAGAAGCTAGGTGTCGTCGATTCATAGGTTAGGAGGTGGAATCCATCATTTGATGGGTTTCTAATGCTAATTCGTTGACATTATAGCAAAACCCATTTAATTAGATTGTCATAATCATTATCTTTTATATATGTTGGTGGGTTTGGCATAAAATGGTGAAAATAAAGGGTAGTTAATAATTAGGTTAGGCAAATTTTTTGCCCCTATTACGTAATGGATGCTTACAAATTCATCTACAGGATATGAATGACAATTTTGCCCCGAGGAATACCACAAGGTAGCTCGCTATCACCAGTTCTCATTCATATCTTTCTGCACCAGCTTGATTTTAAAATTCATCATCATTGACGTCACGTAAAATATGCCAGATATGCAGATGACTTACTATTAGCTATCACGCCTGGACACCCGGAAAAAGAGACAGTCACCTCCACTTTTCAAGAATGAACAAAACAACTCAAGCTGCAGTCCACAATCAATGTCGTGAATTGAGGAGGACTCTTTAAATGTAAAAATCGATGCGATTTCGGGATGGAAACGATTTTGATGTACCAACCCCTTAAAACCGTCCCGCCTTGATTGTATATATTTTATATACTTATTTAAATAACAAGAATCAGTTAGCTAAGTGGTAAGATGCGTGAAATTGTTTCCTGGTTTAAACCCTCTTAAACCCATGTATATAACTTCCACTTTGCACCCCAATTTTTACACTCTATTCAAAAATTAAAATGAGCTGGGTGGAGCGGGATGGAGCAAAAATATAAGACCCGAGTCAGGTTGAGAGCGCGTTCAGGGTGAAGAAATGTAATTGGGGCTGAGGACGGGTTTAGCTAAACCCGGCCCAAATCCGCTTTGTTGCCATCCCTACTACAGGATACAATAATAGAAAAAATGCCGCGTGGTTATCTCCACCCTTCGAGTGAGACTAATCCTACAGTCACGCGCACTGCCACCTTGAAAAGTCCTACATGCAACTGATTGAGTCGAAAGTTAACCAGACCTTGGAGGGTGGCCCCAAGGAATTCATTTGGTTTCCAACACTTGACCTACCCTTCCTGACAAGCCGCTCGACTTACCCTTCCTAACGAGCTTATCAAGGCTCGGCTTGCCACTATGCCAACCCCCTAGGGTTTGATACAATAAAATCATGTCGCACTATGATTTGATGCAATTTGGGAGGCTACAAAAATCAACTAAATGAATGTAACAGAATCGCTCAAGATCAATCACAGATCTGTGATCTGTAATCACACACTTTAATATTTGAAATTTTGAATTTACTGATCCGTCAACCCATCTTTTATGGGTCTTAAAGTATAGCAATCTTTGGATTTTGTAATTGAGGGTCCTGATTAATTTGATAAATGAGTTTAACAGATCCAATCGCAAATCTTACAGCTTTGCCACCTAACACTTCTAGCATAGACTACCCCTTAAAGAAATATGAGAGAGAGAGAGAGAGAGAGAGAGAGAATGTGGGATTAATTTTTTTTCAACGGGAAATTTAAAAAAAAAAAATTCATAAATAAATACATTTATTAAAATAAATAAATAAATTTTTTGGAATTTGTTTGACATGAACACGAAAAACCAATATCAAGAAGAAATATAGTAGCATGGGCACAGCTAATATCGTTTTCTTCCAACTGAAACAATAACATTACCTATGATGTCCAATATAGTTGAAAATGTCAATGCATCGACTTAAGTTTCAAAGGTAAGAGTTATCCATTCTGGAGTTGCTCAAGAAGAAGAAGAATCAAGAGATATCCCAAGGTAAATGTCCATGCTGATAATAACCTGGATGACATCTCAAAGATTTAACTCAATCTTAACTAGAAAGATTTGCAGGCACTATTAAAGATTAGTTTTTCAATAGAGGGGCTACTAGATGAGGTTTGACATGATCAATGAAGTTCCAATTCAGTTGTATTCTTCAAGGAATAAGGTTCCACGCTTGCTGAATGGAACCCGAACCAGAAAGTGTAACCTTGATGATGAGGTTGAACATGAAGTAACGAGATTTATCAAAAAAGAATGGACATATTCGATAGAATAATGCTGAAGTGACCTCAATATTGGACCTCGAATCGCACAACCTAACGTGAAAGTGTATGGGAACCATTGATCTTTTCCTCGAGATACGAGTGAAAAGCATCTATGGTTCCTATTCACATTCATGTCAAGATGTGCGATATGAGGTCCAATATTGAGGTCACTCCAGCATGACTCTGTTTGATATAGATGAGCACAGTAGTTTACAAACAAAATCCATGATGTTGCAAGTAGGCCTTCTCATAAAACTAGTTTCTTATATATGAACATAGCAAGTAGCCTCTCATCCAAATCATAAATTCCACTAACATTTGAAAACAAAATCAATCGCCATTAAGCAAGAAATAAGCTGAATAATCTATGTTACAGGAGGAAACAAGGTATTTTACAAGTTCACATCCACAGAGACGATAACCATCCACACCTTAAAACTAGTAAGTGGTGCCATCTTGAATCTAGATAGCATTTCAACTATAAAAGAGTTTCATGTACTGAGACATATTACTAAAAATTTGTGGTATATTTAGAAAGGATTACAATAATCATATGCTTGCACCAGCCAACTTGAGCTGTAATTGTCAAAAATCCTGAAGGTTGACTACATTGAAGGTCTGTTACAAAGGAAAATAAGAACAAAGAATGTTTACTGAACAATTTCATGTAATTTTGTATCTATGTTGAATGAAAACAAGAAGTATATGGTATACAAAGAATCTTATGTGAATATGAAATACAATTAATTCACCATAGTTGCTTCCCTTCATCCCTGGTAGCTTGTAGAACACTTGAGAAGTAACCTTACATACTTGAAGAATTAATATGAACCCTCTATAGTTTTCCGCCTGTCACAACTCCCTATTTTCTGTTTATTAACATGACAAATGGTGGATGAAATAGAAACACCATTGAAGAACAACATTATTGAATATCCAATGATCCAGAAGAAAGAGCCACAGCTTCTACAAGGGCGTGCCCATCTAGTTCTGAAATTTCCATACTAGACGACCTACAAGTGAAGTAGAAAACAACGCTCATCATAGAATCAATAAGTACCACTAACGAATACATAACCACCAACAAAGGCCCTTCCCATATCCTCGAAGACCCATCTCCGTAGCTCAAAGTCTTCACCCTATGTTCAAACAACCCCTCCACAAAGGCCATCCCTATTGTCGATCCAAGAAACATCAGAAGACCCACTTGAGTCTGTCCCTTGATTAGGACACCAGATCGAAGCAAAGCCTGTGGGCCTGATACATCCTCCAAAACAGAGATGACAATCGCAATATTACAGATAATAATCGCATTGGCAAACGTAACAGAGAAGATCAGTCCCACCATCATCGCAGGATACATGATCAAATCAGAGGGACAACCCACCAAAGAAAAAATGTTGCAGACAGCGATAAGCAGAACAAGAAACAAAGTTAGGCAACCAACGATCACGACACAGACCCATATATATGTCGAAACAAGACGCCTCCAAATTCTTGCAACAATTGCAAAAAACTCCGACATTTTGAAGTTCTTTCTGGAATATGTGCAATATACAGAGTACACAATTGCAACTTTGGATAACAATGAGAATGTGATGTACAAAGGGAAGCAAGAAACGGTCGAAAGGACCATCTCTGATAAGCGTTGGCACGACTGTTTGACAAAAGGCTTCAAAGGAAGTCCGCTTGAACGGGCAACTAACATAAGTCTAACGGTCAATCTTTTCAAGATCGACTGATCGACTAGGACATTAGAGAGTAGTACAGAGGATACAGGGCAAATGAGCGCCACTGCAATCACCATGAAACCAGTTGCATTGTATCGAAGAATTCTAACGGTTTCTCGCAAGATCTCCAATGCACTCAGTGTATGGAACTGCTGATCAGAGCCAAGGCTCCTATGGATACCAGAATCTAGTAATTCCAACTCTTCCAAACCTCCATGCTTTGAGGAATCAAAATCGATTCTACGATGATTTACACTAGAGGCCTCCATTTTGAATCTTGATCAAGATTTTCAGAAATTCAGATCATATCCAATCTGTAAATAGACATTATCTTCACAAGATTATACATTATGAGTGTTTAATCTCCGGATCTGATACCGATTTTCAGAATAAAAGAAGAAAATACGAAGAAAATCGTTCTCCATTTACAGTCGAAAGAACAAGAACAACATATTGAGGTTACGGTGGCAGAAACGAATACAAATATTGGATTTGTGTGCTATATTCTGTAAATTAGTCAATAAATGTTCGATTTACAGAATCCTTAAGGGAAATTCTCATAAAAAGATAATAAAAGATCCCGATCTGACAAAGAAAAAGATCTGAATTATCACATAATCGAAGCGTTTGAGTACCTGTAGAAGCGGATCCAAACTCATTAACCATGCGATTGTATGCGTATGTGTGAGAGAGAGAGATTCAAACCATGCGATTGTATGTGTGTGTGTGTGAGAGAGAGAGAGAGATTCAATGGCGGAGTTTCAGAATCGAAGGGAGGTCTCTAATGGAGGAAGAAAGAGGAACAACTCGAGTAAGGGTCGCGATGCTTGAAGCTCCTCCGAAATAGATTCGGATGGGAAACGAGAATACGAGATGCGAAACGTGTTAAGAGAAGACTCGTCAGACTGACGACCTCATGAGGGTTTGTTTCAACACGCGTGTACTTCGCTTCATTGTAATTACATGTAATGGAACTTCGATTTTTCGGTCAAATTGACAACACATCCCTTGACCGGGGACTGTGAAATATTAAAAAAAAAAAAAATAGAGAAATTACTTAAAGAACTCTCGCGAAGGGACTTCTTTCTCAATAATCCCTAAGTTTTGAACGGTCTCTGAATAGTTTATTTAGTAAAATTTTCTTTTCTTAACAGTCCATGGTCAAGCATAGACCTCATCTCCAACATTTCTCACAATTGAGTGTGCTAACCGTTTGAATTCATCATTTTCATAAAAAAAAAAAATTATTTTTTATTTTTGGCATGAATCAATTTCGAAGACTCCATCATGTTGGAATGGTTTTTAAAAATGAAGAAATCATTTTCAAGTGGTTTTTCAAACATTGTGAGGATATATGTAAAAATTTCCCATTTTTTTCTTAATTTTTGTATGAAAATCGATTAAGAATGATTTTTTTTTTTGGTTGAAACAATCTAAACTAGTTGTTATCTCAAGTTTTTAATTGATTTTTCATGTATTTTAGTAAAAAAAAAAAAACTCGAAAATTGAAAATGGGTGGGTTTTACCGATATTGAACTCAACAATAAATAAAAAGCGTTGAGTTCGACAAAAATAAAAAATGGTGAATTCGACAATAAATAATGGTGAGTTCGACAGTAAAAATTATGAACTTGACATAAAATAAAAAATGTCAATTTTAACAATAAATAAAAGTAGTGAACTCGATAGTAAATAATAGTGAGTTCAACAGAAAAAATTGTGAATTCGATAGTAAATAAAAAGCATCGAGTTCGACAATAAATAAAAGTGGTGAACTCAACAGAAAATAAAAGTATCGTGCTGGGGTGACACAAGATTTACTATGATTCTCACAATTCTGACGTGAACATGCATACATAACCGTAGATGGTTTTTACTCATATCACGAGGAAACACATTTATGATTATGTGCACATCCCACGTCAGACTTGTGAGAATCGCAATAAATATCCTGTGTCATTCCATCATTTTCCAAAATAAAAAAGTGATGAGTGCGTCAATAATGAGGGACCATTTCAAAATGAAAAGTTTACTAAATCTCCTGCCAAGCTACCGTAGAAAATTTAGGGGTTATCTAGAGAGAAGTCTCTTCACGATGGCCCTTTAAATACTTTTTTCAAAAAAATAACCTAAGTACCCTCATATACAAAAGGAGAATTTTATATCCTCTTTGAAGGTTAAAGTATGGGTCCACATCAGATCAGACCAAATCGAGAATGATTCAAGACAGTTAAGGTTGATTTGGTTTGATTTTATAAACAAACAGGTGAATTCTATGTTGAAAATTTGAAGAACAGATAGATTGAGCTAGGTTCTCAGTTCAAGAAGGGTGTCCTAAAACTAAACCAAATTGAGAACCGAACAAATTTTCATTATTTATTAAATATAATATATTTATATTGGGTACCAAACCAACTCAACTATGTTTTTAAGAGCCGTAAAACACTTTTAATAAAAACTTCTGTAATTTTACAATTAGCTCTCCACGAATTACAAAGAACTCCCTCTCCACTTTTACGAAAAATGGATTTTTTTTCTTCTTTTGTTTGATGTAAACTCTAACATTGTTTGATTTTGAATGTATCTGTCTAATTTTTCTTTTACTCAAGTTCAATTCTTCATGTTTGCTTTGATCTCAATATCATCATACCTATATGAAGGCTATTAAATTACTGCTCTTATTTGTATTTCTAGGGCCTTTGTTTTTTGTTGGTCATACCCAATGCTCATACCATGTCTGGGTATTTGCCTTTATTAGAAATACAATTTTTAATGACCTGAGAATCAAGCCGAATTAAAGTCAATTTGGGTTGGTTCGATTTTGAATTTGTCGAATCAAATTGGTTTATCAAAAAAATGGATAATTTATAGTTTCTGAACTTATTTTGATGGGATTAGAAGTTTTCTGAATAAACTGATTTTTGGTGAGATGATCTCCTTGTCATAGAGATTATTCTCACAAAAATTCAGCTCATTCTGAAAATTTTAACTTAAATAAGACAAAATAATTCCGCTATGGAGTGGGTTGCCCTTATTAATTCGTGGAGTGCTCTTATAATTACCCATTGCACAATTACACATGAGCCATTATTTACTGTCAAAAAGACGGTTCTGGACAAGTTTATCCCACAAAAAAAATACAAAATTACCCGACATATCCCTCACCTTAGGGGTGTCAATGGATAGTCGAAATTTGAATTTGAATTTGAAAAATAGGATATTATCTGAAATTTTCGGATATCGGATATCGGATTTCGATACAAATTCGGATGTTACTAAATCCAATTCGATAATATCCGCTCCGATTTAAATACATATGTTATATATTCATGTCATATAACAAAACTCATCTCTCTCTCTCTCTCTCTATATATATATTATATATATATATATATATATATATATATATATATAGGGTCACGTTCCTAAGACTCATATTGAGACTCACATTGCAACACACCGTTTTGTCTTATATGGGCAAAAATGTTTGGAATGAGTTGATTTTTTGTGAGGATGATCTCTGTGATGAGGGGATCATCCTGGCAAAAAATCATCCCATTCCAAAACTTCTAACCCCATCAAAATTGATTTACAAAAATTGGACGGTCTATAATTTTTCAACAAAAATTGGACGGTCTAGAAGTTTCATAATGAGTTGATTTTTGGCAAGGATGATCTCCTCACCATAGAGATCATCCTCACAAAAAATCAGCCCATTCCAAATATTTTTGCCCATATAAGACAAAACGGTGTGTCGCAATGTGAGTCCCAATATGAGTCTTACGAACGCTGTTCATATATATATATATGTGGGTCAGGTTCAAAGGACAATCATTTCTTCACACATATAGACAATGTGTTTTGTCTTATATGGGCAAAAATGTTTGGAATGGACTGATTTTTTGTGAGGATGATCTCTGTGATGAGGGGATCATCCTGGCAAAAAATCATCTCATTCCAAAACTTGTAACCCCATCAAAATTGATTTACAAAAATTGGACGGTCTATAATTTTTCAACAAAAATTGGACGGTCTAGAAGTTTTATAATGAGCTGATTTTTGGCAAGGATGATCTCCTCATCACAGAGATCATCCTCACAAAAAATCAGTCCATTCCAAACATTTTTGCCCATATAAGACAAAACACGTTGTCTATATGTGTAGAAATGATTGTCCTTTGAACCTGACCCATATATATATATATATATATATATATATATTCATATATAGTCTATGTCTTCGTGTCATACAACGAAGTTTAACTTTTAAACCTTTCTTCTCAAAACTCAAACGCAAGAACCAGACCTCCGTTCTGGTTTTCGTAGTTTCGACTGGAAGATCTCCATCACCACCGTCTTCTCCGGCCGGTTAGCACATCCAGGTGATACTTCCTTCCTCTCTCTCTCTCTCTCTCTCAGTCTCAGTCAAACCCTTTTTTATTTTCTCTATGCGAACTCCATGACCATGATCTTCTCCGACCGGCGAACTCCATGACCACCATCTTCTCCGTCTGCCAAGCGTCTATGATTCCAGGTACATACTTCATCTCCCTCTCTCTCTCTCTCTCTCTCTCACTCAATAAGGGTTTGTATGCGCCTCCACGATATTTTTGGATTCCAAAAAGGGTTTTTTACAGACTGAAGAGGTTGGTAGAGACTGAATCTAATTTTCGAAGGATTTTTATCGGACCGGATATTATCGGATATTCGATATGCTTTTCGAATTCGAATTCGAATATTGGTCAGTGATATCCGATCGGATTCGAATTCGAATTCGGATATCATTAAATTTTTTCGGATTCGAATTCGGATATAACATTATCCGATCGGATACCTATCCGTTGACAGCCCTACCTCACCTCTTTCTCGTTGTTGTGTAACAAGTAACCTAAAGCACCATTCTCGCAAAGTCTTCTTCTCCTTCTAGTGGTATTCTCCCATTAATATTATCGTTTAGAGGTGAGTTCTATTAACCCTAACACATAGACACTGTTTTGTCTAGGTGTCCTTGATCAAATCTCTCATCTGCTGCACAAGTAACAAACTTCCCACTATAAGTCCACTTATCTATCTAATCTTCACCAATGTAGTTGTTGAAAGAACAGGCCTCTGACATTCTCTTATATAAGAGTTCACCTTGTTACCTCAAGTGCTTGGCTCAACAAGAACTTTGTTACGAAAATTAACTTAAATTATAATTATAGATACTTTTCTATATAATTTGAATTTAAAATGATAGTATAGCATTTTTATGATTAATAGCTCATGACACATATTTTTATGATTAGTTGAGTTGTAATTCTAAAAACAGTAATTAATACTTATAAGAGCATTTTAATCATATTATCAGAATTGAGGATAGTTCCAACATACTGTTAGAAGTACTTTTGACAGTACTTCTTAAAACTTGTTCCCAAACGCATAGTACTTATCTAGGTCATTCAGCCAGTACTTTGGACAATATTTCCATTTTAGGTACTTCTGGCTCCGACATCCAAACGGGTCCTTAATACCTTGACTATTGTCACATCGAGAAGGGAGAGTCCAGAGCATGGTTTTTAAACTTGTCCGAGACCGAGACGTATCGCCCGAGTTAACTCGGTATCGGAGTTGAACGAGACCAACTCACAAAGTCATTTTTTTGACCGAGTTTTATGACTCACATGCAATTTTTTGATTTGTCTCACGAGACGTCTCAAACATATCGGAAAACTCGTCCGAGACGACTTGGTATCAGAGCTGAACGAGACGAGAAGAGATACCGAGTTTAAAAACCATGGTCCAGAGACCAATGTTGAACATTTGGAGTTGACAAAAGCGGGGTTAGTCTGAAGATACTAAAAATATATATTTGAGAACGACTTCCGTTGCTCTTTGTAAGTTCTTTCATCTTTCTTCTCCTTCTTTACCTTGAGAGATAAAGATAGGTTTTCCCCTTAATTTCTTTTTCAATCTTAGATTGCTTTTTTCCCTTAAAAGTTGCTTTTAAGTGGATTCTGATTGTTTTATCTCTTAAAGAATTTACTAATCTTAGGGTCAATACAGATTTTACTTTTATTTGTGTGTTTTCTTATGTAAATCTGCTAACTGTTTGATCAATTGCCCAATAGAGGTTTCAATAATGATTTGGACTGAATTTTTTTACTACTTATTAGATAATTTGAAAGTCTTTTCGGAACCTAAAGTAATTGAAGACAATGGTGCAAATAAAAAAATTATCCAAAATTGGGAGATTCAATATGGATACAAGCACAAGCAGATAAACATAAGAGTGGAATTAATATGGAGTTCTTCAAACATTGTTGGGATATCGTTTCGAGAGATTTTATGGAGGTTATCAGGGAACTTCAAGATAAGAAGTGCTTGGATTACAGCCTTAATAGTACTTTCGTGGCTCTGATCCCTAAAAGAGCTGGGGCGGATAAGCTAGGAGATTTTAGACCAATTAGTCTGGTGGGTTCGGTGTATAAGATCATATCCAAAGTGCTAGCGTCATGATTGAAAACTGTTCTCCCTAATCTTATTGGGGACGAGCAAGGGGCTTTTATCAAGGGTAGACAGATCTTGGATGGCGTTTTGATGGCTAATGAGTGTCTTGATTCTAGGATCAAAAACAAGGATAAGGGGTTAATAGGAAAAATTGATTTACAAAAGGCTTATGACCATGTGAGCTGGGAGTTCTTGGAGTATATGATGGGGAGGATGGGTTTTGGTTCGAGATGGATAAGTTGGATAATGAAATGTGTTACGACGGTATCTTACTCGATTCTTGTCAATGGGAGTCCGGTCGGTTTTTTTAGAGGGTCGAGAGGTTTGAGGCAAGGGGATCCTTTATCCCCCTTTTTGTTTTTGATTGTAGCTGAAGCCTTGGGGAGATTATTTAGAAGAGCGGTTGACTTAGGTAAGCTTTCGGGTTTTAGGGTTAATGACGGCTCTTTGATTTCTCACCTTCAATTTGCGGATGACACCTTAACTTTTTTGGAGGTTTCGAGGGATCAAGTGAGGGTGCTCCGAGTGTTATTGTGTTGCTTCGAGGCTATGTCAGGTTTACATACTAACCTGCAGAAAAGCAAACTTTTTGGGGTAGGAGAAGTTAATGATATTCATTTGATGGCTTCAACTCTGGGTTGTGGGTATGATACTTTGCCCACTTCCTATTTGGGCTTACCGCTGGGAGCACCCTACAGTAGTATCAAAATTTGGGATGGTGTGATTGAAAGATTGGAAAAAAGGTTGAGTACGTGGAAGGCTAATTATCTTTCGAAAGGAGGGAAAGTGACTTTGATCAAAAGTACCTTAACGAGCATTCCGGTCTACTTTCTCTCTCTTTTCACGCTTCTGAGGTCCGTTGAAATTAGATTGGAAAGGCTTATGAAGAACTTTTTTGTGGAATGACAAGAGTGGTAGGAAGAAGTTTCATTTGGTTAGATGGAAGGTGATTTGCATGCCCAAGACGAATGGAGGACTAGGCATTAGGGGTCTTAGATTAGCCAATAGAGCGCTTCTAGGAAAGTGGCTTTGGAGGTTTGGCGAGGAGAGGGGTAGTTTGTGGAGGAAGGTTATTATGGCTAAATATGGGGAGAGGAGTCTAGGTTGGTATAGCGGTGAGTCTAAAACCTCGTATGGGTGTAGCCTATGGAAAGGGATTCTGAAAGTTAGCAAGGATTTTGAGCAAGGGATTAGATTCAAAGTGGGTGTGGGGGACAGAATTAGATTTTGGGAAGATTGTTGGTGCGGACCTTCGTCGCTGGCGTCTCAATTTCCATCATTATACGTCTGTTCTGTTAAGAAGAATCATTCAATCCAGCAATGTTTGATTCGCAACGAGTCCGATCCTACTTGGGATTTGGGGTTCAGGAGAAATTTTAATGATTGGGAGCTAACCGAGGTTACATCTTTCTTCGATCTCTTGCATACGCTTCATCGCAACGAAAGTGAACAGGATAGGTGGGAATGGATTAGAGTGAAGGACTCGAGATTCTCTGTTAGATCCTTCATAAATGGCTCACTCCTAGTGCTGAGCGTACCATCTCGGCTTCCATCATTTGGTTCAGGTCAGTGCCTTCTAAAATCTCTTTCTTTGTCTGGTTGGCTTCCCTTGGTAGGATTCTTACGATGGATAACTTGATTGCTCGGGGTTGGATCACTCCTAACTGTTGTCCCCTTTGCTTGATGGAAGGGGAATCTGTTGATCACATTTTAATTCATTGCCCTTTTTCCTATAATATATGGTCAAGTTTCTTTGGTTTATTCCGTATGACTTGGGTTTTCCCTCATAAGTTTTCATCGTTGTTGAAAGAGAGGACCAGTAATGTCTTTCACACCAGAAAACGTTACCTGTGGGCTATGCTACCTTCGGCTATTGCTTGGGGGATTTGGAATGAAAGGAATAACATGGTGTTTAATGGCAAGATTAGAAGCTCTTATACAAGTTTTTTAGAGATTTTGGGCTTCTTATACCTTTGGTCCAAACAAAATATAGAGTTCGTGGGAACTTCGTTTGATGATTTTGTTTTTAGATGGAACTCTTTATGTAACCATTGATGTTGTTTGCTCTTCTTCTTTGTTGCTTTCTATGAGGCTTTCTCGGCCTCCTTGTATTCTGTTTTTTCTTTCTCCTTGAAATATATTATACTTTTCAAATAAAAAAAAAAAAAAAAAAAAAAAAAAATCTCTGGAATTACAGACCATGTGACAAAGGTAGTTTGATTCACTGCTGCAAGTTCTCTCTACCCACTAGGATTGTTTTGTGGACATTTATTCTGATATCCAAGTGCCAAAGTTCACAAATTTTGTCTTAGGTTTCTTTTTGAATCTCAAAAACTCAATGTACTAGGATGACACTAGTCTTGAGTCGACAACAACTTATTTGATACTCATTGAGTTGGGGTCTAAATTTTCAAGTTTTTGGACTTCGAAGGTCTAAATTTTATATCATTTCATCGTAGAACTGCTTCAAAGTATGTCCAACCAGGGTTTTTTTATCTAACAAGCCATAGAAATATGTTTGATTATTAGGCATTATCTCTATATAAATGGAAATTCAATTCAGCCTCGTTCAATTGTAGAACATTTAGTGTAAAATCGAATCAATGATCAATCTAGAACCTCCAAACGCTTCTCTAATTTGATGCAAGAAACTTCTTGTTATGAACTCAATTTGGTATTTTATGATCTAAGTAAATTATGTCTGACAAGATAAAATAATAGGGATTTAGGAAGTAGGGGAGGAAATATTTGAGAGAAGTCCACTGGGAGGAGGTTTTACCCCCTTAAACGTAGTCGCTCCTCTGAAAGTTGCTACATCAATAAACTGTTCTAGTATTTTTATTCTTTTCAAGATCATAGTACTTGTTAAACAACTCTTATTGGACCCATGGATTGAACTCATCGAAGTCGTGAAACCTTATTACAACAATGGGATTCTAAACTAAGGCTGGGGTGAAATCCATGACAATGACATATAGTCGAATGGGTATTGAGGTAGTTTTGCTTTTCTCTTTCATGATTGGTTGGGGATTCTAATTTGGTTTCCTCCTTGTTACAGGACTGAAATGGACATTTTTCGGCAGGAAAAGATTCAGAGGTTTGAGGATTTCGTTGACCGCCGGTTGAAGCCAGATCTTGTACGAGCTATTGCTGAACGGTATACTCTTTCATCTCTTTTTATTTTTTTATTTTAATGTTGTCTGGATTTTTAATTCCTACTAATACTATAATGAACTTGCTATGTGTGTTATGTTTGTTTTATTTTAAGCTTGGTGAGAAAATCTTGTTTAGTTGAGATTTTATATCCTTGTTGGGCTTTACCCTTTGCAACCTTAATCCCATATGTATGCATGGCCTGTTAATTTGATGAACTGAAGTGTGCTATCTGTAGGACACATTTCAGATCGTTGTAGCCTCAAGTCACACCCATAGGGTGATTCTAACCAACTAACAAATATGTTCCATAATTGAATCTCACCCCATAGATTATCACACATTCACACCCATAAGTGTTGTTTGGATGCCAACATGTACTTTGGATTATCACACTCAAAAAAACTCTCCAGGTTCAAATGTTGCTTGTTCAAATTGTTTGGTCGCAAGTAAGTTGAATGGCAGAACAAGCTAACTAAGTTTTTCTATTTTGCAGGGACAAGGTCTTTGGTCAACAAAAAGTTTTGTATCCTTTTTTACCTTTTTTTCTTTTTCATTTTGCTTGGAAATGTATTTATGTAGTTGGGGTTGTAGGACAAATAGCTTGCTTTCTTTCCTCTCTTAATTAAAGGGAACTTTCATGAGACATTACTGGATTGCTTAAATTGTTTTTGTTCATTAATAGGATTAGTTCTATCAACTAATAAATTCTTTTGGAGGCTAGAGAAGTTTGCAAAAATGAAAAATCTCCTCTATAACCATATTTTTTTCTACACTTTTTTTCATTCAGCTTCTCATTTTTTTTTTCTTTTTGGGTTACTGCCTCTTTGAGTAGTGCCCCATATGGACTTTTGGGGCTCTCCAAATTATATCATCTGGCTTAGTTAGTAGGCGCATGGTGATGGATCTTTTTTTGGTTGACCTTCTCAGCCCTTTTGAGGGGACATTATGATGCTTCAATCTATTGTTCTCCAAGCAGCCTTGGACATTTCTACTTGAGCTTTTTTTTTTTACTTTTGAAAAATATTTCTACACATTCTATTACTAATAAAAAAAAGATCATATTTGCAGAGGCTTTTGGATATGGATGCATAGCTTGTCTCTGTTGTTTCTTGACTCCAGTTTACATCTTTTAGCTTGGACTTGAAAAGGAATATAGAGAATTTGGAAAAAAATGGCGTCACTAGCCTCCGTACAATGGTCAATCTGGGTTCTGAGGTGTACATGCAAGCTGATGTGTATGTTTATGATATATCCTCTTTCTTGAGCACCTTGTTCATTTAATTTGCATATGGATGCATGCGACTATGTTAATTGTTCTTGAAAAAAAAAAAAAAAAAATTGGCCAATAAAGAAAGTTATGCTATCGTCTTACATCTTTGAGGCCTATGACACCATTGAAGGATATCGCATGGTAAAGAACTGAAACTATAAAACCTTTTACCCTTTATATTTTACTCCACGCTTTACATCTCCAGTGTATGGGTTTGGGCCGATGTACGAGTCGTGGCTTATAGACTTTAAGCAGTGTGATCAATGTGCTCTGTAAGCAGTCAAATTGAAAATATAACACCATTTATGTTATATTCCATGCTTTACATCCTCCACTCAAGGATTGAAACTACTCTAGCAGTATGATCCACTGGTGTTTCTTTGTTATTATAAGTAGTAGTCTCACATTAATAGGCTCATATTCTTAAGTTGTCATCTGTGATCTTTTCGTACTAAGTTGTTAGAAGATACGCTCACTTGATGTTCAATGCTTACTTCAAAACAAGTGTTAAGTCATCTAGCTGTATTTTCCCTTATAGTATTTTTTTTTTCCTTCCTTTTGGCATGTTGACAGGCCAGATACACGGCGTATCTTTGTGGATATCGGTCTTGGATTTCATGTGGAGTTTACCTGGTCCGAAGCTTTGGAGTTCATATCAGTAAAGGAAGCAAGACTAGCCAAGTATGTACATACAATACCTTTCAGTAGATCAGATTAGCTTTATTGAGTACATCGACAAAATTAGATAATATCTGCAACCCACAGGGTTCCTTTTTGTCAATTATAGATGAACGCTTTAAATTAGCTTTAAAGAGAGTGACTTGGTACCCAAATAGTCCGGTTTCCATATAAGTTCTTAACCATCCGCAATGTATACTTCTTTGTTGAATAATCAATTATTCGTCGAACTTTCCCCCCTAACTGTTCAAAATAATGTTGTAAGTTGGAAGATCATGCTCATCTGCTCAGGCCTATGAGATTTACTTGGTGGAATAAATTGGATTGTGTTTCCCAGCCAAATACAAACCACCCAAACGCACCACATGTATGAGCATCACAGGATCAAAACAGGCGGGAATAATTGACGCTATTGAAATCTAAATAATCTGGTCAAAATGTACCATCACTTGTATTAACCTCAGTTTATTATGCAGGCTGATAGAATAGTGTAATACTACTTACCCCAAACAAGTATTTACACAGTTAGTTTCATCTATTTTAAGGCTAATAAAGTTGGTAATTTATGCTTGGTGATGGTTTTCCTTATATTATGAACCTCTTGAAATTTCAACTATGATCAAACGTTTTCTTTGTTATTCTGCAGACAAATAGAGGATTATACACGTCTAATTGCATCCATTAAAGCCCAAATCAAACTGGTATGTTGTCATTCATTCTAGTCACCTATTTCCTGTCTTATACACATTTTCTTTTAGATATATATAAGTAGTCTAGAACTCAATTTTGTGGACTTCCAAGGAGAAATGTTTACAATCAACTATACCTGAACCTTCAAGTATCTCATTCGATAAGATTTCTAGGTGATGTTTACAAGGAGACAGAACCGGCAGGTTCCATAAACTAGAAATTATAGAAAATAGGATTAATTATATGGGCTGGGATGATCTAATGGTGACACATTTGAGTGAGGTGCTGACCCACTTTTGGAATAGTGGTCCTTACTTCCTAAGCATTATATTAATGACCATGCCGGTGGTAGACTGTATTTGTGGCCTAATCAATGTAGACCTCAAGACTCTTCATGTCTCTTACCTCAAAATTGGAGCTGTAATTTACATATTTTTTTTCAGGTCTGTGAAGGTATTCGGGAGTTACTCCAACTTCCAGCTGAGAGAGCTTACTGAGATCTTCATCCCAGGGAGATGCTATCCTGAAGAAGGCCCCGCCTTATGTCTCTCTCTTGTGTAGACCTTTGCCTTAGTAACAAATTGTAACTTATATATGTAAGAGACCTTATATGTTCTGTTTTCAAACCTTTCTTCATAAGATACAGAGGTGCTCGGTCGGTTATAAAGTTTGAATAGATTTGGTATGTGAATGTTTTTTAATCTATGCTGGAGTAACATTAAAATGTACATCGTGGGGGAAGTCAGAAATTTCGGATGTGGATATGTGTCAGAACCCCCCCCCCCCCCCCCCGCCCCGCGTACATTTTAATGCATTATATTTTTATTTATTTATTTATAATAATAAAACTAATAATAACCTTTATTAGAACAAATTGTAGTTGTGTTCTTGTGGTGTTTTTATAAATGACCAGAGTTTGCTCGGCACATGTCCTCATTGGGTTAAGAGGGTAATAGAGGAAAGACAAAAAAAATTGGAGGAGATGAAAGGTAATATATGAAGTTGAAGAGACATTCCTGGAAAGAGAGTGAAAGAGGAAAGGTAATAAAATTGTTTTCAAGATACATTCCTTGGAGGGATAAAGATTGAGAAGGGGAGGAGAGGAAGATTGAGACAAAGAGAGGATTATTGTCATGTTTTATCATATAGATGCAAACGCATATGTTATTATTATCATTTTTTTTTTTGTTGTAATTAATAATATTAGTTAAAAAGAATATAAGACCGGGTTGTAATTTAAAAACTTACTAATGTGATTTTAAGATATGAGATTGTAATTTTATTAATAATTGATAAAAATGATCTTGATAATATTAAGTTTAAATGTAAAAGTAAGAGCATTTTTTACCATTTAAATTTTGGTGTCAAGCCACTTCTACTTCGACTTCTCTCATTATAATAGTAAAGATGTGATTGAAACTAAAAAAAAAAGTTGTTTGCATTAATTTGTAAATGATATTTTTTTTCATATTTTATGATGAAAAAAAGTCCTCTTATGTAAATAGATGGAATGCTACTATCACTTAAGATTTTTTTTGCCTCGATCATTTTTTAAGTACCAAAATCGATGTGTACATCCTATTTTTGGCAGTTCTTGGTCTACTAATTTTATATTCAGAATTATCAAGAATTAGGACCAAAAAATTATGATGGCTCTAGTTATTTGTACCTTAGGAATCGAATTAGATATCTTACATTTTATAAGAAATCCAAATTAAAAAAAAAATCATATCAAACTAAAATAAATTTTACATGAAGGCATATGTAGCATAAAATACAATAAAACAACCCCTCCATTGATTCAACCAATAAGAATTGGGCACAGTGGTAAGAGCCTCCCTCCAAAAAGGGAGAGGTCTTGAGTTCAACCCCCTTTGTTGGTCACTTTAAGGTTGTGTTTGGGTTGAGAGAAGTGGAGAGAAAAGAAAAGAAAATAAAAGAGTTTCTCTCTATTTCTTCTATTTGGATTGTTAAGTGGGGAGAGAAGAGAAAAAATGTGGGTTTTCTTTCTCTCCAAAAGTGGAGAGAAAGAGGAGAGAAATAGAGAGAAACCCTTTTAAAATATTTTTATAATACCAACTTTACCCCTAGATCTCTTTTAAGATATTTTAAAATTTCAAAGCTGTCTCAAGTTCTCTCCTATCAATCTAAACATGGTGGAGAGAAATTGAGTTTTTCTTTTCTTCTTTTAATGAGTTTCTCTTCTCTTAATCCAAACACAACCTGAGGCATTTATCCTAGAAGTTACCTAATACGTGTGGGGGAAGGGAGACTACACATGTTCCAAGGATTAGTTGGGTGTTCTAAGAGGCACAAACACCTCGATTTCCAAAAAAGAAAATACCATTGGTTCGCAAAAATCTAAAACAAAATCAAGCATAAATAAGTGTATAGCAATCATAAAGATTAAAAAATTGAAAGAAATGAAAGTATGGAATGTAGGATAAAACTAATATAAATAAAATAATAAATTTTTAATATTATTATTTTAAAATAATATTTTATAATTTTATTTAAAATAAATATTATACTCGTGAACATACATCTTACTAGTTTTAGATGGTCGAGTTGGTGTTTGTTGCACCAAAATTTGGAAACATTACCATTATCAAAGTCATTTTTCTCAAACGAATAACATTACAATCCAACATCCATAGTCACAAACCTCTTCAAATATTTCCAAAAAAATCGTAAAATTCTCTGAATGAAGGACTAGA
Organism: Akebia trifoliata; assembly: GCF_017979445.1. Taxonomy (NCBI): domain Eukaryota; kingdom Viridiplantae; phylum Streptophyta; class Magnoliopsida; order Ranunculales; family Lardizabalaceae; genus Akebia; species Akebia trifoliata. The sequence goes on from NC_141381.1 coordinate 32,108,085, forward strand.
TGATTAAATAGGCAAATTAATGAATTAATTGTTGATTTATCTATTAATAGTGGAATAAGGTAACATTTCTACCCTTCACCCTCAAAATTTTATTTTCTTCAACATTCAAATCTCAAGAACAATATTGGATTTTTAGTGAGGCTTGAGATTATTCCAATGAGAAATCCAAAAACATCATTTTACATTTCCAATTTCGTGAAATAATTACTAAATCCAAAGTTATTACTATCCCCACATCCCCAAATAATTAGCTTTATAAATTAAAAAATAGCCTTTTATAATGTTATATTGAATACAGAAAGGCTCTTGCCAATAAAAAATTACAACCCCAACCCATTTAACCACTTTAATTGGTTTTCTAAATTACAAAAATATTATTTTATTATATTACCTTCAAAGTCACCTAATTTAATATTTTAATAAATTAAAAAAGCTCTTACAATATATTAAATAATGAATTATGATAAAAAAAAAAAATAGATAGCTATTTAAAACTTTTAAAATAATTATACTTAATCATGCATAAAACCTAAGGACAGAGTAATAATTGTTAGGCTGCAACTTGGGTGGGCTAGTCTCTCCATCTACTTACTCTATGCAACTCCCTAAAATCCCTTCAGTCTCAACACACCCACCTTTTTTTTTATCAGTTACTCTTTGCACCCACAAGTCCAATTGAACTTCATTTGATCGGCCTTGTTCTTCTTGTCTCTTTCTCTATCTCATACATACACATTCTTCTTCCTCTTATTTGTATCTACAAGGGTTTCAATTAAGATTTCGTGATTCAAGAAGCAATACCCTTAATAAAAGATTATAAGTGTCCATGGAAACCTCAATTCCTAATCTAAGGATTTGAAAATCTCGACAATAAAAAAAAAAAAAAAATCAAATGAAACTTCATTCAATAGTTTAGTGTCAAAATTGTCAAAAGAGATTCGATAGGATCCTATCAAATTTGCCTAAAAGGACTTGATAAATTTTTAGAGATTTTTCACTAGATAGATTCCTACTTAGTCTTCTCAAATAGATTTAATAGGATTTTATTGCCAGAATGAAAATTTTCAATAACTTCCTACTAAATAAAAAAGTTTAAGTCTTTTTCGGGTGGGTGCAGAGAGTTTTTTTTTTTTGAAGGGTCAATTTCATCCTTCCATAATTTTTTTAAGTGGGCGCATGTTAGAGCGCAAAGGGTGTGTTGAAGTAGACCGCCAGTGGGCAAACAGGTGTGTAAGAGAACTAGCGAAACCAACTTTTATTCCTAAGAGAAATAAAATATCTAATTTTATTAAAAGGGACTCAGAGCGAGAGAGTTACTGCCAATTTCGTATCTCTCTCTCTAAAATCATAAATCTTTAACTGTTGTCAGTGAAAGTGAGGATTCAATTCTCGTCAGATTCTTCGTGAATTCTCCATTCCTCTCTTGTAAGTTTCATTTCACTCTAGGGTTTTTTTTTGTTGCTTTTTCCTGCTTTGAATCGTTCTGTATTGGAGTACCGATGAATCATCGCTGTTTCTGTGTTTTTTTTCCTAGAAATTTCAAGGTTCTTGTGTGATAAAAGCTATATTTGATAGGAATTTAGATAATTATTGTACATGCAGGTATATCTAATTGTAGAAACAGAAATTTTATTGCTTTCATCTGTTTTGCTTTTCTAGTCAATAATTTTTTTATTTGATTTCTCTTGTGGCCCTCACTATAGCAATCTTTATTCGTTGTTTCTTCTTCTTATTTTTTTTTCTAGGAGCTAAAATTTGTCAAAAGTAGTAAGAGAAGTGGGATTTTTTTTTTTTTTTTTTTTTGTGGGCTTAGTAAATAAAACCCAATGGTGTCACCGATCAACATGCTAATGTTTGTAATTTTAGAACTTTTTCTCGATTCTGATTATTTTATGTTTAGGCGTTTTAATCAAATATCTGTTAGCTATTCAGTAATCTGGTGGATAATCCATATAAACTCAATTGAGCTTAGATGGTTTGATACATTGCAAAACAACTTTGAGGTCGTGGGTTCAATTCCAGCTTACCCATAAAAATAAAAATAAAAAGATTCCATATAAACTCAATTCAATCATTTTTTTTTTCAAGTATGGTTGTTGTTAATTATTGTCCTCCTTGAGTTTGGAAAAGCCTTAGCTGTTGACATGACACTTTGATGTTTTTTTTATAAGGCTCAATCTTGGGTTCAATGACACCTTAGAGCTTATACTAGGTTCTTTGATACCCAAGTTGCTTACTTTCTGTCATACATTTTACATTTTACATTTTACATCGTCTCTGAACCTTCTTTTTAAAAAAATTCACCCAATTATGTGCCATGTCTTGTTTTGGCCTATCCAAAGTTTTTAAAATAAAAATAAGGAAATAAATAAATATATATAGGGGAATGCTAACATCCAAGACCTCATGCGGAAGTTATCATTGTCCAACTCTTTTTTTCCAATAATACCCCGCCTTGTTTTGTCTTTTAGTGATAAAGACAAAAGGATGTTAGCATTTTATACAATAACTGCATTTATTATGCCATTAATAAATGCATTTATTATGTTGGCATTGATTGCCAAAACATTTAGATATTTAATTCAAAATACTAATAACATTTATTATATAAACAAACATTTATTGTGTAAAAGACTAACATACCCTTGTCTGTTTCACTAAAAGACAAAACGATGAGGGGTATTGTTGGAAAAAAAATGTTGGAGATTGCTAACATCCCCATGAAGTATTGGACGTTAGCATTTCCATTCTCTATATATATATGATAAGTAAAAGAAAACATGTCTACACACCAATATTTAAGAAATAGATTTCTAATATCAAACCATGATTTTTTTGCAACTTAAGAAATTAGCATATGGAGAATGGGTTGCTTCAACTCTCTTTCAGAAGCTCTTTTTTGATGATTTTAAAATACGAGTTACACTATCTTACATGTTCAGAAGTGCTAGGGTTTACCTGTGTATTGATCCTCGATATATGCATATCATGGACTCACAAAAAATGGAAAAGTATGTAGAAGTGCAGACTCACTTGCATTAAGAAGAACAAACATGGAATAAGTCCCCTCATTGGAATAAGGCTACCTCATGCAAGTGTGTGTGTGTATAGTTAATAACTAACAAAGGGAATGAGTGATTTTAATGAAATGAAAGGGTTTTACTGGAATTGTCTACTCATATATATATTTTCTTCTAAGCATGCGTGTTCTAAATTGTTAGTTATCTTGCTTTCATCACAGGAGATGGATGGATCAAATGGAAAAGGAGGTAGAAGTGCGGATATGTTTTTACAAAATTATAAACTTGGAAAGACTCTTGGAATAGGTTCATTTGGTAAGGTAAAGATTGCAGAGCATGCACTGACAGGGCACAAAGTTGCAATCAAAATCCTTAATCGTCGCAAGATAAAGACCATGGAAATGGAAGAAAAAGGTACAATAAATAAGCCTCGATAAATAAACCAACTTATCTCTGTTGTAAAATCTTTCTTTTAGCCAGTCTAATATGTGTGCATCATGGAGTACTCAGGAAATGCATATTTTCTTTAGCCATCTGGCTCTAATTCTAAGGCCTCTCTCTCTCTTTCTCTCTCTCTCTCTCTCTCTCTCTCTATATATATATATATATATATATATATATATATATATATGGTCTGGTTCAAGAGCCAATAATGTAGCCAAAGTGTTTTGTCCTATATTGGCTAAACTTCTAACCCCACTTTACAAGTTGAATCGTGGTCTGTCAATTTGTAAACCACTTTTGATGGGGTTAGAAGTTTCTGAATGGGCTGATTTTTTGTGAGAATGATCTTCTCACCATAGAGATCATCCTCACAAACAATTATCCCGTTCCAAAACTTTTAGCTATTTAGTACAAAACTTTGGCTGCCGAACGCTACCATATATATATCTTTTCTTGGACCTCATTTCTTGAAACCCTTGGGTTGCAAGATCGTGTTCGTGTTAGATGCCTCCTTCTATAGGTCTAATCAGGTATTTTTTTCTCTCTTATTTTATCATTCAACATATTATAATTTGTAAACAGCATGTCAAACAACCCAAGGGATTTATTCCATAAAATGTAAATAATTTGAAATTTATATTTTGACGATTCTGGGTGATTCATGTGCTTGATGCTTGCAGTGAGACGAGAAATCAAAATATTGAGATTGTTCATGCATCCTCATATTATACGCCTTTATGAGGTTATAGAGACACAAGCAGATATTTTTGTTGTGATGGAGTACGTGAAATCTGGAGAGCTTTTCGATTACATTGTAGAGAAAGGTAGGTTACAGGAGGATGAAGCTCGCAACTTTTTTCAGCAGGTAGAGATTTCGTTCTCTTAGTCATAATATTTATCTTCATCAAATCCTTATCCTGAGGATTTGGAATAAAATTTTTCTTTGTCCTAACATTTCTGAGTGATGCTTTTGATATAATATGAACAGTTTCTGTAATTCATTTAAATTTTTAATGTAGTACAATATTTGACTGGAAACAGATTATTTCTGGTGTGGAGTACTGCCACAGAAACATGGTGGTTCATCGTGACCTTAAGCCAGAGAACCTTCTTTTGGATTCAAAATGTAACATAAAGATTGCCGATTTTGGCTTGAGCAATATCATGCGGGATGGCCATTTTCTGAAGACAAGTTGTGGAAGCCCAAACTATGCTGCACCTGAGGTGTGGATTGAATACCATCTGAATCTTAAGATTGCAAAATGAGTTATAAGATGCTATACAGGCTAACATTTGAAGTTCTTAGCTTATGATTTTTAACCTCTTGCACAGGTTATTTCTGGAAAGCTATATGCTGGATCTGAGATAGATGTTTGGAGCTGCGGTGTTATCTTGTATGCTCTTCTCTGCGGTACTCTTCCTTTTGATGATGAAAACATTCCCAATTTGTTCAAGAAAATAAAGGTATCTACTTCTCCCTATATATAGATATATATAGATATATGTATTCATTCTACCAATTTGTATTCTTTTGTTTCTGAGAGATCGATATTATCTTCCTGCCTTGATTGTATGTGATTATGTTCCCTCAGCGTGGGCTTTATACTCTTCCAAGCCATTTATCAGCTGGAGCAAGGGATTTGATCCCAAGGATGCTTGTGGTTGACCCTACGAAGCGAATGACTATCCCTGAGATCCGTCAGCATCCATGGTTCCAAGCTCATCTTCCACGTTATTTAGCCGTCCCTCCACCAGATACAATGCAACAGGCGAAAAAGGTATACTATGCATTCTAGGTTTCTTACTTCAATCATGGATATTTTACGATTAATACGTATATTTTCTGAACCAATGTTTGCAAAACTCATTTTTTGTGGATTTCACTATAATGCTGGGAATCGCCCAGCCCATCTGACAGCATAGGAAGAATTAGAGATACACATTCATTTAGTGTTTTAAAACTTATAACTGCACGCTAGTTCTTATACAATCACTTATAACATTGTATCTATCTTAGAACCCTTTCTCAGGTTATTAGTGTATTAGACTCAAATGGCTTTTCTTTTACATCTTTGTGTTACTCAGGCATATGATATGATTATCAACAGGCTTCCTTGAAATAATATGTAGCTGGAAGATTTTTAAGAGGTCTTCCAGTAATTGATGGATTTTGACATTTTCTTTATGTGAACAATGTGATCTTCATGTGGTTTGTATCATATCTCATATAACTCATAACGCATATGATTATGCTTTGTTATATCATGACTCGTTCAAATAATTAACCAACTACTTTTTTTACTTGCCCTTTTCACAGATTGATGAGGACATTCTTCAGGAAGTGATTAAGATGGGATTTGACAGAAACCAGGTGGTAGAATATCTTCGCAACAGAATACAAAATGAGGTATCCAACTGTTGCAATATATCTTCCCCTAACTTTTCTATTGGTGGTATCTTATTAAATTTTTTTCAGGCAACTGTTGCATATTATTTGCTATTGGACAACCGGTTCCGAGCTACCAGTGGTTATCTTGGGGCTGAGTTTCAGGAATCAATGGTGCGTTTGTTTCCTAAAGTTACTTAATGCTACTCTACATTGTATTCAGTTTTTATTTAGTATGAGGAAACCCTTTGGGTTGGCTTTTCATAGTGTTTAAAGCACAGGCACAACATGCAGGGTGGTGGCAATCACCATTCAGTGGTCCCACTTAGGAAATGATATCTTCCACAAACTCAGCCTGATCAACATTCATTCCTTCTCTCATGGGTTTTGTTTTGGACTCATTTCTCAATAACCATCTGAAAGAATCTGATATATTCAAATCGCCTGGATGGGTTGATTACTTTGCCTAGACTATCTCCTAGTCAGAACCCATTGATCACTAATCTTGCTGGCCTAGCAAAAACAAATAAAAAATTGTAGACTTACAAGTGCAATATGTTTATGATTCTCTCTTTTTATATTTATTCAACTAAGATCACCAATGTTCTTTTTATTTATGATTCTGCTGTTTATGGGCATTTCTCCAGGACTTCAGTTTCACCCGTATGCATCCAGGTGAAGTTGCAGCTCCTGCAGTTGGACACCGCTTGGGAAGTATGGATAGACCCCAGTTCCCAGTTGAGAAGAAATGGACTCTTGGACTTCAGGTTCGATTTAATTTGTTTTATTTGGTCAAATAAAACTGCTTAATTCTGCCAGGTCTGTACTTTTTCTGGACCATCTGTAATGTAGTTCTTGTCCGTTCAAAAGACTTCAGTAGATCAAATAATCCATCATTAGGGACATCGTTGTCCCAAGATTTCGTTGGTATGAACAAATGAATTATGGACCTCAAGACCTCTAGGTTTTGCTGTGTACTGCAGAGGCAGGGAGGTTGGCCACTTGACCTCAGTTCATCTTCCAGTGTGGAAGTGAGTCTTCTTTTTATAAATGATGTTGGACATCTACAATTCTAGTTAGAGAGTTTTAAGTAGTTTCCTAATTCTTGTAGGATTTGTTTGTATTTTATGGTTCTAGTAGGATTTCTATTTCATAGTTACTTTAAGAGTACTATTTCTTGTTAGCTTCTAAATTATTTTCAAGTTTCTATTTTTGTTTAAATTCGTTTTTGTTCTTTAGACTATAATTAGAAGTGCTTAAATGTTATCTATATAAGGAGCTTCAAATATGTATTTTGAGATAACAATTCATTCAATAAATTTCGAATTTAGCTATTTCTTTTGTTTCAATTATTTTTCTGGTTTTCCCATTCTTTTCCAAAGCTTGAATCTGTTGATTCGAACTGATTTTGTGTGTTCGATTGAACACAATCTCTCAATTCCTTTCGAATCTATTGATTCACACACTTCTGCTACGTCAATAAATTATCCTTGATCACATTGTTTGATTGCTTTGACAGTCTCGAGCCCGTCCTCGTGAGATAATGACAGAAGTTCTCAAATCCTTGCAAGAACTGAATGTGTCTTGGAAAAAGATTGGGCCCTACAACATGAAGTGCAGGTGGTTCCTGGAAGTACGGAAGGCATGGTTAACACTCTTTTGCACGCAAACCAATTTTTTCAGGATGAATCTGCTATTGTTGAGAATGGTGTTGGCAGCAGGACACTGAATGTGGTCAAGTTTGAAGTGCAGGTATGTGATCCTACTCATTCTTCCAATCTAGTCATTGTCAAAACATTTTTATTGAATATATATAAAATCCTTTGAAGACAACTTAGTTTTGAAGAAATAGGACTTTAAAGGTACCCATTTACTGGAGTCATTAGAATAATCTACCATAATTGTGACAACTGACAACTTCTACAGCAGATTTAGTAATTGGGAGAACATTTGACTAGTGAGTGGCCCAATATCTTGTATGACTAATTTCAATTTAATCAAATGATCTTACCTATCCCATATATCAGTGTTTAGAAATCTGTATCACATGTAGGGATGGAAACAGGGCGGATTGGGGCCTGGTTTAGCTTAACCCAGACCCGGCCCTGATTAATAGTGTTCACCCCGACCCTGCCCCACCCAACAATATTTCCCTTTTTCTTGATCAAATAGGGAAATCTCCAATTTTTTAATCAAAGTAAACCCTAATAAGATTTTAGAAGATGTACATCCACATATATATATATATATATATATATATATATATAGGGTCACGTTCAATGGCAAACTTTTTGGCAAAACATTTTTCAAACATGAGTTAGAAGTTTTGGAATGGGCTGATTTTTGGTGAGGATGATCTCTACGGTGAGGAGATCATCATCACCAAAAATCAGCCCATTCCAAAACTTCTAACCCCATCAAAAACAGTTTACAAAAAATGGACGGTCCACGATTTTTCAACTTGTAAACATGGGTTAGAAGTTTTGGAATGGGCTGATTTTTGGTGAGGATGATCTCCTCACCGTAGAGATCCTCCTCACCAAAAATCAGCCCATTCCAAAACTTCTAACCCAAGTTTGGAAAAATGTTTTGCCAAAAAGTTAGCCATTGAATGCTACCTATATATATATATATATATATGGGAAATGTTCAGCACCCTAAGTTTTACCACACACTTTAACAAATGTTTTTTGTCCTACATGGGTTAGAAGTTTTGGAATGAGCTGATTTTTGGTGAGGATGATCTCTATGATTAGAAGATCATCCTCCCCAAAAATCAGCCCATTCCGAAATGTTTAGCCCCATGTTTACACGTTGAAAAATCGTGGACCGTCCATTTTTTGTAAATCAATTTTGATGGGGTTAGAAGTTTTGGAATGAGCTGATTTTTGGTGAGGATGATCTCCTCACCATAGAGATCATCCTCACCAAAAATCAGCTCATTCCGAAACTTCTAACCCATGTAAGACAAAACGCGTTTGTTAAAGTGTGTGGTAAAACTTAGGGTGCCGAACGGGACCCTATATATATATATATATATATAGGGTAGCGTTCAATGGCCAACTTTTTAGCAAACTTTTTGGCAAAACATTTTTCAAAACATGAGTTAGAAGTTTTGGAATGGGCTGATTTTTGGTGAGGATGATCTCTACGGTGAGGAGATCATCCTCACCAAAAATCAGCCCATTCCAAAACCTCTAACTCATGGTTTGAAAAATGTTTTGCCAAAAAGTTGCTAAAAAGTTTGCCATTGAATGTGACCCATATATATATATATATGGGGGGCGTTCAATGGCCAACTTTTTAGCAAACTTTTTGGCAAAACATTTTTCAAAACATGAGTTAGAGGTTTTGGAATGGGCTGATTTTTGGTGAGGATGATCTCTACAGTGAGGAGATCATCATCACCAAAAATCAGCCCATTCCAAAACTTCTAACCCCATCAAAAACAGTTTACAAAAAATAGACGGTCTACAATTTTTCAACTGGTAAATATGGGTTAGAAGTTTTGGAATGGGCTGATTTTTGGTGAGGATGATCTACTCACCATAGAGATCATCCTCACCAAAAATCAGCCCATTCCAAAACCTCTAACCCATGTTTTGAAAAATGTTTTGCCAAAAAGTTTGCTAAAAAGTTTGCCCTTGAACGCTACCCTATATATATATATATATATATATGGGTCCCGTTCAACACAAACATTTTGGCAAAACATTTTTCAAAACATGGGTTAGAGGTTTTGGAATGGGCTGATTTTTGGTGAGGATGATCTCTACGGTGAGAAGATCATCTTCACTAAAAATCAGCCCATTCCAAAACTTCTAGCCCCAGTTTATAAGTTGAAAAATCGTGGACCGTCCATTTTTTGTAAACCATTTTTGATGGGGTTAGAAGTTTCAAAATGGGCTGATTTTTGGTGATGATGATCTCCTCACCGTAGAGATCATCCTCACCAAAAATCAGCTCATTCCAAAACCTCTAACCTATGTTTTGAAAAATGTTTTGCCAAAAAGTTTGCTAAAAAGTTTGCCCTTGAACGCTACCCTATATATATATATAGGGGGCGGTTCGTGGGACGTCCCGTAAACCAGCTAAGAAACAGATGATTGAGAGTCGTTGGATATGATGAAAACAATGGTTCGGATCGCATGGGACGTCAAATCATTTTTTTTATAACAAATGTAACGAATTTCAAATACCTCCTTCTATTTTATTTTAATTTTTTTAAAACCCTCTTCTCTCTCTCTCACTGTGTAACACGAAACCCTCACATTCCTCTCTCTCTCTCTCACTGTGTAATACGAATGACGAAGCCCTCTAATTAATTTATTTATTTATTTTTTTTTTTAAACCTTCTTCTCTCTCACTGTCTCACTGTGTAACACGAATGACGAAGCCCTCTCATTCCTCATTCTCTTCTCTACTTATCTCTTTCAATCTTTATCCTCTATTCCCTCTATCAAACAATATTCCATTCACGGTTCCTCTCCATCCAAACAAAATACCTCACTTCATGGATGATGTTATCATGTAAAAAGTGAACACAGGGCGTATGTTACTATTTTATTTTATTTTATTTTTTATAAGTGTAAAAATATATTAAAGAGAAATTGATGTCCCCGTTACATAAACACTTGACTTCACCACCTGAAATTATCTCTTGGTGGACCTGAACAAAATAAATACCCAGCATATACTCAAACACAATGGTTAGAAATCCCCAATAAAGCTAAATTTGTTGTATCCTCAGTGGGGGGCTCAAGCTTGCTTAATCAAAGAACAAAGTTGCCAACATTTCAGATTATATAAGTGGGGACCCAATAGAGAGAGAGAGAGAGAGGGCTTCATCAATTTGTGTTACACAGTGAGACAGTGAGAGAGAGAGAAGAGAGAGAGAGAAGAGGGTTTAAAAAAAATTAAAATAAAATAGAAGGATGTATTTGAAATTCGTTACATTTATTATAAAAGAAATGATTTGATGTCCCATGCGATCCGAACCATTGTTTTCATCATATCCAACAACTCTCAACCATCTGTTTTTCAGCTGGTTTATGGGACGTCCCACGAACCGCCCCCATATATATATATATATATAGATAGATAGATAGGGGCGGGGTATATCAAAACTGTTCCTGCCCCAATTTCGACTCGGTTTTTCATTTTTAATACCAAAACCGTTTAAAGATGTGCAACCCTACCCAGGGGCAGGGCGGGGAAAAATTGCCATCCCTAATCACATGAATCGCAATTCCACCATACAACATGCCCTTCCTCTCTGAAAATTACCAATACTTACCATTTCATTGTGTTATTTTATCTAATTATGACACTTAATACTTTTACTGATGTTGGTCCATCATCCATTAACAGTTGTACAAGACTCGTGATGATAAGTACCTGCTTGATCTACAGAGGATCAATGGACCACAGTTTCTCTTCCTAGATCTCTGTGCAGCTTTCCTTGCTCAGCTTCAGGTCCTGTAATTTGAGGCCCCTCTTAGAGATTACTCCAATTATAAAGCTCTCATTATGCTCGTGTATATACAAAATCTCACCCTTTTATTGTTCGCACCCTCGTTTTCGTGGGGGTGTTAGATCCTCTGTTGTTAGTTGAGCTGTTCTTCAGCACTTCGACACTAATCAAGGGTGCCGACCACCTTTGGCTAACTAGGACAGTGTCCAGGCTTGATGTTGTCTGCCTTACATTGGAACTTGAGGGCCCACAGATTAGTAAGTATTAAATGCATACAAGTTCATTAGATTAATAGGAATATGACTTATATTCCTATTAGATGGTAATTGTTGGAGCAATTGTATTATTGACATTAAATATATAGATTTTACTGTAACACAGTTTTTATTAACTTTGAGAAATATATAGTAGTCCTAAATAGTTGATGTGGTGGGTATTAGATGAAAAGAATATATATTTTTCCTTGAGATACATGTGTAGTTGTATATCTCGAGGAAAAAATCTATGGTTCTATGCACAGGCACGTGGGGAGAGAGTATGGGGGGTGTTAGAAAACCATGAATTTTTTTTATATGTAGTTCCATTCTTGAAAACTTCGTATCTACAATTAAGTTCAACATAAAAGGGTCCATTTACACACTAAGTCGTGCTAGAGTGACCTCAAGATTGGATCTTATATAGCACATATTAACGTGAAAGTTGATAGGAATCATAAATGCTCTCTTGTATCTCGAGGAAAGAATATATGATTCACATGCACTTTCACTTAGGGTGTGCAATGTAAGGTCCAATCTTATATGCACTTTGACGTGAAAGTTGATAGGAACCATAAATGCTCTCTCTTGTATCTCGAGGAAAGAATCTATGGTTCATATTCACTTTCATGTCAGGGTGTGCGATGTAAGGTCCAATTTTGAAGTTACTTGAGCATTATTCTTACACTATATGAATGAAGTATTTAAGACATTAAAAATGAATATTACTGAAGGAAACTTAGAAATAAGTCCTAAAAAGAAAATTATTGGATCAGATTTAAGACTTTAGATATGTAAAGAACATGAAATATAACAATAAGCAGACTTGAACCCAAAACAAAAGCTCTTTAGACAACATGAGAAAAATAATAAAGTTAGTGTAAAAAAAAAAAATTGCACAATATATGCATGCACGTTCATATTTCTCTACGATATGATTTGATTAAACAAAGATTCCTGTTACTGCACTGTTGAACTTGTGAGCTATATGGTCCCATATAGTGTTGCTGTGGTGGTTGCAGTGGACGTACACATCAGCTGCTTTACATCAAACAAACACAGACATGCCTCGAGATTCACATGTTTCTTTTCAAAAGAAGCCATGTTTCTGTCATTCTGTGGGCCTCACTTTTGTTTTGAATTTTCATCCAGATTCACAACACAAACCTCGATGAAAATTCAATGGTGTTGATCTAGTAACCAAATTGCTGACAGTCCTTTCTCAAGTGTAGTTGGCGTTCTGCTCAAAACGTACCCAATAAGTATGAAAATATTGTCTTTTTTATAGGACATTTTCTCTACATTTCGAAAAATATGGATCAATAAAGACTGTCAAACTAAATTCCACACATCTCGAGGTCTGAGAGGGATCGAATTAAAGGACACCCCTCCTTTAAAATTTGTCTGCAACTTCAACTGAAAATTACGTATTGTCTTTTCAGCTTGAGGTCCCCGGCCAAATTGGACGGACAGGATTGATTGGAAGAATCAATGTATGATTGACTGTCAACCAGTCAGCATCTAATTGACAGGCCGTGGCAGTCAGATTGTGATGTGACGCACGTAGGCCATCAGAAAAGATGGATCTATGATTCACACAGAATCAGTGACGTGGACTTCAATCTCCATCAATCTCGATATTTGTGTAAGATTGTGTAAGCCCCCCCTGACATACAGTAACAATTCTCACGAGAAGGTATCGGGCATATTCGCTTCAATAAATGAAACTTTGATGCAGGCTTCGGTGTCAAAATCTATTCAAATGGCCAAATTCTTGGCTCACACTTACATGACTATGACTAGAGTGCTTCTATTAAGACACCAACCTTCCCATACGTAGACAATCATTTAATTGAGATTACCAGTGATTTGGATTCTTAATTTTCACAATTCAAGAGTTTAGACCTCTCATCTCTTTTGAATTAGGAGTTTATCTTTATACCTTATCAAAAGATCAAAATACTTGTCAATCGTGTCAAATTTGTCTTGGGAGTTGTTTATTAAACCAAAAAGTTAGTACGTAACAAATGGTATAGACAGTTTTATACAAAATTTCTCATTAAAATTTACTTCGTTGTTTTTACATGCATCTTCTTTCTCTATAAAATTTAGATTGTGGGTATTTTGCTCTCCTTTATTTTTACACCTTTAAATTATAGGTATATTGACCATCCCTCCATTTTTACACAATTAATAGCAATGAAGCTCTATTATTAAGTAAAAAATTTTAATTTTACATAACGAAACTTCTGGTATTAGCTCCAACTTCCATACTTTAAACCAATGTGTCTTATCTTCCTCATAGTAAAAAATGTAAAAAAATAAAAATAAAAGTAAATAAGCCTACACATGACGTCATAGCATGACATAATACATACACATGATGCCTTTACAAAGTCTGATATCATTAGATAATGTGAGGCATTATAAATAAATTACGCTATGGTACACAGGTAATATGGTTCTTTACAAAGGCACTTTTTCATTTATCAATTGCATCTTCTTTTTCGTATCTCTATTTTCAATATTCTTCTAAAATCTTTTCTCCTTCTTCATCTTCTTCAATTATTATAATAAAAGCATCAACAAAAATGATGGTGAGGTGGAGAAATATACTATATTATGAAAAAAATGTAATAATTACACTGGCAAAGGAAACTATTTTACATCTGAAAAGATACGTAATGACATAGCATAGCAAGACGACATACAAATGACACCTTTATAAAATCTGATATCATTAGATAATGCGATGCGTTACAAATAAATTATGCTATACTACACTTCGTGATTTTCTCATTTTTGAATTACATCTTCTTCTCCGTTTGAAATCTTCTTCTTCTTTGTATCTGTATTTTCAAATTTCTTATGAAACCTCTTTTCCGTCTAAAATCTTCTTCAACTATTCTGATGAAAACTTTAACGAAAATAACGGTAATGTGAGAGAAATATATTATATTATGAAAAAAATGTAATAATTACACCTTTAAAGAAAATTATTTCACATCTGAAAAGATATGTAACGACTTAGAAAGGCAAGATGATATACACATGATGTCTTTATAAAGTTTGATATCATTCAATAATGTGTTGTGTTACAAATAAATTACACCACGATACAAAGGTAACACACTTTGTTATAAAGGCACTTTTCCATTTTTCAGTTACATCTTCTCCATTTGAATTCTTCTTCTTTGTATATGTATTTTCAATTTTCTGTTGAAACCGCTTCTTCATCTGCAATCTTCTTCCTCATCTTTTTCATCTATTTTGATGAAAGGTCTAACGAAAATAGCAGAGATATGAGAGGAATATATTATATTATAAAAAAAATTGTAATAATATTACCTGCAAAAGACGGCGGTAGCAAGTTTAACATCAAATCAGGGTAAATGGCATTTTGGACATGAAAATATGCTTTTTGTTGATATGACAATTTTTTAGGATAAACTCCTAGTTCAAAAGAGATGAGACTTAAACTCATAACTCGTGGAAGTTAGGAGTCCGAATCATTGGAAAAAGAAAAACCATTTAATTTCAAAAAATTAGTGTGTTGTTAGTAAAAGTTGGTGTGCCTATATAATATATCTGTAAATATTCTTAAGATTTGAAATACCACGTGACATTATGTGGGCATATTTTTGAAGCATAGCTCATTATTAAAATTTTATTATAGTACCACATCACATTCTATATAATACCATTATAGTACCGCGTGGCGATATTTTTGAAGCATAGCTCATTATTAAAGTTTGACGCATGATAATCTGACTATCCCATGTTGCACGCTCAATTGAATTTCCTGGCGTGACAAGTTTGGGAACCATAAATCTGTACTTCTCGGGATACAAAGCTGCACTTCCCCATAAAAAAAAGTGTATTCCGAGGGGACCATGAACCTCAAGATGTATAGATCTACGATTCTGAACTTATCACATCAGGAGAGTCGATTGAGTGTGCCACGTGGGTAGGATTATCATGATTGAAAGTTTTATTATATATAGTACAACGTAACACTCTATAATACCATTAAAAACTTTTGAACTTTCAAACATATATAAGATATCATGAAAGATTACACATATAGACAAAATAATGGTTATCAATTTTCGCTTGTGTATTAATGAGCTATTAGATATACTCCGAATGAAGAATAGTCTTTTGGCATTAAGAGATACAATTGAAGCCCGACCAAATTCTTTTACAATCCAATATCACTAATACATGTTTGTCAGATATGCTTATTTTTTAATCCTAAAATGGCATAGAATAGATTCTCAACTAATTACATTATTAGTTCTTGTATCATTCAAGGAATTTGTGAATTCTTTGAAGAATTGATAGGTGAAATTTATATGTATGGGAAGACTCAAAATCATAGATCTTTTTTCTTTTGGATACATAAGAAAAAAAAAAATCTATGATTCTGTGCCCTTGCCACGTCAGTTGCGTACAAACCGCGTATGTGTCAACTCGTCGTTTTATCATTAATAGTTGAATTTTTGTATTTTAATGGTTGGGATAATTTGTTTTTTCACGAGCCTTTAATTGAACCTTTTTTAGTTCACAAAAAATAAAATAATGAGTTTTTATCTGTTGCATACCCTCCATACGTTTTCTGATGTGGCATGTGCTAAAATCATAAATTCTTTCCTTGAGATACACAATTCTATATCTTGCAGTTATGTATCCTAAGGGAAAAAAAATCTATGGTTCTAACCCATATATGACATGTAGGAGGCATGTTAGAAGGGGCGTTAGAAAATCACTACTATATATATATATATATATGGGTGACGTTCCTATGACCCTTATTTCGACTCACATTACGACATCGTTTTTGTCTTATATGGACAAAAATGTTTGGAATGAGCTGATTTTTTGTGAGGATGATCTCTGTGGTGAGGGGATCATCCTTGCAAAAAATCATCAGATTCCAAAACTTCTAACCCCATCAAAATTGATTTACAAAAATTGGACGATTTAAAAATTTTTAACTTGTAAACATGGGGCTAGAAGTTTCATAATGAGCTGATTTTTGGCAAGGATGATCTCCCCACCATAGAGATCATCCTCACAAAAAATCAGCCCATTCCAAAACTTCTAACCCCATCAAAATTGATTTACAAAAATTGGACGATTTAAAAATTTTCAACTTGTAAACATGGGGTTAGAAGTTTCATAATGAGCTGATTTTTGGCTAGGATAATCTCCTCACCATAGAGATCATCCTCACAAAAAATCAGCCCATTCCAAACATTTTTACCCATATAAGACAAAACACGGTGTCGCAATGTGAATCGTAATAAGAGTCGTAGGAACGTCACCCATATATATATATAGGAAATGTTCAGCAACAAACATTTTGGCAAAACATTTTTCAAAACATGGGTTAGAGGTTTTGGAATGGGCTGATTTTTGGTGAGGATGATCTTTACGGTGAGGAGATCATCATCACCAAAAATCAGCCCATTCCAAAACTTCTAACCCCCTAAAAAATGGTTTACAAAAAATGGATGGTCCACGATTTTTCAACTTGTAAATTGGGGCTAGAAGTTTTGGAGTGGGCTGATTTTTGGTGAGGATGATCTCCTCACCGTAGAGATCATCCTCACCAAAAATCAGTCCATTCCAAAACCTCTAACCCATGTTTTGAAAAATGTTTTGCCAAAATGTTTGTTGCTGAACGGGACCCTATATATATATATATATATATATATATATATGTTTTTATTTTATTTAAAAGAAAATGCTGATCAACGTCATCAAGTGTAGAGGGAGTTAAGGGGTTATTAGGCCAACGTGGCAGTCTACATGGTCCCCACACGACCCTTTGAAAGATTTAGTTAGATTGGGCATGTTAGGTTGCCAAACTCGTCTGGGTTCCCTCCTACTTTTCAGTCAATAAATCCAATCACTAAGGAACAAGAGAAAAGTCGCTCCAGCAGACAAAATGCACTCTCTGTTCAATGATCCTGTAGGATTCGCTTTTCACGAATCTCGAGGAAATAAGCCCCCACTTCCCTTATTTATGTCTCTTTTCCTTAGCCGTGCAGTACTTTAAAGTTGTGCCAAAGCCTAACTGTTAATGCTAACATCTGTGGCCCTCTCTGTAACAGAGAGAGAGAGAAAAGTTAAGGCCCTCAAGAGTTTAACATAAACCATAAAAGCTAATAAAGGCTGTGTGGATGAGAGACAAAAAGAGAAGTTGCAACCAAAGTCAGACTTCATTAATGGTTTAGTGCATCTCTATCCCTCTTTTGTTAGTTTCCTTTATGAATGGTAACATCACTTGAGCAAAGCTTTTACTATTCTGTGCTAAATATATCACTAAATATGGCAGATCAGATAAATAGGTTATGAGACTCTCTGTCAACAGATCTTTATCACTCACACGTGAACATGTTATGTGCATGGAGGTGTCCAATCCATCAAAAGTTAGTATAATTTGGAATTTCATTTGGACAAAATTAAATTTCATAAAGAAAAAAACATAATTTTTATTTATAATAATAATATTTATTACAAAATACCATTTTTTTATATTCATTTTTTTCAGGTTTGTATGAAAGTGTAACACTCTTTATTTAAGCATAATATTATCTCTTCTACCCGGATTTTTTTTCTTTTATTTAAATAATTAAATATATTAATATTTTAATAATATATAAAATAAAAGAAACTACATTTTCAATCTCTTCTTTTTCCTTTCTCTTTTTTGGTTTCACCCTCTTCATGTAAGACACATCCTCCCACTATATTTCAATTTTGATATAATCAATTTAATAGTCAGATTCTTTGTTAATTGTTGATGCAGCAAAAAGAATCGGAGCTTGGCTCGGGTCAATGGATTTTTGGATATAAAAGAAAAATTAAAAAAGAGAGATGTTGATGAACGGGTTAATTGGATTGGGTAGAGCATGGAATAGAGGAAAATACAGTTTCAATTCTATATTTTTTTCTCCCTCGTGTTATATTGTATTGGAGACTCGTTGGGTCGTCTTAGTTTTTGTTTCCCAATGCCTACTCGGTAGGATGTCGTGTACATTTGTATTGTAATTGCTTTTAGAGTTATGGGAAAGCGAAATTGAACAAGGAAAACTAGTTTTGAGATGTCTAAGAGAAGTTTATGGCAAAATACATGGCTGTAATTCGTTTCTCAAATCTTCGCATGTGTGTGTGTGTGTTCTCTTATTTTATTGCCTTTGTGATTCGATCTATGAATTCACGTGCACAAGACGAATAAACAAAAAATGGAGTTGGAGACTAGGAGCTAGTTTGAGTTACAAACCTCCAGACTTGTCTTTTTTTAATCCATATGAGTAACAATTTCCTTGTAACATGGGTTTGTATTCTTCTTGTGTTGATATATGTGTGAGGATATCATACATAGAATTCAAAAATACATGACATGGTAAAAGGACCTTAACGAATTCTGTACTAAAACCAAAACTAAATTTTCTCATGCAAAAGCGAGAAAAAAAAAATCAGCAATAGAACATGAGCTTCTTAATGTTCTCACTTAGTTTTGGCAATGGTGTAGCCTTCAATGGAGGAGAAGCTCGGGAGATTGAGGCAGCCGTTCTGACTGATCCCATGGAGTCTGCCTTATCGACGTAAAGCCTGCCCCTGTAGGCTGCGAGATGGGCATAGTAGGCAGGAGGAACCAAAGAAACGGGTTTTGTGCACCTCACAAATGTGTAGCATAGATTATGTACTAGCTTCTGTAGTTCGTCGGAAGTGAAGTTGTTCTCGTCCCACAATACATGGTAATGAGTAGGCCGACTTGTCCCCTTCATACCCCAATGGCTACAAAGATAGAAATCAAACTCCCTTGGGTGAGTAATCACTGTATCCACAACTGTCCCTGGGGATATGTTCTCATTGAAGAATTGCATCGTGGGTGAAGATGGTTCGGTCTCTTTCAAGAACAATCTAGTGTGGTGCCGCTTTTGAACTACTGCAAAAGTGATGGTAGGCTTATACTTAGGGAACCTTGAACAAGCGGCTCTTATGGATTGTAATTCCTCTTGAAGCACTTTATAGAATTGGGTCTCACTTACTCCATCTCTAAAGAATATAATTCTCTTGGGGAGTATTTTCAATTCCTGGTAGAATTCTTCAAGTAGTTCTCCTACCATTTCCCCGAGGTCTTGGATGATTTCTTGTCGATGGGTTTGGGATCTCATTCTCGAAATATACTTGTTAGATGCCGGCCAGTTCATACTGCCCACGACAGCTGCAATCGAGGGGCTGAAATCATCAAGTGGATGTGGATGAGTGACATCAGCACCCAAGAAGATCGCTGAATCATCGGGCCCAAAAAGCCTAGGAATTTGAGAAGGAAATGAGTTGTACAAAGCCACAGTGCTTCCCCCAACCTTGGCATTGATCTTGAGAGATAAATTAGCCAGAAATTGTGAACTTAGTTTGCTGAGATTGGAGTACAAGCAGCACTGACTCAGGATCCCAACATTTGTCTCGGCAATTCGTTTCAAATCTGCATACCCTCTATGCTTTCTCTCCATCACACATATTAGAAGTTGTAGGTTGCTAGATGCCGCCCTGTGAATTTTCTTTAGCTTCGATTCCAAAAGAGTGACATTGTTAAGAACTTGGATTGCTTCGAATTGGGGGCTAAGGATCGTGTTCTTGTTAAGAAATATACCGAGTTGCTCACACCTTTGAGATAGTTGGTTTATAAATCTTGGAATGTAGGATCTCTGTTCTGTGGTGCCCCCGAAACTTATTAGCGCCCACCTTTCAATTCTAGTGCCTTCAAAAACATGGCTTTCTAGAAAGTTCCACTGTCGGTCGTGGCGGGATGGGATTAGATCTGTTACATGGCCACCACTCCCGAGCTTCAACTTTGGAGGTTGAAGGACTCTCCCATTCAATTGGGTCATCTCCCGAGAAACATGAAGCTTGAATTCTCTTCCACGATCACTGCTGCAGAGAAAAAAGAATGTACCTTGAAATCTGAAGTTGTACTCAATATAGACTAATAAAAAAAATGGAAAGAAGAAATTTTCTAAGGTGGATCAACCCTTCTAAAAATTTGTAAAATTACCTTGTCGGCCCAACAGATCCTTCCATCACTCCATTAATAATGGCTTTTCGTTCCCTCGGTTTCTGGCAGCCCATTTTAAGTATCTTTGCTGTCTGATCGTCCGAGAGCTTCCCAAGAAACTTCTGGCCTTCACAGACCATGCAGAGTTCCATGGGGAGATAACATGGCTTACTTCTACTAATCTGCAAACATGGCAGATTTCTATATTGTATATCATGGTTGTAGTGATCTTTGAAGTAATCTACAAGTTTCAGATTGCTTCCATCTCTGTCCCTGAACCAAAGATTCTCAGTAGGTTCATCAGTTAAGCTGAAAACTTGGTATCTTTGGTTGGTTTCTCGATGGCAAACAAAGACCTTGATGTTCTTCAAGGCCTTCTCAACTTCTTTCTTCTCTTCCCCCACCAAGCCTCTTGTTTTCCTCTGAGGAAGGTCATGAAGGAACTCAAGCCGCTTCTGCAAATAGGAAATTATACCAATGCTCTCGTGGAAAGCTGTCACGGAGAAGTCCACATTGAGGGCAAGGCCTTGTTGGGTTGGTCTAAGGCTCTGAAAGAATCCTCTCAAACCAACCGCTCCTCCCCCAATATCTTTAACACCTCCCATTGAGCTTGAATAGAGAGACCTCCCAACAGGTATACACTTCTCCGTCGGACCCTCTCGAAGGACAACATCCAAGGCATGGAGATAATCCTGAGGAAGTGGGGTCCAGTCCTCCTCCTTACTCAGATACCTACTCAATTCTCGTCCATCAAGCTTCGAAACAAGCTTGATGTTTACACGGAAGAGTTTGTGTTGTTGTTGTTGCTTCTCCGCCATTTCGTCGGTTTCGCCCAAGGGCATGAATGACTTGGCTGTAAGGATTGGAAGGCTAATGAAAAACTCGAGCTTGTCATCCTGGAATTCAACCGGGCTATAAAGATTCTTTCGGCCATCAAAGGCCGGAAGAGCACCGGAGAGGACTTCTTGATTGTCCTCTACCAATTTTTGCTTAATTATTCGAGCAATTTCTTTGGAAGGGTATGGAGAGATATCAACATCGTAATGGAAAATTCGTTGGGAGGAATCGAAATGGACAGGAAAATGATTAGCAAGAAGGCTAATTACAGACCCATCCAGGCCTCCTGAGTCTGGTCTCTTCACTGCCACTAGTGCCTTTGGTGAAGCAAGTATGGTCCCCCCTTCATCATCTCCTCTAACGGGCAAATTGATTTTCTCTTGTAGCCTCTCTGAAGCTGCTTAAATATATGTGGAAACATAAAAGTAAGCTAAAAGAAAACACTGCTGCAGATAAAAAGGAAAAAATAACCACTAATTCCATAGAATCAAGAACATAAAAAGTTTAAGATTCTCAAGCTAGAATTTCACAAAAAAAGATTAGTTTTTTGGCAGTTGGGTTTCTCTAAGTATAAATGATTCCAACTTACAAACACATAACAACAGACAGTTGTATTCTCCACCAAAAACCAAAAAGTACCCCAATCTGTTCTTGTGAGTTATCCCAAAAAAGGTTCAAGTTTGTGTTTTACTTGAAAATAGCTATTAGTTTGTCTCCATTAGTCAATAATCTCTCACCATAGACACACTTAAAAACAACAAAAATGAAAAGCAGAGCAAATAAAGAAGAGGATACATAAGATAGATGCTTACCTTGTGAAACAGAGAAAACTGGGGTCTGGGTATCCGAGGAGGAGGCTTGGGGATGATTCTTTTGCTTCCATGAAGATTTTTGAAAATGGGTTTTTGATCTAAAGTTCTGGTTTTGATGGACAGGTGGTATTGTAGGTAATTGAAAAGGTATTATTGGAGGAGAAATAGGTAGAGGAAGAAGAGCTGGGTATGTTTGGTATCTGTTTTGGTAAAAGAACCCATTATGAAATGAACGTTGTAGCAACTGATGATGCTGATGTTGATGAGGATCTGTCCTCCCTCTGCAATATCTGGCTTTGGAATTGCATTTCTTGTTAGTTTTGGAGTCTTCTGTTTCTTCCATGATTTGGTTGAGATAGAAACAGAGGAAAAGAAATAGAGATGATGAGCATATGTGAGTAAAGAGAGATGAAGGCAAGAAAAGATATGGGTTTTTGTTGCTGAGCTGTGTGGGGGTTAAGAGCAGCAACAGTAGTAATTGCAGCAGAGAGAGAGAGAGAGAGAGATGGGTTGATTTGGTTTGGTGTTTGTAGTTTAAAAGATGTTGGTTTTGGCTTTTAGTTTTTGGGAAGATTTGAACAAGGGCTGGGGGAAGAGGAATAAATTCCAATTGAAAAGTTTCGTTGCTGACTGTGGGTTACCTTAAAAGAAAGAAACAGATCATACTCAATAGAGGTTTTATTTATTTGGAATTATGTATATATATGTGCAAGAGATTTAAGAGTATTTAATATTTTTCTTATGGTCATTGTCACCACAAGACATATCTAACAATTTTCAACACAACTTGAAGTCAAAAAGAGCATGGAAGGATTGAATAGTTAATGGTGGTCAAGGCTTGGGAGTTGAGAGTTGAGATTTCAATGTCCCCAAAACAAATGCTGCCTTTGATTAGTTCAACAAGATTATATTGTAATTCAATCATTTCTTCTATATTTCCTTAGTGATCAGTCTCCAATTCGATTCAAGATATATAAATTTGATTTTTGACTATTAGATGCATTAGGGAGCAATGATGACAATCATGATCACTCAAGTTGTCTTTAAGGGCAACTCGATTATATAACATTTTTTTATGTAAAATATTTACTTTTGTTTTAATTAGTTTAAATTTTTGGTATCTATATCAAATAAATTTTTTGACTTAAATTATTATTATCTAAAGATAAATATATATTAATGAGTAATTGTAAATTGATTTAAATAGTTTGACTCATTGTTGATGAGATGATTGGGATTACCAAGTATTAAAACCATGTTAATATCATATTTCTCATTCAATAGAATCTTGATTAATGTGGGAAGGATTGCATATTATTTGAATAAGTTATTCAACTAAAAATTAAGAGTTGTGATAATCGAATGCCTCTCTTTGACATACGTCCTCACCACATAATTGTACATCATTTGCCTTGGGATACATAAGAAAAAGATTTATGATTCTGCGTATCTTAAGGCAAATGATCTACGATTCTATGATAGGACGTATGTTAGAAACCCATTATTCAAAAATTAAATCGTTCTCTCCATATTTATCTCTAAAAGAAAAATAAATAACCTGGACCTACTTGGGCCAGGATATTTGCACCTACCATTTGGGATGGGATGTTTGAGAGGAAGGTAGGTGCATTGAACATAAATGGTGGGTGCAAATAGCTGGACCTACTTATAATAATACCCAATATATTCTCTTTAGAAAATTTTCTCTTAATTTCAAGGTCGACATCTAGGGCTTGGACCCATAAACTTTGAATTAAACTGAATAACCAAGATAAGTATGATCACACCCATATGAGCAAATAATAGGTGGGTGAGGAAATAATAGGTGGCATAACTATACTATTTGTAAATTCCATCTCTACTACATCTCACTCATCATGGAGTCTGGTAGAGCCAATAAAACGTTATATCAAATCGGTAGTGATGTCTTCCAAAAATATTTATTTGGATAGTGTCACTTAATTACCTTTCTATGAGATTATGAATGATGGAAGTCTATTGCAATGTAACTTTGACGTCATGGGTTTAGGTGCAATTTTCCCAATAATGGAAAATAGTCAATGTGAAACAACGATTCATCGTTGATTAAAGAGAGATTATTAATTAATAGAAAAGAGGTTTTTTTTTTCTCTTGAGAGTGCACATTTTAATAGGATCTTCTTTAAAAGGTATTATTATATGAATAATGCTGAAGTGACCTTAAGATTAAACCTCACATGGCATACCTTGACAATAAAGTGTATGAGAACCATAGACGCTTTCCTCGAGATACAAGTGAAAAGTGTCTTTGATTCTCATATACTTTCACATCAAGATGTGTGATGTGAAGTCCAATCTCGAGGTCAATCCAACACAACTCATACTGTATTTAGGGAATCCAACGTAACTCTTTTCTCAACCTCTAATACACATATGCTTATGTTAATCACCCCATTTTTAAATCTGATTTGACACGTCGGAATCAAATAGAACTTGATCTAACCCCAAAAATTGGTTCATAAAGCCATGGACATGTATATATGAACACACCATGACATGAAAAACCTTTATGACTTTAAATACTTTGTATTTGTATTATATTTTTTTATATTAGACTCTAAACCACTTTTAGACCTCTCTCTCTCTCTCTCTCTCTCTCTCTCATATGAAAAACATGTGGTTACTCCTTTTAGTATTATTAGTGGTAAAAGATATTCTAAATCTGTAGAAGGTATCCATCCTCCTCAAACAGAGTACAAAACCACTGTTTTCTTGTCTCCTTGTTAATTTTACTTTCAAACCCTCCTTTAGCCTACATATTTAATGGTAGTGGACTGGGATGGGATGGCAAGGGAAGGGGTTGTCCATCCACTGTGTATGGTGGCCTTCTTTTGTTTCCTTCAATTGAGCTAATACCATTGGATGGACCTCACGATTTGTGTTTTAGAATCCCAATGATCATCACTAATTTGGACCAAGACATGACGTGATATTAACTGTGGTGTCCTCTAAGTGTGGTTGCTAAAAGCCTAAAACAGTAATTTTATTTTCTCTGCAAAGGATAAACATATATGGTTGGGATGCATTGATGGGACACTAAAATATTGTAAAGTGGAGAGTAGTAGATTGTTCAAGGCATCGTTCTGGGGTGGAGTCCACGTTAAACCCATTTAATTTTGCTGTTCAAATTTACTTGACTCGGTCAAACTATGACAGTTGCCTGGGTCAAGGTTTGACCCAAAAGATGCTCTAGGATGGAACTATGAGGAACAATTTTATTTGTTGGTTCACTTCGAGCAATTGAGATAGTAAAAAATGGATATGCATAGACTTTCAACAACAACAGAGGTGTAAATAAGATAATTCAAAAGTTGTAAATAAAATTTGTATTTTTTCATGTATTTATCAATTTTCTTTTCATGTTTCACGTCGTATAGAAATTTTTTGTGTCTACAGGACTTGTCTGACATGACTTAAGCCATGTTGCCCGTGTCCTATCAACATGGCTTAACACATGTAAATCTTTCAAGTCGACAGAAACAAATGAAAAAATGATTTTTATTTTATTTTATTTTATAGATTTAACACTTTATCAACAATTTTATGTTTGCAATACTCTTTAAAAATGTTTGTCAATGTTTATTAAGCATTTAAATGTTGTGCATTATAGTTTTAACGTATCCTGATCTAAATCAATTCGTATATTTATCCTAATTTTTCAATCATTCTTCTCCATTACAATCACAGTAAAATAGTAGAAATGATAAACAAACAAAAATGTTTCTAAGTTTTATGCTTTGCAAGGTTTAGAGCAAC
This sequence comes from Akebia trifoliata, assembly GCF_017979445.1. Classification (NCBI taxonomy): domain Eukaryota; kingdom Viridiplantae; phylum Streptophyta; class Magnoliopsida; order Ranunculales; family Lardizabalaceae; genus Akebia; species Akebia trifoliata. The sequence goes on from NC_141381.1 coordinate 32,134,176, forward strand.
TCTTAGTTAAAGATAAAGATGGTTTGTAATGAAGTTTTCTCTGGACAATGATGAAGACAAGTTGTGAAGAAGTTCAATCGTGGCTGATAACAAAATGTGTTAAGTTGGTGCACATACCATGTGGGTATATTAACAAATTTGTTTTAATTTCCAGGGGTACAACTTCTAAGTAGATGTAGATATCTCAAAAGTAGGTACAATTATTCTCACCCATACTAATATATTGGGCATTTGGACGTATAGTTGCCTGTTCTAAGGGAAAATTTCAAAAACTTGAAGTTAACATGTACAGTAAATTATATACCTATTTTGTAAAGAAACATGCAAATGAACTTCCACTCAACAAAATATTACTCATGGACCACATCTATGATTTTTGAAAGAATCGTGATAATCTAACGCTCTTTTTGTACGCTCTTTGACCCGGTAATTCACAAAATCATAAATCGTTGTCCTCGTATACTCAAAGCAAATGATCTATATTGTTCTATGAAGGGAGTGTACAAAAAGCGTTTAAAAAATAGAGTCAGATAATCACGACTCTTTTTTAAATTATATAGAATTTATTCTAGAAGGTAGAATAAATGATCTTTGCTTTAGGCATATAACAAATCTTTAACATAGTCAAAAGTGCAATATCCAATCTTTATGGAGAAAATAACTCGAAAAAACTGAGTATGAAATATGATCTATCTCTAGACGCAATCTTGCAAGGTATTCCTACATGGATCATCATGTAGGTATTACATCAACTTTTTGGTATCATATATAAATCATGCATAAAAAATTTGATCAATTTAATTTACTTATCAACATCATTATGACCAAAATTAGATGTTTTAAGTATAGAGATCTCTTAGGCTCAATTATATGATCCTGATTGTTTATGCGTTCTAGAATAAAAAATCATGAAAAATATAGAATCATGAATTTTAGCAACTTTAATGATAATCAGGCGTGCTTCAATAGTAGAATCAATTTAACTTATGGTCTTTCCTATCATCATTATAATCTTCTCATTTTCAGAATTAAAAGTTAACTTCATGACAAAGAAAACACCCCTAACTTATGATAAAAAGCTTAATAATTTGCATCATAATCTTGTACATGAAGCGATATAGTCTTCTCTAAAAGTGCTTGAGATTCAAACCTGACGGCCAGCTCTCGATTGGTGCTTCGTGCTCTTAGAGAATACAAAAAAACAAGAAAGACTGATGGGCTGTCTTCAGCTCTTTTTAAACCTATAATTCAATAGTGATGTTGGACTAGCTAGAACTAAGAGTGTGGGGGTTATCCCCCATCCAATAAGTGTGTGTATATAATGTTTATGAACTTCCATGGATCATTAGAGAGAGATCAATTTTATTAATGTTGTGCTATGTGCGGCAATTATGATGAATAGTACGGAAAAGAGAAAAAAAAAAAAACACATACACACACACACACATATTTAACATGATTTGACGGCGTGCCTACATTCATAGGAGCGAGGGGTTGAATTTTCACTATATGTAAAATTAGAGTTACATCATATGAATTTATAATAAACCCTATCCGTACAAGAAGTCTTAGAAAATTTCAATAATTCTTTTGTACCGTACCGAGGGGGCATTACCCCTGCACCCCCAACCTATTAATCATCCTTGGCAATAAAATAGTAAATTACATCCCAAAAACGCAAATGTCGTCATTTCACTCCGCTTCACTCTCAGCATTAGCCTGCTTTCTCTATATACGTGTTCCACTTAATATAAGCTACATACTACAACAATTAACTCTGTGTATTTCTATATGAAGTTGATTAAAGTCTGTGAGTGTTGATACGAGTTTTTGGATTCAAAACCACCACTTTCACCTACTAATTACTAACCACTATCTTGCTTGTTTAATTATCAAGAAAAAAATATAATTGTTTTTCTAAATAGACCAAGACACACCACACATTAATTACCTACATGACAACCTTAAATTGCAAAAATAGACCCTTTATCAATCCCTAATATGACACTGGCTTCATTTGGTTTCCAATCTTCTATGTTCTTCCCAAGATATTCCATAATCGTCATCGATTCAGCTGCAATAATCCATCAACATAACTCCGAAGTACCTAGAAAATCATTCATTATAAATGCTAGAAATCTAAAACGTTCAAAATCCAAATGAACATGGAAAATTGATGTGTCGACCAAAGGGATCGAAAATGAAATTTAGTTTCCATTTTCTAAGGAAATTGCCTAATACAAGGCAAAATGATTAATCAGACCTTAGGTAGCTAATGGTAAAAGATTTATATATAAACATGCTCTTCAACAACTATAACATGGGGGAAGGCTAAAAGGCTCGGAATTATTTGCAAGATGAACAAGAAACAATTATAATTAGTGGGATCAACTTCACAACAAAGTTACAAAAGGGTTCTTCATATAATTAATTTTTCAATGTGATTTCCTTTATACTGGTATACTTTAATCACAAGGACTTAAAAATTATCTTATTAAATAAAATTCCTCTTTTTTTTTAATTCTCTTTAATTTCTAATCCAATACATGGATAAACTTCTTTTTTTATAGTTCAATTTCCTCTATAAGATGTTTAATTCAGAAAATAGGTTACACATTAAAGCACAATAAATTTGATTAGTGATTATAAGTTCTGATCTTATGATAGAAAATAATCAATGCAAACAACGAGGAAAAAATAAAATTACAACATTTCCCAATTGCATGTTGTAGATGACATGGATCGATGTAGTAAGAATAGATTCGAAGTACATGCCTTAACAAAGACGTACATGACTTTGGATAGAATCGAATGACGAAATTAATAGGATTCATGATCCCAATATTAGGGATACATTGTCAAGAATCCAATATTCTTTCCACTAATGATCTTAGAAATTAAAAGTCTAATCTACTACACATTAGAGATAGAATTTAAGTGCCATAATTATGAAAAGATAAATTTGCTTTGGTGGAGAATTAACATTACATCTCACTTGTTAATCAACATTACATACCATTTGTTCCATATCATAAATCAAGAAATCCACATGAATAAAGTTATAAGAGTCTAATTTAAACTGTAGTATGAGATATCATGAATCAATTAGGACCCTCTCTATCAACTAATTAACAAAGCAGATGGGAGGGAGATCAAGAGAGCTCCAAAGGGATAATTCGCTGTCGTCGCTCAAAGAAGAAGAAATTATATCAGCTGATGAGGTTTGCAAATTCTCCTGCTTCAACACCACTACATCTTCCTCCCTTTTCTTTTCCTCGTCTTGATTGTTATTGCAAGCATTTCTGAGATTGGTTAAGTTATCAAACCTTCCTCTTTTGTTCTCCTTTCCTGATCCAAGCTTCAATTTTAAGCACTCAGAGATCCCATTGAAGGCATATAAAGAAGCCGAGAACTTTCTCTCGTACTTCATTCTCTTCATCACCGCTCTAAGCATCGATGACTCATCTCCAATATCGTTCTCTTCCTCCATTGGCTCCACGATCTCTTCAGCGATCTCGAATGGAGAATAATAACAAGACGACCCAACAAGGTCCATGAATTGAAAATCCATGATCCCTAAATCAATATCATCTTCTACTTCCCCCTGATCTTCCTCACCTGACCCCACACAGTTAGCATCGTTACTATCCGAATTCTGATTCACATCACCACCCCAATTATAGTTCGAATCCAATTCTCTTACTTCACTATCGTCTTGTTTAACAAAATCGGATTCTAGGCTTTCATTCATGAAATCAGTACTAGTGGTGACGTTGTTGTAGATGTTGTTGTTAAAATTGGTGGTGGACTCATCATGTTCATCACTAAAGAAATCAGTGAATTGGGTGTCTTGTGTTTCTTCTGTTGTGGGTTCTCTATATAGTTGTTGTTGTTGTAGTTGATGCTGCTGTTGATTTATAGGCAAAGAAGTAGTAGTAGGAGAAGTCGAATTATTTCGGGCTTTGAGCCTATGAAGGAGAAGATTAGTGATCTTTGTTGGAAGAGCAGGAGAAGAAGAAGATGACGATGAGCAAGGCCAAAAGTTGGTTCGGGTGTTGGCACCACGGAGCATGCAAGCAGCCTCATCATAGGCTCTAGCAGCTTCTTCGGCCGTGTCAAAGGTGCCCAACCACACCCTTATTTTCTGTATGGTGTCTTTGATTTCGGCAACCCATCGTCCAGATGGCCGCTGTCGGACCCCCACGAATCGCTTCCGAGCTCGACGGGCTCCTCCTATTGATGCTTCCCCATTAACCATTTCTTCCCATCTTATGTTTTCATTGATGCAATCTTTCTCTTCTACCTCCTCACTAGCCTTCCTCTTTCTTGCCATTTTTCTTCTTTTGTTTGTAAAAATATAAGAAGTCTTTTTCTCTTCTTTGTTTGTTGCTTAATCTCAGTGTAGACTGGATAATTAGCTTCTCTTGTGTTAATTACTATTTATAAGAGAGATGAGAAGATCCTGAAATGGGAGAGGAAGGCTGAATGGGTCTTTAATGCTTGTTTTTAGCTCTTTGTTCTTTTTAAATTTCGGCTTCAGAGAGAGAGAGAGAGAAAAGGAGGGAATGATATATGTTTTTTGGGTCCAATTTTGAAAATATATATTTGTTTGACCTAGCAAAGGAGACCTTTTTCATTTCCATTTTCCTCCTTGTTTCTTTATTCTATGAAGCGATCTTTTTTTCTTCCTTTTTTTTTTTTTTTAATGTGTGAATTTAAGCTTGAATTGGTCAGGTTCATTTTCTTCAATTTATTTTTGTAAAATTAGTTAAGCTTGGATTTTGCTTGGAAGCTACATCCATAAATAATACAGCTATGTCATAAATCTGGTCCTCACAAGTCGAAACTCATTCGAGTCAAGTCAAGTTTGATTGTATTTTAAGTTTTTTATTATTATTATTATTATTTATTTGATTGGGTATCCTAACTTGTAAGCCTGACTGACAAGATGAGATAATTGATCTCTTAGAACATCATATCTCGCCCAAATCCTTTGGATGCACATGCAAAGTCCCACAAATCACACATATCAAATAAGTCTAAATAAATTCTTATGGGTGTCCAGGGACTCGAGCTCTAGAGTTCTCCCTTCATAGAAGGAGGCTCGTACCACAACACCTAATACTAAAACTCACTTGATGCAAATGGAGTGGGTTGGAATTTGGCCAAGTCCAATGGGAAACTAATTTGAGTTTTGTGATTTATTAATATTTTTTTTAGGAAAAATATAAAATAATAAATAATTAAAATTTTATAGAATAAAAAATAAAATATTTAATAATGGAATATATTTAATTGACTCACCTATCTCATCAACAAGTCAATGTAACAGTGACACGTGGAGAAATATGGGTTATATGGGAAATTAATCAGTTACCTCTTTTAAATAAAAAATAAAGAAAAACATAAACAAAGTGACTTATTGCTGTCATAACTTGTACTCTCCTTCCCTATGTCACAGTCTCGTTGGTTTGTTGACAGTTGGACGCAACAATTTTCTACAAATAAAACAGTCTTCCAAAATTAAATTGTCCAACTGTCAATGAACCAACCAGATGGTGACATATGGAAATAGAAATAAGTTTATTAAAAAATTAGGTTTAATTTCACTAAGCACTGAGTTACTGAACTCATTAAAACCAAATTTTCCAATAATAAATAAATTAATTAATTAAAGAAAAAACCTAAATACCTATCATGAAGGAGAGACTAAACCTCATTCATTAAGAAACTAAAATTTGTACTTATGATTTGAGAATTATAACTAAGTATTAAGTGGGAGTTAATTAAACACCTTAGAACACAACATAAGAAAACAACCAGGGGCGGAGCCAGGATTTTCTTGAAGTGGGGGTAAACTATGGTTAGTCGTATAGTTGAAGAACTTGAAGATGAATGGTTTTAGGGAGAAATTTAGAGGTTTTTTTTTATTTATTAAAAATTGAAAAAAGGATATTTAGGTCATTTTCAATTAACATATGAGAAGGCCCGATCAAAAGGGAATGTCATCAACAAAAAATTAAAGGAGGGGGGAGGGGGGAGGGGGGGGTAAAATTTGGAGGGAGGTGAGGGGTGTAGGGGCAAATGGGGAGAGAGGTGAGGGAGTGAGGACAAATGAGACATGTAATTACTTGAAAATATAGGGGTGTCTCAAAGTTCTATGGGGGCAATTGCCCCCACCAGCTCCTTACTAGCCCCACCCCTGAAAACAACTGATGATCATTATCATCGTACAATAATATTTGAATATATTGATAGAAAATCAAATATTCCATTTTTGCCGCAACACGTAAAAAGCTCATATTCAATGGCCTTGGAGTGTCGAATTTCATAAAATTCGACAGACCAAAATGTTGAATTTTTCATTGTCAAAATTTTTTTTTTCCTTTCAACGGGTTGAAACCGTCAAATTAATGGAGGATGGGTGAAATTCGACGGCTTGGCTTTAAGCCATCAATGACCTTGGACCATTGAAATTAGATTCCTAAAATTCACGAGCCTCAGTTTTCACATAGTGTGCAAACATCTTTTATTTTCAAAAATAATAAATAAGGAAATCATACTAATAGCCATAGATCTATACTGCTTAATCTTGGTGGATCACAAAGCCTTTTGAGAAAATATGTATCTAGTACCCCAAGCACAATCTAAATTGAGAAAATATTGGAGCTGAATTCTTAGCTACTACTGGGTGAATTCTCAAATCATTGCAATTAACTCTCAATGTCAACTTTTAAGATTGGAAAATGCTAAAGTGACATTGAAATTCACATTGTTTTATACATTGCTGACGTGGATATTTGTACAAAATCATAGATGTTTTTCATTGAGATATGAGCAAAAGAGTCGTGATTTTCTAACTCCTCCTCTGTCAAAATCTCCTGACGTGATGACATAGAGCCATAGATTTTTTCTCAAGATATTTTATTGTACATATTTATGAGGGTGTGCAATTGTATATCCCAAGGAAAAAATCTACGATTCTATGTATAATCACGTCAGGACAATTTGAGAGGAGTTTTTAGAGGGGAGGGGTGGGGGGAGTCATTTTCATCCATTTAGGGAACTCATGTGATCCTTAATATTCTTTCAAGTCGTTTGTTTCACATTTATTTATTTTTTCAGACAAGGATCAAATCTATTGCAAATATTTACTATAGCACGACATATTAATGAATGATGAAAAAAGAACTTTTAATATGAGAACCAGGTTGATGAACAGAAGAAGAATATATAACTAAAATCTTTTCTACTTTTAACATTCAATCATTCTCTAAACCTTCTATTATTTAAACAGTTTTCCTTCTAACATTGCTTTATATCTAATTATTGAGAATTAAATACAACAAAAAGAAGATTATATATAATCCAAAAGAATATTAATAACTTATTTTATTGTTAGTCTAAGAAAATAACTACTTTAAGTCAGATATTTCTCAAAACTAATAATGAGATATCACCACCTGAGGCTGAGTTTACAATGTGGTGAGTAAGACACCACAAGGGTTGAAAAATTGTCACATAAAATACTAAATAAGTCGACAAACTTACCTTTTTGTGTCTGTTGTGTTGGTTTTTTATTCTTTGAAATTACCACCAAAATCTCCACAACCAATGCTTTAGATGGTGAGAGTGAGAGTGAGAGAGAGAGAGAGTAAAATAAAAAACATTGTGGGAATCGATATTACAGTGAGTGTAGTGAGGTCATATTCTCCTATATTTAAAGAAACTTATATAAACAATAAGTAAGCCAATCTAATAAATGTTAAAATACATCCATTTGTCACTTCAAATATGATTATAGTTTTTTTTTTCTGGTGGAACCCTTTTGAGTTTGACTCATGAGGGAATCAAATAATGAATGAGTCTCTAGGAAAGATACCACGACCTTTCTCCTTCCTCCACGTGGAGCTTCCTTAACAAAGTTATATATATATATATATGGGTAGCGTTCAAGGGCAAATTTTTTCGCAAACTTTTTGGCAAAACATTTTTCAAAACATGGGTTAGAGGTTTTGGAATGGGCTGATTTTTGGTGAGGATGATCTCTACGGTGAGTAGATTATCCTCACCAAAAATCAGCCCATTCCAAAACTTCTAACCCATGTTTACCAGCTGAAAAATCGTGAACCGTCCATTTTTTGTAAACTGTTTTTGATGAGGTTAGAAGTTTTGGAATGGGCTGATTTTTGGTGATGATGATCTCCTCACCGTAGAGATCATCCTTGTCAAAAATCAGCCCATTCCAAAAGCTCTAACTCATGTTTTGAAAAATGTTTTGCCAAAAAGTTGGCCATTGAACGCCCCCCTATATATATATGGGTCCCGTTCGGCACCCTAAGTTTTACCACACACTTTAACAAACGTGTTTTGTCCTACATGGGTTAGAAGTTTCGGAATGGGCTGATTTTTGGGGAAGATGATCTTCTAATCATAGAGATCATCCTCACCCAAAATCAGCCCATTCCAAAACTTCTAACCCATGTAGGACAAAAAACGTTGTTAAAGTGTGTGGTAAAACTTAGAGTGCTGAACATTTCCCATATATATATATATATATATATATATATATCATGGGTTAGAAGTTTTGGAATGGGCTGATTTTGGGTGAGGATGATCTCTATGATTAGAAGATCATCCTCCCCAAAAATCAGCCCATTCCGAAATGTTTAGCCCCATGTTTACACGTTGAAAAATTGTGGACCGTCCATTTTTTGTAAATCAATTTTGATGGGGTTAGAAGTTTTGGAATGGGCTGATTTTTGGTGAGGATGATCTCCTCACCATAGAGATCATCCTCACCAAAAATCAGCTCATTCCGAAACTTCTAACCCATGTAAGACAAAACGCGTTGTTAAAGTGTGTGGTAAAACTTAGGGTGCCGAACAGGACCCATATATATATATATATATATATATGGGAAATGTTCAGCACCCTAAGTTTTACCACATACTTTAACAAACGTTTTTTGTCCTACATGGGTTAGAAGTTTTGGAATGGGCTGATTTTTGGTGAGGATGATCTCTATGATTAGAAGATCATCCTCCCCAAAAATCAGCCCATTCCGAAATGTTTAGCCCCATGTTTACACGTTGAAAAATCGTGGACCGTCCATTTTTTGTAAATCAATTTTGATGGGGTTAGAAGTTTTGGAATGAGCTGATTTTTGGTGAGGATGATCTCCTCACCATAGAGATCATCCTCACCAAAAATCAGCTCATTCCGAAACTTCTAACCCATGTAAGACAAAACGCATTTGTTAAAGTGTGTGGTAAAACTTAGGGTGCCGAACGGGACCCTATATATATATATATATGGGAAATGTTCAGCACCCTAAGTTTTACCACACACTTTAACAAACGTTTTTTGTCCTACATGGGTTAGAAGTTTTGGAATGGGTTGATTTTTGGTGAGGATGATCTCTACGATTAGAAGATCATCCTCCCCAAAAATCAGCCCATTCCGAAATGTTTAGCCCCATGTTTACACGTTGAAAAATCGTGGACCGTCCATTTTTTGTAAATCAATTTTGATGGGGTTAGAAGTTTTGGATGAGCTGATTTTTGGTGAGGATGATCTCCTCACCATAGAGATCATCCTCACCAAAAATCAGCTCATTCCGAAACTTCTAACCCATGTAAGACAAAACGCTTTTGTTAAAGTGTGTGGTAAAACTTAGGGTGCTGAACGGGACCCTCTATATATATATATATATATATATATATATATATATATATATATATATATATATATATAATATATATATATATATATATATATATATATGGGTCCCTTTCAGCAACAAACATTTTGGCAAAACATTTTGGCAAAACATTTTTCAAAACATAGGTTAGAGGTTTTGGAATGGGCTGATTTTTGGTGAGGATGATCTCTATGGTGAGGAGATCATCCTCATCAAAAATCAGCCCATTCCAAAACTTCTAGCCCCATGTTTACAAGTTGGGAAATCGTGGACCGTCCATTTTTTGTAAGCCATTTTTGATGGGTAAGAGGTTTTAGAATGGGCTGATTTTTGGTGATGATGATCTCCTCACCGTAGAGATCATCCTCACCAAAAATCAGCCCATTCCAAAACCTCTAAGCCATATTTTGAAAAATGTTTTGCCAAAATGTTTGTCAAAATGTTTGTTGCTGAACATTTCCCTATATATATATATATATATATATATATAATATATATATAATATATATATATATATATATATATATATATATATGTATATGGGAAATGTTCAGCACCCTAAGTTTTACCACACACTTTAACAAACATTTTTTGTCCTACATGGGTTAGAAGTTTTGGAATGGGATGATTTTTGGTGAGGATGATCTCTATGATTAGAAGATCATCCTCCCCAAAAAATCAGCACATTCCGAAATGTTTAGCCCCATATTTACACGTTGAAAAATCGTGGACCGTCCATTTTTTGTAAACCATTTTTGATGGGGTTAGAAGTTTTGGAATGGGCTGATTTTTGGTGAGGATGATCTCTTCAAAGAGATCATCCTCACCAAAAATCAGCCCATTCCAAAACTTCTAACCCATGTAAGACAAAACAGGTTTGTTAAAGTGTGTGGTAAAGCTTAGGGTGCTGAACGGGACCATATATATATATATATATATATGGTCCCGTTCAACAACAAACATTTTGGCAAAACATGGGTTAGAGGTTTTGGAATGGGCTGATTTTTGGTGAGGATGATCTCTACGATGAGGAGATCATCTTCACCAAAAATCAGCCCATTCCAAAACTTCTAATCCCAGTTTACAAGTTGAAAAATCGTGGACCGTCCATTTTTTGTAAACCATTTTTTATGGGATTAGAAGTTTTGGAATGGACTGATTTTTGGTGATGATGATCTTCTCACCATAGAACCATAGAGATCATTCTCACCAAAAATCAGCCTATTCCAAAACCTCTAACCCATGTTTTGAAAAATGTTTGTTGCTGAACATTTCCCCCATATATATATATATATATATATATAAGGGGGGCGTTCAATGGCCAACTTTTTGGCAAAACATTTTTCAAAACATGAGTTAGAGGTTTTGGAATGGGCTGATTTTTGGTGAGGATGCTCTCTATGGTGAGGAGATCATAATCACCAAAAATCAGCCCATTACAAAACTTCTAACCCCATCAAAAACAATTTACAAAAAATGGACGGTCCACGATTTTTCAGCTTGTAAACATGGGTTAGAAGTTTTGGAATGGGCTAATTTTTGGTGAGGATGATCTCCTCACCGTAGAGATCATCCTCACCAAAAATCAGCCCATTCCAAGACCTCTAACTCATTTTTTGAAAAATGTTTTGCCAAAAAGTTGGCCATTGAACGCTACCCATATATATATATATATGGGTAGCGTTCAATGGCCAACAATTTGGCAAACACATTTTCAAAACATGGGTTAGAGGTCTTGGAATGGGCTGATTTTTGGTGAGGATGATCTCTACGGTGAGGAGATCATCATCACCAAAAATCAGCCCATTCCAAAACTTCTAACCCCATCAAAAATGGTTTACAAAAAATGGACGGTTCACGATTTTTCAACTTGTAAATTGGGGCTAGAAGTTTTGGAATGAGCTGATTTTTGGTGAGGATGATCTCCTCACCGTAGAGATCATCCTCACCAAAAATCAGCCCATTCCAAGACCTCTAACCCATGTTTCGAAAAAGTGTTTGCCAAACTGTTGGCCACTGTTGGCCATTGAACGGGACCCTATATATATATATATATATATAAGCTAATGTTTAATCATATTAATGTGTTTTATAGTATGAAATAAATCTATTTAGATTTACCCCTATGGAATGTCCATATTAAAATGTAAAAAATATGAATTACTCCTTTGACCAAAAGTCATCGTCGTTGACTAGTGTTATCTTTAAAGGGAGAGTGAAATGTTTTAAATACCCTTATCTTAATCTACTTAGGATGAAATATCTTTGATAATTTTATATCTTACAATTTTATTTACAGGATACTTAGAATGAAAAATAACAGAAACCCTACTTTCTCTATCTCATATATCAAAATGATCGAAAATTCTTGTTTGTTCATCGATTGTCAACTCTATTCTTCGTTCAAAACAAACAGAAATTCTAGTTTAATTTGTACTCATGTAAATGAATGAAATCCCTTTTCAAGACTTTGAATCGATTAAAAAAAACGTATAATTAAGTAAGTTTTGATCCTCTACTTTTTGTTCAAAATATAAAAGATAAAAATAAATAAATAAATAAATAAAAGTAATATTATCACCACTAACATGTAAATATTAAAATTAGTATTACTCTCCCTCTAAGCAGATAAGGAAATTTTAGCATTTTTTTACTTAATTGTTTTTCTCAGGAAATGAAGATTTTTTATTGGAAATATGATGAAGAACTCACCCTAGATCATTCACCATCATCTATTACACAAAATGAGACATTTTAAACTCGATTTCACAATGACCATTGGTGGTCATTAACAATAGAAACGTGAAAAATAAGATGATGATGAAGAATGAAAGATATGAGAGTAACAAATTAGGTGATTCCAAACAAAACAAAAAATAATGACAAATAATTAAAAGATTTGACACTACATGACGAAAAATTCTAAAGGATGAATAGGCTGAACTCCACAACTTGATCCGATCAGATGTTTTACTTTGGGGGCATAATTGCATTTTAATAATTTTAGTCCTAGGCATGGTTTTTAATCTCGACGGAGACCGAGATGACTCACCCGAATAATCTTGGTATCGTTAACCAACGAGACGGATATACATGGAATCTCAATCTTAACACCGTCTCGCGAGTATTTTGAAAATCTTAGCCAAATCAGTAAAATTCGGCTGAGTCAACCGCGATTTTGTAGATTTTGACTAAAATAATTAGTTTTTTTAGAATTTTGATATTTATTATATAAATAGAATATTAATTTACAACTAAACATCTTTTAATCTCTCTTATTTTTATTAAAAAAACTCCTTGAAATAAATAAAATTAGATCATAAGTGGAGAATGGAAACTGGCCAAGACCCAACATCAGAGGGCAGCCCACCACCACCCATTAAAAGTTCAAGAAATGAAGGAACCCAATGTGTTTATTTCATTTAATCAAAGATATTAGCCGTACAGACACCACTCATTATGTAAAGAGAGAGGCCTCTAGTAATGCCTCTAGTAATGGAAAGCTTGGTCTTGGGGAATACACCCATCCAAAAGATGGTCCAAGGTCCAATTTCTGCTAGTTTGAATGGTCCGATTAATAAATTTGTAGGCCACAATCACGACCATACATAGTGCATCATATATTATATTTGATTTCGTTTACGAAGACAACCCTCTCTTCGAGAAGAATGTGCAATATTAGGATTGGGTCCTGCTGGAGTGACTTTAAGATTGGACCTCATATCGCACATCTTGATGTGAAAGTGGATAGAAGTCATAGATGCTATTTCACTCATATCTCGATGAAAAGCATTTATGATTCTCATACACTTTCACGTCAAGGTGTACGATGTGAGGTCCAATCTTAAGTATTATTTATTAAGATTTTGCCCACTAACCCGGGCCGGCCCATCCAAAGAAGAAGGTCTATTAGGCCTTGGTCTTGAGCCTGCAAAGGTAGAATTTGACTTACAACAAACAAAGTCCATAAAATCTGGGTCGGGTACTCAGTTCTAACAATGCCCATTTCGACCCAACGGTTTGGAAAATATTTATTTATATATATATATATATCTAAAAAAAATGACAAAATATTTATTTATTTATATCTAAAACAAAATACAAGAAAAAGATCCAAAAGGATATGAATTCAAATAGTGAAAGTGGATATAAACACATATTTAATGACGTCGTAACTCTAGACAACACAGTTGTATTGTCTTTTGATCTTGCTACCTCAATTCACGTCTTTTTTAGGTTCTTCTTGCTCTTTTAGAGCTGTCAATTAACGTTCCCATTGAGGTTATTAACGGTCTCTGCTAAACATGGACCAATCATATTATTCGAATTTCTCTTTGATCATAACATATTGGGGGTGCTATATTTTCACGTGTGATCATTTCTAATTTTATCTTCTTAGTCTTTCGACCAATTCAAATCAACATTCTCATTTCTTCTATGCTCAAAAAATGAATAAGTTCTCTCTTGATTGCCCAATATTAGCCTTGCGAATTGAGCTCAGTATGATAAAACAACATGTGGATGATCTTGATTCAGAAAACAAACTTTTGAACTTTTGAAGCAACAAATTTAAAAAAAAAAATAAGTTTAAAAAAAAATGAGCTACACAAATTCTGACCAAAATTATCGATTTTTCAGGATCATACTTGACTCTTTCAGAGAGAAAACATTTCTTTCTTACATGAAGGTCTCTGTGTTTGCAAATGTATTTTATTTGAATTCTCCATATTTTGAATATATTTCACCTTCCTTGAAATCCCTCAATCTGAGAGAACAATGGAGAACTCATACTAGAGTCATTTTCAACTGCGACGACTGGGATATTGTTGGACTCGTTATCGTTCGGTCGTTCCAAAGGAATAAGTTTCGAGCTTTTGTCTTCAGGGGGATCAAGTTGTGAGGAAGCCTCTTGGAGCTGCAAAGCATACTCTAGGTTCCATAGCACATCTCCCATTGTAGGCCTATCGACACCATAATCTGCCAAACATTTCTCGGCTGCTTCTACATACTTCTTCAATGATTCTGAACATATAGTTCCAACGAGATGGGGATCGATTATCTTCTCAAGCAAGCCCTTTTTGTGCCACTGCATTGCCCACTCAGCCAAGTTAACTTGCTCCCTTGGTAATGCTGGATTGATGGCAGGCCTTGCACATAACACCTCAAAAAGAACTACACCAAATGAGTAGACATCGGACTTCTCTGTTAGTTGTTGCCGTCTAAAGTACTCTGGGTCGAGGTACCCAAAGCTACCCTTGACAGCAGTACTAACGTGGGTCTGCTCCATTGTAGGGGCATCTTTGGAGAGCCCAAAATCAGAAACCTTGGCAACAAAATTCTCATCAAGGAGGATATTTGTAGTTTTGACATCACGATGAATGATTCCTTGTGCAGCACCCGTATGAAGGTAGTGTAGTCCACGGGCTGCACCAATGCAGATCTCAAGCCGTTGTTTCCACGACAAATGAGGGAGGTTAGAGCCATAGATATGGTCTCGAAGAGGGCCATTAGCCATGTACTCATAAACAAGAATCATTTCTGATTGTTCGTCACAATATCCAATAAGGGATACAAGGTGGCGGTGTCGAAGCTTGGATAACATTTGTATCTCTGTCTGGAATTCATTGATTCCTTGCTCGGAACTTGCATTGCCTCGCTTAATAGCAAGCTTAGTTCCTTTTTCAACTTCGCCAATGTACACCTTACCAAAACCACCAACCCCTATCACTGCCTTGTCATCGAAATTATGTGTCGCTTCTTGTAATTCAGCGAAGGTGAACAATCGTCCAAGTCCAAGAGCAGAGGAGAAGAAGCTTGAGTGCCCACTTTTGCTCTTGTGTGAGCTAAATGCATGTGACCCGCTCTTGCTTGACATGAAGCTAGAGTGGCTAGCATGGAGCGGGAGAAGCCATGACGAGAAGCTATTGCGTTTCTCCCAGTCTTGAGGCCTCTTCTGCCAACGAATGAAAACCGTTCCAAGCAACAACATGGCGGTAACACCCATCACTAGACCCACGGCTGCAACGATTTTCATCCTAATAGTTCCTGTGTTCAGTCCTTGATACGAACCATCAACAGAGAACAAACCATCCAAGCTTCCAGCTGCATTGCTCATCTTCATGACTTCAAGGCCATTGAGAATAGCATTTGGTAAGCCTGATTCAACGGTTGAAGCTGGGCCAACCTGCACCCGAATGGTTCCATTGGAGATAGCTGAGGCATTGAGCACAAAATCCCTGTAATATGCGACAGCAAGGTCAGAAGTGAGGGTTGAGAGGTCAAGACCTGAGACGCCCATCATTTGGTTGACATAGACATTGAAGTAGAGATCATTAAGGCTTTTGCTCACAATATCGCAGAAGTGCATTCGGATCAAATAGGAGAAGGAAGGGTCGACATTCATCTCCCAAGTGAGATTGAAATTAGGGTCAGCAACATTAGAATTAGCCATTTGGTCCGCTGTTGAGTACACCCAATTGGGTGCAATAAGTGGGCTAGCTCCGCTGTTCGGGTACTTAACTACATTAGGAGCGACCGACACATTCTGGGCTGCTTCTTGAAATTTCATAAACCCATTGTCCGTCTGCCATGTCCTCCCCAGCGTGTCATTCTTGGGCATTATTGGTGGCCCACCGACATTCAATCGGTGAGTTACCTCGAGCGCATAACCAGACAAGCCCGTGAACTCACCAACAGGAACGACTGTTGAGGCAGAGTCAGAGATGAGTGAATCGGGGGCAGAAACGAGCTCAATAGCATTGATGAATGCGATGGAATTCTTCTTAGGTGAGAATTTGAGTGAGAACCTGTCGGAGAGGATGTTAATGAGGTACTCTTTGAAAACCATAGAAGCATTATCGGCTGCAGAGAAATCATGTAGGAGTACCAAATCATCAGTTTTGACGGAGAAGGTAGCGCTCATTAAATTATACAATGGATGTGAAATCGGGTAGAAGTAGAGGCGGAGCCAATGTCGTCCTGGATTGGAAATAAAAAAGCTATATGTCGATTCAGCGGGAAACACCCTCGCGTTAAGATATAAAGGAGATGAAGAGGAGGAAACATTGCTGGAATTGGATGTAACAGAGGCTTGTATGACTTCATCGGTAGAGAGGAAGGAAGCGGATTGAGGATCGGATCGGAAGGTCCGACCATCATCAAGAATGGTACTTTTGGGTGCACCACAATCGATAAGATAGTTGTCCTCTGGCTTGTAGTGTACGACAGAGGAAGAAGAATCGCGACCTTTTGCAGTAATTGGGTTTGCAAAGTGAAGTAAAAGGAGAATGAGAAGAGAAAAGATGGATTGAGGCACCCATGTCCGATGTTTCTCACTTCCCATAATTCGTAAATTCGATATTATTTACCGATGGGAACGAATACTATGAAAGTGCCATTGTGGGTGAGAGTGAAGATGATGGTGGTGGTGGTGGAGGAGGAGAGATTGGAATTGGCCCACAGTAACTCCACAGATTGATGGGTTGTGCTTGTTTCTGGGATTAGGAGCTCAAATCAACGTGACCTTCGGAAGAGGAATTTGTATGTAAAAGCTGAAATGTAGGATATATTTAAGAAACAGATGGAGTAGTTATATTTTAAACGTTAGTTGGGAGTTGAATAACGAACGAGAACGTGCAGGTGTGTAATGTATATGATGATCCTCTATGAGGATGAGAAATTGAGAGAGGTCAGGTGTGAGAGTATTTTTTGTTGGTGTTCGATGAGATGACTCGGTCAACAAATCTATATCTTAGTTTCATTTTCAACTACCAATAGCGAGTGATGCGGTGGGCCCACCCCCTCCCCTCAACTAAACACTCAGTCCAAGCCGCGTTCTCCAAGCTGGATGTACCCTTTGTCCGACATATGTGGGACTGCTAGCCACGTATATACTCCTTAAAATACTGTGTCAGTTCAAAGTATTTCAGTTTCAGATGGACAATCGAAATGTCCAAAAATACCCTCGTGTTCAACCTCGAAAAAAAAAGAGGATAATTTGTGATCGAAGACGTGTTAGATTTTTGGATGGAATATTCCTCAACAACTCCTGCCTTGTAATTGTACCATAATGACTTCAATTCTCTTTGTTAGTGAGAGAAGATGGATTAGAATAAAACCAATCAACTATGCACAGTACAGCTATACTGGATAGTATTCTTTTATGAGATTTACCTGTTTTTAACTCTCTCTCTCTCTCTCTCTCCAACTACCATTTATGAAGGTGCCAACGTGGGATCAAAGCACTGTCATATCCACCAAGAAGTTTCAGTGTTAAAGAAATAAGCCTTGGTGGACCCTCTGCCCAATAATGCACAAAAGAAAATCTACCACAATTTGACTTGCAAGTCACCGTTTATTTCATGGAGCCACGATGCTCAAAAGTCAGATCAAATTTGAGTAAGCCCTATCCTGGAATTAATTTGACTTAATTTATGACGGAGGAGAAAAAGACCCGCTCTGATACCATGATAAATTTGGGGGTCCAACTCAAGACCAATTGGCAATGAGTGGAGAGGCCCAGGAGCTTTCAAGGAGAGAGATAAGACAATTTGTATCCGATGTGGGACTAAACTCAACAGTAAAGAACAAGAAATTTGTCACAATCAGAAATTATAATAAATAATGATTTGCAAGATCATGAGAAGAAACCAACTTAGAAAATTGGTGCTTAGATTTAATCCCTAGTTAGAAGAAGGAAAAGCATCATCCACAATCTTAGTTTGGGGGATCTACAAGGATATATGATTTTCTTAAATATATTCAACTTTTATAATATCTAATCTGCAACTATGAAGCACTGAAGCCTGTTGGCATTTCTGTTATTGGACTCGACAGAACTGTTCTTCAGCTCTCAAATAAATAAGTCCTCGTTGTATCCTCTGCAGTATAGAAAATGTTAGTTAGTATGAGAGCAAAAGTGCAAGGTAAGGAAATTAAGTGGATTCGAGTAAGGAAAATGTTGAAATAACATTAAAATTGACATCGATTCTCACATTGCTGACATGGATGTATGTATGGAATCATTGATGCTTTTCATCGAGATACGAGTGAAAAATATATATGGTTAATGGTTATGTGTGCACCTCTACATCAGCGATGTGAGAATTGATATCAATTTCAATGTTTACTCCAGCATGACTCTGAGAATAAATCTATCAGTACGACAAACTGTATTTTGCCAAGTTTTTTATTTTCTGATTGTCTTAAAAGAATGTGACAGATCAGATGGCTATAATCTTTTAATGGGAAGTGTTAGCAAAGAAGACCGACTTATTTGGGACTCCTTAGTTACCATGTCAACCTGGTAATTTTGACTTTCTCAATCGATAAAGGATGGTCAAGTACCTGTGTTGTATCCCTTAAGCGCAAGAGTTCCAATCTCTCCAACGGCCTTAGGTTCAATAGATTGACAAGCTGCAAAGAATTAAGTATCAGAAATAGATGATTAATTTATCAATTCCTCTATCCATAAAAAAAAAAAAAGATTAAAGGTTAGTGAGTATTGATACCCAGAAACTGAAGCGCTCGGGATCCTGGGGGACGGGTATCTCTTCAGCTTGAATAAGTTCCATACGTCTTGATCCCCTAACTGCATATTAGACTAAATATCATAAACCCTGGAGTGCATGGAACATATGTCACAGCTGATAGGATGATGGACAAGGTGGTTATTTCTCTGTATGCAACATAATAACATATGTGCAGTGAAGAAGTTTTTTTTTTTTGGCAAAAACTGGCCTATTGAGATGATCATACAACATCCAAAAAATTATGTTGCTTTTTAATAATTGAATGGACCACAAATTTTTGTTGAACATACAAATATCTTACAAATGAAAATCAATGCCTCTTTTTTGTTCTCCTTTCGTTAATGTTTTACCTGTCCATGCTGCTTCTCTTGCCCGACTTCTCCATGACTGAGCAAGGTCCGCTGCATCCCTAGCCATTTCCTGTAACTGTAAAGAAAAACGGAATAAGTATCACTATTTAACATATAGTATCACATTGTGGCAATTTCTTCAGTGTGTGGTGCCATAATATTCTTGATAAAGATTGATGTATACGAAGAAATTGCTTGAGGTGGATAAGTTGGATTATAGGGGGAGATCTTGGGTTTATTATACCTATGGTCTAAGCAAAACATAGAGTTTGCAGGGACTTCTTTTGATGATTTTATTTTCAGATGGGACTCGTTATGTAATTAGTGTTTTTGTTTATTCTTTCCTTGTTGTTCTTTTGAGGCTTTCTCGGCCTCCTTGTATTCGGTTCTCCTCTTTGCAATATATTATACTTATCAAAAAAAAAAAAAAAAAATGTATACGAAATATACCACAATTGTTAGAGTGGATTTTTGTTCAGACTCCTCAGTGTGTGCCACGTCAAGCATGCAAGGGTAGTTTTGTTAATTAGGGATGCCATTCAATACACATGGGTTCATGTGAGTGGTGAGTCCCGGATTTCTGTGATCAATTTTTTTTTTTTCAATTGTTATGCCATCAGAGCCGCAGAAGTTCGGCAATTTGATACTTGCATCCCATAATATGTAGCAAATAGCTGATGCCCCACATCAAGCTCATTCATATCATATGAAAATTTACGGTATCCATCTGCAGCCTCTTTCATGCATTGGCATTAAGCTGTTTTGAGTTTGCTTGACTCTTGATTTAAACATAAAGCTCAAGGAAGCATTTGAAACAGTTAAAAGTAGAGAACCTTATTCTAAAACATCACTTATGGGAGGCATAAAAACTAGCAGCACTTTATTATTCAGCGTCCCTATCAATGTTCAAAGCATGTTATGTTGAGTGTATATTTTCCTCCACTCTCGGGTGTGTCATACCCCAATTAAGCCCCATGACCCTCTTAAATTCATAGTTCTACCCCTCCCCAACCCTGTTGATCTTTTGGAGTAGTTGGTTAGTTAACATGGTATCAAAGGGCTAGGTTTGTATAGGTCATGGGTTAGAATCTTTCCACCATTATTATGGGTGAGGGGGAGTGTTGAGTGTGTATTTTCCTCCACTCTCAGGTGTGCTATACCCCAATAATCCCCATGACCTCATATATTAGTTCTCCCCCTCTCCAACAGACCAATCTTTTGGAGTAGTTGGTTGGTTAACATGTTACCACGCTCTGAGATTTCCCAGGAGTAGAGCAATAAAAGAAGATAACAAGAAAAAGGCTGACATACTTACTTCTCCCCTCTCTCTGGTCCCTTCTGATGGATAAATATCACAAATCCATTCAACCTCCGCAATGTGATACCTAAGTATACAAGAAAAAAAAATAAAGAACATTATGTAAACCCAGTACCAAATCGGTTGGTAGAATTATGATTAACCAAGGAGTTACTACAGATAATTGATGCTAGATGACAAAGAAAAAAGGAACTAACCCATCTTGATCCCATGATCTGATGATATGGAATCTTCGACGACCTTCAACCTACATCCAATTAATATTAAAAATCATATAAGAGGAGGTGCTTTGGTGCATGTTGTTCACAGTCGACGCAGTTAGCTTGACAATATCAGAAAGCAGGTATACGCAAAACTCCCATAGAATCAAGGGTTTTAAATATATCTGTTCTATATTTCTATTATCAATAAGGTCCAAGGAATTGAAGATTACACAAAAGAAATAGAGCTAGGCGGTTGAAGGGGAGATGTCCTTCTGAAGTGTGATGTGAGCAAAACCAATAACGGAAATAACACCATGTATGCTTTATGGAGCAGAACTTTTGGCAATTAAGAAACAGCATGTAGCCAGAATGAGCATAGCCAAGGTGAAGATTTTGAGATAGATGAATGGGAACACTCGGAAAGTAAGATTTAGAGAACAGGGGTACTAGGGGTAGCTTCAAGAAGTTATAAAATAGAGGAGTCTACTGAGCTGGCTTGGACATCTATAAAGTAAGATACCCAGATATGGACACGGAAACTAATAAGATACCATAATAGCAAATGAGAAATTGATTCCATCTCCAAAATACAGGGCAAAAACAGGAATGCAGGCATGCCATCCAGTATGTCCAAGTCATGCTTTAAGTTTAGTTTTTCAACCCCAAAAATCATCTTTGGAATAGAAAATTGGAAAATTGAAATGTATAAGTATGCCAATGTGCACTAAAGGGCATTGACTGCACCATTCAAGTGCGGTAGCACAGGTCAAAGGCTCCAAAAATAACATGGGAGGACCAAAGCTAACCAGTTATTTCTCATTAAAAAGCATGGGAGTAATTTAGACCAAAGCTTATTCATAACCAAAGAAGCATCTTGGTTGTTTTCCAATGAAATGAAGGCCTTTGGTTATAAAAGGGTTTTGGATTGAAAAATCTCCATTTGTTTTATTGAAGGAATTTTTTTTATAGAAGACAGGTGGCCTTCAATTAGTAAATTAACAATTAAAAAGTTCGGTGACTTTACAAAATATTCATTTGTGTGTGTGCATAACATATCAACTTTGACCCTGAGAAAAGCCAAGGGAAATACAAAACATGAAACAAGAAAAAGTAGTAGCATTTCACCTCTAAGTAGAAACGACCATCAGGAAGTGGTTCACACCTATATAAATGGAAATGTAATTATTCATCTAAAACAAGGTAAACAGTTGAGTATGAAAATAACAAATAAACCCATACAAAATCTATAACGGAAGATAAACAGGATTAACACCCACTCAGTTATCTCCACTTCACAGGCAAAATCAGCTACGGAACCTGTTGCAGGATCAATGCCAACCTACATTAAACACGGGGAAAAAGTGAGTAACCATACAAGCCTCTAGTATACTTCTAGAAGAGAAAGAGAAATAAATAACAAAGCACAATATTCTACCATTCCCATCCGATGATTTCCTTCCATTATCCTCCTCACCTGTTTGAAATTAGTAGGAAAAAAAGTCAGACTATCAAGTTTGTAGCCAAAAGATGTCGACAGGCTAAATTTTCCCAATTGGTGAGCATTGAGTTATCTTTTTTCAAGAGCAATTACTCTAACTAAATTCTCTCGTTGGATGAGTTGAACAAAAATGGTACTCCCCTGAACTAATCCTTTTGTCAGCAATAAAATTGGCCAAAATACATGTTTCTTATCTTACTATACATTACCTATAACTGCAAAATTCAACATTACGAAGCAATTAACCAACTCACCATAAGCCTGTAGCGAGGCTCAAATATATTCAGTGACAACTTCTGGTACGGCAGGACTACATCCATGACAAAAAGAGGCATCAAATCAACACCTAAATTTGTCAAACTGTTATTCTCTCCCTTCCTTTCAGCATATTCCTCCGGAAAGTTCTTTTCTATTATGTTCTTCAGTGTCACGCTGATGAAAGCCAAGGTAGAGGCAAAATTAAAACTTTTTTTTTGGAAGATGCAAAATTAAAACTTTGATATGCATGAGTTGGGAAACTTAGAAAGGAAAACATTAAATATGTAGAAAGACTTGAATTAGGACATCAACATGGAAGGCCTATGAATGGCGTGGATGCTAGGGACCATTTTTTTTTTTTTTTTGCTTATCATGGGTATCCCTACTCTTCGGGTGAGACTAATCCCACGATCACATGCACTGCCCCTTCGGAAAGTCCTACGTGCAACTAGTTGAGTCGAGGGTCATGCATCACCACCTGTGGGTCCTAATCTCATACAATTGTCTTTATTTCTTATTTTTTGGAAACTGAGAAAAGATATCCTAAACAGTCTTCTATTCTTTTGGAAGCCAGAAAAGATATGGTAAACAATCAGATGAAGGTCTATACATCAAATGCTTGGATCATCTGATCATGGTGACTTTTGGCCAAGGAAAGGTCCCAGGTCAGATCCAACAATGGTGGCTCCCAAGCCACTGCATGATTGCCAAGCATATAGCATAGGTAGAGGAAGAGGGCATCTTCATTTCACATCCCCACAGGATAAATATTCATCATAATATCATATACTAGTAAATCAGGAATGGTTTACCTTATTGAATATGTTTTGGGACTTATAAAGAGTACTGTTCGGCACATGGGACATTTGTTACCTGGTAAACAGTCAGATAAATTTAAAGAAAAAAAAATGTAACAGAATATTTCGATTGAGATTAACAAAAATTAACAAATGCTCACCATGGTCCATGGATTGAAAAAGACACGAGCGGCAAAAAGAATGCCCACAAGGAGTTGTTATAGGTTCATACAACAACTTTAAACAAAGTGTGCAATCATATTCATCAGTACGTTGTGGTTTCCCAAGTTGTGTCCGTTTAACCACACTAGCTGATGTCTTCTCCAAATTCCTAAGCGAGACCTGAAGGGGATTGCTACATTTTCCAAAAAACATACAAAAAATTTCACAAATTTATTCGGAATATTTTATAACCAATTGATGACAATTAAAGCAACATGATCCAATCCTAATTCAAAAATTGTGACAACCCAGATGGACATTACCTAAGAGGATCAACCTGAAGACCTGAAAGAAGAGTTTCTCGTGCCTCTTCATATCGTTCTAGCTGCCAATTAATAGAAAAAGGAAGATATTAATTTAAAGAGATTGCATCCATCTTTCAAACATCTAAATAAATGACCAATAATTAAGTGCACGGTTCTAGTTTTCATTCCTTATAATAAGCAGACACAAAAAACAACTAAACAATAACATGCATACAAAAGAACATCATGGGAAAGATGTTATTGTGAAAATGTGGTACATTCACTAATGCATGAAAATGCGTACTTAAGACCACAGCAAGTCAGTCAAGATGTCCCCATGGAAATAAATGTCCCAAAGCTTTAAAAGCCATATAGAGAAAATACATATTGCAAAAGCAGGCAGTTGATTTTGACACAAACAAGGGATACAAAAGAAGAGGAACTGGAAAATAGAAAGATAGTGTAGTATTTAAATTCTAAATAGCAGTGGAACAAAGAAAAAATAGGGGAAGAAACTGAAAGAAAAGAAGAAGATAATTTAAGGTTATGTACAAATGTGTTACTAATCAAAATTGTAGAAATCTTCGTCTTGACATAAGACTAGCTATGTGTTATCGAGCATGAAGTTGGGAAACCCAGAAACAGTTCCGAGAATGTGTAGCAAAAGATTAGAAGTAGCCTCAATTGGGGATAAAATTTTGCAGGATATATTTCAAGAATGCAAGATAGGAAAGCCACCATACTAACAAAACAAAATCCAATGCATTTATTTTTTTTTAGTAAAGAGATTTTATTGAATGAAGAGTGAAAAAAAAAAAAAACAATTCTAAGAGGTTAAAATGACCTACATAGGCAAACAAGAGAAGAAGAATGCCCTCCCCAACTTCATGACAACAACTTTACACCCCTCCATCAAGATACAAAATCTTCAAAGAAAAATCCCCTGCACTTCTTAAATGGCTTGGACCATGTGTACACATAAACTTTCATATTTAGAATGATGACCTGAATATTACAGTCTCAAAGAACCTACCAAAATGTTCCTTCCACACACTCCAGCAAATAGCAGAAGACACCATGTGCAACCTCTTGGGGAGAAAACATGGGTAGGCCAACTATGAAAATTGTCCAAAACTAAACTAGGAAGAACCCAACACATGCTTTAGAAGGAAAAAGACATAAACTTAGCCAACTACAGTGAAGGAAAAGGTGATTCAAGTACTCATCAGTTGATTTACACATGGAGTAGAAGTCAACAATGATTCAAATGTGAGAAATGAGATGATTCACACTTCGAATCTTATAAAAGAAAGCTGTCCTAACAAAGAAAGCTATTTTCGATGGACTTTACATCCTTGAATAAAAAGCCCAGAAAACCAAAGAATTTATTTGATGTCTTGTACATGCGTAAGGGAAAACAAACAAACTAAATTACTGACCAAATTAATTCTTACCAACATGAGAGCCTTTGCCTTCAGAAAATATGATTTTGCAGAACGACTCCAAACGCTTATCACCTTCTCGGCGTCCTTCAATGCAAGCTAAAATTGATTGTTGGGAAAAGAAAGATGGCATTATAGGTTATTTAAAAGAAAAAAAAAAAAAAAAATCTTTAGCATACAAGAGAATAATGACACTAAAAGGCATACTTCCGCATGTGCCGTAGGATCGAGCCCATTCAATGGTTGAAATTCAGAATCAGTTGCAGATCTTTTTTTCAAGAATTGGCTAATCCTGGTAAATGAAAGATGTTATGTCATCAAACAATGCATTACTTTGCTTCAATGTCTCTTCAATATTCATTGTCAGAGCTGTTGCATAAGCATGCTTTCAGAATATAATGACTAAGAGAAAACAAAACCCATGAAATAAAATGGATTATGATAGGAGAAAATGGACAATAAAGAAAGAAAATTTCACCTGCTAAAAGCAACACTTCGATTGCTGAGAATAATAGGATCATCTAGCTTAAAGATGTGAGCTTTAGAGTAATAAGTGATTGCCTGAATTATAAATCTCAATTAGTTAGGTGTGCATGCAAGAAGAAAACGTCACAGAGAATATTTTTATATCTACAATCTACATCAGTGTTTCAAGAACACTCGGATGAGAATTTGTAAACTTGATCAATGAATTTGCCAAAAATGAAAAAAGAAAACTATATTTATATAGCATAATTTACCGTATGGCATGAACAATTTTCCATCTTAAATATTTTTCTTGTGGTTTCTTTTTTATTTACAGTCTCTCATTAGAACTGTTTTGTTCAAATTAATGACTGATTTTACTTGTACTGAAATAAAGCTTCTTGCTTAATTCTACAAATCAAAAGTCTCAACAAGAACTTCACCAAACAACAAGAAATAAAATCTGTCAAAATTAAAAAATTCAAAAAAAAAATAAAATAAAATTGTGAGTAATCGATCTCTATCAAGCATTAAAAAAAATGTCGGAACTTCACCTCTTCGATTCGATTCTCACGAAAAGCTCTATTCCCCTTCTGCACGAGATTGAAAATCTGATTGAATCGGTCCCATGGCATGTTCGCCACTTCTTCCTCTGCCTGCATTTCAATTCTCTCATTCAAATTCACAAAGCAACATAATCGGATTGCCTAAGAGAAGCAAAGCTCACCAATATGAAATCTTCGACGCCATCGAATCCATCCGAGCTCTCTCCAGATGAAGAATAAGAATTGTTCTCCATAAGAAATCGAAATCAAAAGAGACACTCGAAATCGAAAGAGAGATTTATTAGAGAGAGAAGCAAAATTAGGAGGAATTGGAACTGAGCTTCGTGTTCTTCGGTGCGTCCTCCATTTTTACAAGGACGACATTGGAAGACGTGTTCAAGCTCGCGCGCAGAGATAGTGCTTTAAATTGACGAATCTCATCTTTGTGGGCCTTTTTCTCTGTCTTTGTCAGTCTTTTTTGCTGCGTTTGGTTGGCGGCAGTTACAGGCCAGAAAAACAACAACACGACCTCCCTCGCCCGTTACGTTGAGTAACGAGTTTGATGCGAACTCTTTGCATCGAAAAAGCTATGTTAAGTGATAAAGATGGACACGTATGAATTTTCACAAAATAATTGTTTATGTAAAAATTATAAATGGAGGGACTTTTTTTCTAATTAATCTATTTTTAATAAACTTTTATTTTCTTAACAATCCCTGGACCTCATCTCCCACATTTCTCATGATTGAATGTCCTAACCGTTCGAACTCATTATTTTTATCCAAAAAAATTGGATTTTTAGCATCTCAATCGAATTTCGAAGATTTCATTCCGTCAAAAAGGATTTAAAAAGGAAGAAGAAGCCATTTTTAAAAGTTGTTTCACTTTTTTTTAGTTTTTGGATGAAAATTAATCAAGAATGATTTTTTTGAGTTGAAATCATCTAAACAAATCTTTATCTCAAGTTTTTAGTCAATTTTTCATGTATTTTAATCGAAAAAACTCGAAAATTGAAAATGGGTGAGTTGACTAATAGTGAACTCGACAATAAATAAAAAGTATCAAATTCGACAATAAATAAAAAAGTGGTGAAATCTACAATAAATAGAAAAAAGTGGTGAGTTCGTCAATAAAGAGGGACCTTTACAAATAAAAAGTTTAGTAAATGTTCTATCAAACTACTACTCAAAACTTATGGACTGGTTAAAAATAAATCCCTTCGTCAGATCACTTAAGTATTTTTTTCTAAAATTTATTACTTTTTTCTATCAATCTATAAAATTTGATAATCTTAGTTTAAAAATGCATGTGGTACATCTACAATTTAATGAGATCCAGTAACCTTTGATATTTAGATCATATATTTAATCTAAATCTTTTTGTGTGTGTGTGCGCAGGCTCGCGCGCGTGTGGTCTGTATTCTTATTTTTCTTACGAGTCGTGCTGGGCTGACACAAACAAAGACACATCGTGCACATTACTGTACATGTTTTTCCACGAGATACAAGTAAAAAACATCTACGGTTATGTGCGCGCTACCACATCCTTTTTGTCATCATTGTGTCTCCGTTTGTGTCATTCCAGCATTTTCCTTTTCTTATATATAAGTTCATTAATTCTCTATTATAAATATAAATTCTTGAAAATTTAATTAATGACTAGCGAGATTTCTTTTTAATACCCTTAACTTTTGGGAAATAACTTGATTGTCTAATTAGCAAATAAATTCATTTTTAAAGCCTCCATCTACTTTCAATAATTTAGATGAATGATTCAAATTTTGAAATTGACCTTTGATCCAATCGTTGAGATCAAGATCAACAATTATCAATTGTTGATCTCAACAATTGAATATGAATTTTGGAGATTGACAATTCAAATTATCGAGATCAATGATTTGATTTGTCAATCTTGACGATTTGATTTTGATGTCTTGTGGAGGTGACGGGCAACGAGAAAGAAAAGGTTTACTAACCAGATTATTAAGTTACTACTCAAAAGTTATGGTGTATTTAAAAAGAATTCGTAATGGCCAAGGCATTCCCCAAACAAGGAGAGGTATAGAGATCAAGCCCCCTCGTTGGCCACCCAAAAAGATTTTTCCCTGTTTACCTTATATGTGTGGTTTGTGGGGTATTGCATGTATCCAAGGGACGAAATATAATGCTCTAAGAAATCAGTTGTCTCACCCTTACTAGCAAGGCCTATGGTCCGATCCCCCATCATAAATAAATAAAATAAATCTGTAACCTAAGATCCATTAAGTAATTTTTCCTAAACTCTTTTCTTAGTAGACTTCATATCTCTTTCAAATTTTTCTAAATTATTCTAGAGTCGGTTGCTAGAGTTTGAAGTTCAAAATTACGTTTATTGCATATTATTTTTTTAATTTTATTACTATAAAATTGATGTTTCAAAAATTAAAAAAAGATGCTATAAACATGGCATTTTATTTATGAACGATTATACAAAATCATAAAATCTTCATTTTCAAACTTATTTAATTTGCATTTTATACTCAAACCATATCTTCATTCTATGTTGAAATTCTATTTATGCTCATAATAAATGAATGAGTACTGGTTCTAGGAGAAATATGGGAGCATTTTTTCTTCATTTTTAAATTTTACATCCTTCAGTTTTAGTTCATAAAATATTGGATATTATATTTGAATGTTGGGAGAAAAATGGCGAGAGTGAGAGGAGGGGATATAAAATGGCACACTGGATTCGGCTAGGAGTGGCTACGGTCCAAACAATCACAAATTCTTTCCCGCAAACACTATTTAAAAAGACAGAAACTATAACGTGGTTGGTTATTTTTTTGTCCATTACTCCTTCATGGGCACCAAGTCTGGAATACAGATTTAAAATGGGAAGGAAAAACTATTGAAAATAAAAATTAAAAAAAAAAATTTACGAAAAAATATATTTAAAATGTAACATATATAATACATTAGACATTTATTTTAAATTTATAAATTTTAATTGACAAAATAGAATCATGATAATCTGACTATCCTATGTGGCAAACTCAATGGACTACCTTGACGTGACAAATTTGGAAATTGTAGATATGTGTTGCTTGGGATACATGGCTGCAGTTCCTCATAAAAATATGTATCTTAAGGGTATCGTGTATCCCGTGAAGCACAGATCTACGATTCTCGAACTTTTCACGTCACGTAGTTGATTGATTATGTCAATGGAGTAGTCAAATTATCACATCTCAAAAAATATGATTGAATGTCTATGTATGATAATTGTTTCCACACATAATTATACATTGTATAATGATTTGAAAAAATATCTCCCGATCAATATATCTTTCAAGCAAAATAACACATTATTGAAAAATAAAAATATTTAACATTAAATCATTATTATCAAATCC
This sequence comes from Akebia trifoliata, assembly GCF_017979445.1. Taxonomy (NCBI): domain Eukaryota; kingdom Viridiplantae; phylum Streptophyta; class Magnoliopsida; order Ranunculales; family Lardizabalaceae; genus Akebia; species Akebia trifoliata. The sequence continues at coordinate 32,164,146 of NC_141381.1, forward strand.
TACATCAAACAATGAACCAAAGCACAGACAATCATAAAATCTTAGGAATTAATTGTAGGCCTACAAAAAATGGGTCATTTTTAAAATAAAATGTTTAAAACATAAAAGTTGTTTAAAATGAGTATGTTTTTGTTTCCTAAAAAAAAGTTTAGTTGGTCTAATTATTTTATTCATTAGAGGTGCAAAATCCACAAAAATAAGTTTTTTGTTACTATGGGAGGGATTCCAAATTTGATGAACCAAGTTCACACAAATAAGCCGTAATGTCACCCCTAAAATGGCACATGTCCTCCCTTTTTAAAGTCCATTGATGCCTTTTCAGTGCTGGGTGCAGTTTACATTATCCAGATCCAACTCTTTGTTGTCTCCATGGTGTCGCAGTGTCAATGAATACCCATTTAACGAAAATTGAAAACCTTTGTTTTAGTTCTTTTTTTATTGGAATCGATTAAGGTCAGGTTTAAAATGGAGTTGAACCAATAGGAATCGAGATCATTAGGTTCTATCTTATGTGTACTCATGAATATCTGAAATCAATTTATTTTGTCATTTTTTTATTATTTTAAAATTTTATTAATTGTAAAAAAGATTTAAAAAAAATTTCATTAACTTGAACTTTTAATATAACAAATTATAACTAAGTTGATAGTTTTTCAGATAATATATGAGTTTTTGAAAGGTTAAGAAGATTTTGAAATATTTTTTTCTCATACCAACTTATTGCCAAATCTATGTTTGAATGTTGTGTGTGGTACATAAATAGCTATCAGTAGAGCACTTGATAGTAAGCTGGAGCAAACAAAGACCTATAGGAGTAGGAGGGCAAGTTTGTCACTAGCACACTGACGTAAGATGAACTAGTTCCCAACGGTGTTTACGTGGCACTTTTTGGTTGGATACTAAGCACATTGGGCTGCGTGCTACATATAAAACAGCTTGTTCAGGAGGGCGATGTGTTTTAAAGGCCAACTAAAACACGCCACCTAGACACCGTTCCTATAGAATAGGAAAGGGACACTGTTTTGGATCCGCATTCTAAAAGCTTCACCTTAATTAGCAAGAAGCCTGGCTCCGCCCCAGAATAATTGGTTCACCACAAATTTGTAATCCAAATTGAAAATGACAAAATTACCCATTAATTTAAAACACAGTTTCATTAAATAGAGGGGTAATTTTGTATTTTTAATTAAACTTCGATCAAGAAATCAAATAGGATCATTAATGTTGTATAACTCGATTGAAGAAGCATAAAATGGAAGGAGACTGGGAGGGAAACTCTCTAGTTTTGAGGGACTGGGAACAAATCCAATCTCCCTCAACTGAAGAAGCCCAAGCCCATTCTGAAGAAGCCCAAGCCCATGCCCATGCCCATGCCCATGCGAGGGGATGGGAAATGGTGGCGTGTAGAGATATCCTTTACGGCGATTGCTCCATCTTTCCTCCTAGCAGCCACGAAGGCCTCCACATCCCCTTAGAACAACAACATCAAGAAAATCAAGAAGAAGAAGATGGCCCACCAACACCAGAACCACAATCTTCACCGTCCAATTTCGATGAGGAGGGTCAGGATCCACCACGTCAGCAGTTCGATTCACAATTACGACTCGCAGGGGATTTCTTGATGAATCGATTGAGTTTAGGGTTTGAGGTTGTATGCACGAAGTTTATCAATCTTGTATCCTCTGCTCGTTCTTCTACTCTCAGAAGAGGGGCAAATTCGTCATTTCCCCGTCTCGCTGGCGTCACAATTGCGTTCTTGGTGTCTTCAATGTACCTGAGATGGCAATGGAGGCGTCGAAGATCCAGACAGGAGAAGAAGGACCGTCTGATTCTTCTCATCAGAGAGCAAGATGTGGTACGTGTCAAAATACTAGTTTCTCCAGATTTTGATTCCCAACTGTTTGTGAGAATGCCCTTTAGAGAAATATATCTGTCACGAGTGATCGACACAGATTCAATAGGACAGCACGTCTACACGTAAATGTGGGCCCACATGATTCTATTGAAGAATATTTCGAAAACACTTTTGATCTCACTCTAGTTTTTCTAATTTTTTTTTCTACTATTTTTTAAAGCTATATATTACTTATATTTTCTATTTTCTTCCTTCTTCTTATTTAATTTAATTGGAGCATTGAGAAACAAATTTTAATATATAATAGTAATATATGGAATAAAAATTATTAAACTCATTTGATTCATAAATAATTTTTATAGTATTTAATATTATGCGAAGAAAAGTATTGAAAAACAATAATTATAAGAGTCGTGCTGGAGTGACCTCAAGATTAGACCTTATATCGCACATCTTGACATGAAAGTAGATAGGAACCATAGATGCTTTTTAACTCATATCTCAAGGAAAAGCTTCTATGGTTCCCACTTTCCATACACTTTCACGTCAAGGTGTGCGATGTGAGGTCCAATCTTGAGGTCACTTCACCATTATTCTAATTATAATTTTACAATAAAGGTAGAATGGTTATTATTTAACCCAAAAAAAAAATTCAAAAATTCAAATATAAGATATATCTTTATTTTATAATACTATTGATGTAGAGAAATCTCTCAAAATGTGATCAGCTTTTGACAAAATTCTCTTTTCGGCTTATTGTTCATTTTAATACCCAAAACATGAAGTGCAAGATCGAAGGTTTTTCAAAGTGATGGCCAATGTATTTTTTTTTTTTTTTTTTCTTTTCAAAGTGACAATCATCTCATTATTTTATATCAAGGAGATGATCACTTTTAAAAACCTGTGATCTTGTAATCTATTTTCCCTCTTTTTCAATATATTATACTAATAAAAAAAAAAAAACCTGTGATCTTGCACTTGACGGTTTGGGAATTAAAATGAACAAGTGAGCCAGAATCGGAATTTCGTCATATTCAGCTCACGAAATGGTAATTTACCCATTAATGTATGGTATTAAAACTTGGAACGTGGAAATATACCGGTGGTTACTCTGTTTTTTTTATTAAAAATAAAATAAAATATTTATTTATATATTTTATGATTTATTTAAATATTCCATGCATGTGAGGCTAATGACTCAAGGAATTGACCAACCGAGCTCCTCATCTCACTCACACTCTGCATCTGACAATTTGCATATAATATTTATGAGAGCAGCTATTGGCACCCCCAACTTTTACTTATTACACCCCAATTTCTTAAATTATTTATCACATGTGATTTAAAGATTGAAACACACTCGTCGAACGTTACAAAGGTTTGACTCGAATTATAATCTCAACGATATAACTCTCATTCACACAATTTCAGTACTTGTTTACAATAATGATCAGACTCATAAAATCCCAAACCCCAAAAAATAGAAATCTAGCAAAAAAAACTCAACTTTTACATATAAAATCCTCAACCATTCACTTGTTTTCTTTATTTTTGATTGGGGGTGCAATAAATAAAAGTTGGGGTGCCAATAGCAGCTATCATATTTATTGATAAGTAGCCAACCTTAAATAATTGAGATATGGCTTTGAATGATAATTAAGACATCTATCTGGCTTTACTAACTTGCAGAAGATAAATCAGCTCTTGGACCAAATTGCCCAACTGAATGAAGTATTATTATCTGACCGTCACAAAGGTCTATTGAGAAGTTGTTGATTGATCCTTCAAGGTTCACAACTAGTTCAAGCTCTGCTTGGAGTTTAGAACTATATGCCACACAGAGTACCGGTAAAATAGAGAAAATACATGAATGGAGATTCTATATTACAGTGTTATAGATCTTGGTTTGTAGATCCCTTAAATATTTGATTTAAGTCTCTATTCATTATATTTTGAACTGTTTTGAACATCTTCTCTGGTTCGGATAAACTTCGTAATAAATGAAACCCTTTGATGTTATTAACTCGTGCAACAGTAAGTTGGAATGAGATGGATTATTTTGAGTTGATTCTTCGTGTTCTTTGATTGTTAGGTATACTTCTCCTGCAACTTTGATACATTTATACAGTAACTTGCCCTGAATTATCTCGTTTGATTTGTCGAATTCCAGTAAAAAGCCTTAAAATCAATGATTTTTTTTATGCATTTTAGAGAGTTGTCGGAATTTTGTGGATTTAATTCTTTTTTATTTAGAAACCATGGGTCCTGAAGCTTCTTGCCTTTCTGTCTCAGTGAATATTAAGCAAAAAAAGTTCTCCCCCCAAGTAATTTTCTGGTGAGATTGCTTTTAATTAACAAAGTGGACTGCTGATAGGCTCTCCTCTGTTAAATCCACTGATATTTAAGAAACTCTCTTCCATGATTCATAGAAACAGATAGAAGGATTCACATTCGCTCTTTTTGTTAGAGAACTAGGCCAATTCAATATTGAAATGAACTAAAACATGAAGCCCAAACAAATTCTATGGTAGATCGGGCCCATTCTAGCCCATTCAACTACAATGGTGGACAAGAAATATTAATATGGCTTTGAAATCATAATGTGTATCTAAGATTTTCACTACTTGGGAAGAACAGAGGATATTGATCTTCGGGTAGTAACTGATTGATTTATGTACTACTTGGGAAGACCAGATGTGGGGATTCACCACTCTGTAAGGTTGTTTCTATAATAATGAATCAAAGTCTTATCTACAAAATTTAGGGGTGAGAGAACAAGATTCCTCCAACAATTATATCTAAAGTTGTCTTCCATTGTAATCATGGTTTCAAAACACCATTTTGAATGATTTATTTAGAGATATTTAAATAAAAATAATTATAAATAAGGTAGATTAGAAGATTTTTAATCATAAAATCATGTTTTATTTATATAATAAATATCTAAATTCCAAAAAAAAAAAAAATTATTTTGACCAAAATTCTATAAAATCGTGGTTGACTCAGCTGAGTTTTAATGATTTGGCCAAGATTTTCAAAATATGGTCTGAGTCATCTCATTTATCTTGCGAGATGATGTGAAAGCTAAGACAATGTGTATATTTGTCTCGTAGTTAAATGATTCTGAGCATGGTTTTAAAACTTGATTTCGTGCCTCGTCTCATCCATACCAAATGCTAAGTTGTCTTGGATGAGTTTTCCAATATGTTTGGGACGTCTTGTTCAAAAATTTGAAAAATGAACATGGGATTTTAAATCTCGTTCAAAAAATTGACTTGTCCGTCGTCTTGTCCATGCCTAATGCCAAGACAATGCGGGCGATACATCTCAGTCTCGGATGATTTTTGAAACCATGATACCAAGATGACTTGGGCGAGTCATCTCGATATTGGATGAGATTTAAAACCATGGTTGTAAGTGTATGTTTTGCATCCACTCTTACTACTTCCCATCCCCCTGGTCCCATATTGTTTTGTATATTCTGTAGCAAGCTTCTAAAATCTTTAATCATGGGGACATGGAAGTAGTAAGAGTAGATACAAAAAATACACTTACAACATTTGTCTTGATTCTACGTATTCTAAAATCCTTAGATACCAAACAGCATTCCATAGTAGGAGTTAGCATTGGCTCCCTCTCAAGTATCATCAACCTACACTTCGTCATCTGCAAATAATGTATGGTCACTGCAATAAGATAATTTCATATTCTCGCTTGTTCTCGAAAAAAAAATGAGACTATACAACAATGTTTGATTAGCAATGATTCCAGTTCTACTTGAGATTTGGGATTTAGGAGAAATTTTAATGATTGTGAATTAACTGAGGTGACATCTTTCCTTGAGCTCTTGAATTCGCGACTTCTTGATGTGAGTAATTAGGACAGGTGGGAATGGACGAGAACGAAAGACTTGAGATTCTCTGTTAGATCTTTTCATAATCGGCTCAACACTCACACATAACGATCATTCATGGGAACCAGTATTTGGTCCAACTCAATTCCTTCTAAAATTTCCTTTTTTGTGTAGTTGGCTTGTCTTGGTAAAATTCTAACATTAGATAACTTGATTACTCGGGGTTGGATTACGCCTAATTGTTGTCCGCTTTGTTTGAAGGATAGAGAGTCTGTTGACCATATTTTAATCCATTGCTCATTTTCTCATAATATTTGGATTTATTTTCTTGGATCATTTCGTATTCAGTGGGTCTTTCCTTGTAAGTTCTCCTCGTTGGTAGAAGGGTGGGCCAATAATGATTTTTCTCCCAGAAAAAGATTCCTTTAGACTATTTTTCCTCGACTATTACTTAGGGGTGTGGACCGAGAGAAATAATAGGGTTTTCAATGGCAAGATGAGGAGTGATCACAGCAGCTTCTTGGAGCTTGGGTTTATTGTACTTATGGTCCAAGCAGAACATTCAATTCAAGGGGGCTACTTTTGATGATTTTATCTTAGATGGAATTCTTTATATAATTGTTGATGCTTTTGTTTTCTTTTTGTAACTTTTTGCGAGGCTTTCTCGACCTCCTTGTAATCTGTTTTCCTTCCTTTTCAATATATTATACTTTTTCAAAAAAAAAAAAAGATAATTTCATATTCTTCCATGGAATTCCTTTGCACCTAGTAAATGTCATTTGAGATTACAAAGGATTCTACTCATGAATGAGATGCAACGCAAGCCAAAGAACGAATTTTTATTGCACATTGGGTTAAAGTCTCTAAGCATCAGTCAGGAGAAAACCTGTAACTGTCTTGACTGAAACATTCGATATCTCAGGGTTAATGTATCGCTCAGATCTTGGCCGAAATCAAAATGTGTTGCTGAAATATTCCAAAATGGCAAGAAACTTTGAACCATGGACACAAGAATGGATTTAATGTTCGAGAACCAAACATTGACATTCAAGACTCCTATTCGCTGCTACTTCACCTTAAAAGAGAAAACAGGTACAGTAGAGATTACTCCACTTCAGATAAAGAAAAAGGATATATCATTAAGAACAGAGACAGATCAAGATCCTAAAACAGTATGAAAAATATTTAATACCCCAAGCATGTAAAAGCTTAAAAGACGCTACCAGAGATCACCATGTTTAGAGAGAACACATGCCTCCTGAAATATATGCCATGGATGTCGAAGATTGCTCTAGTAGCATGTTCTAGTAATAACGACTACAATCATCCAAGGGATCATCCTATTAATGGCCAAATCGTTGACTAGTACCAGGCCCAATAGAAGAGAGACTAGAGAGGACACATAATTGAGTAGGCAATCCAAAGCTCTCCCCAAAGATCGAGGAGATCTAATGCAGAGCAGATTAGAGGGAACAAACAAAAGTAACACAAAACTAAATGACAGGGAGACATCTCGAACGCTCCAATGAGGGCTAAAATGATACCCTTGCGAGACCACATTAAGTCCTGCTTGCATACAGAATCCTGCTGTAAGCTACAATGAATCCGTGTACCAGTTTCACCAAGGTTGTTGCAAAGAGAACATGTTTAAAGAAAACCAAATATGAAAGTAAAATGTCTAGAAAAATCTTTAATATATCAATCCTTCGTAGCACATTTTGGTTGCTTATATAGAATAGTTGGTTATAGTTCCATTTGCATGTGTTCTGATACATAAAAGATCCACCAGACTGATAATCAATGAAGTTCAAGTGCTTAGACACATGGACATAATCTTCCGACTTCTTCTGTGCTTGGGAAACCATCTATCTACATATGTGGAAGTCAACCAAAAACACTTCATGCACCTAGAAAAAAACTAAATTGAATTGAATTTGCATCATTCCTCAAGTCCCATAGGTTTGATCCCGTGGTATCTGGCCCATTTTCTCATCGAGCAATGGGTACGAAATAAAATCAGATTTCTTTTTTGATCAAAAGTACAATCCGAAGTCTTCAGGGTTTTTCCTCCTTCATCCCATAGGTACAACATTCAAATCAACACAGAATATTTTCTTCAAAATTAATTGATAGTATTGCATTCCAGTTCCTTCCCCATACTCCCAAGGAAAGTCCCGAATTGGATCTCAAATCGACAACCTTAATGCAAAATCTCCAAGAGGGGATGAAAATTAAAGACTAGCGAAAATCAAAATCAAAAGAAGATAGAGGAAAACTGTTGTTTATGGCCCTAATCTCGGGTTACTTTTGAGGATGTATGCAAGACTTGGGTTCGTCGCAGAGTGTTGGCCCCCAAAAATACGTTGGAAACCTTAGGATCTATATATATTTGTTCTCTGGAAAACCCTAAAATTGTATTGTTCTTTTGTGATTTCATCTAAAGAAACCTTCATCGCCGCCCGTGGACGTAAGCAATTTTGCCGAACCACTTAAAATCTTGTCTCATACTCTTGTTGTGATTGGTGTTTTTTCTTCTCTTTAGCATAGATTTCTTTGTTTTTTCATCGTCTGATTCGTAGGGAAATTTGGGTGTGTCCACACAACACAAAAACTACATCTACATAGTGAATTTGACTGTTTTTTCTCATAGGATTACCCGAGCAAAACAGGAAGAAAACAATGAGACAAAATAAAAAGAATTCCATTATCATTTTTCTCAAAAGCAGTATCATAATAACAAAACAAACAAAACACGCTAAGGTCTAAATTGTTATCAATTTGAAACCTGCACTGAGAATTACATTACATTCAGTCTATCGAACAACTGAAGAAGAAGATTAAATCACTCACGGACTTTGCTTTCCACCACTTCCTCCTCCTCCTCCTAGCATTGGACGCCGAATATCAAACTGGTCTACAAACTCCAATGGCGTATCGCTCTCATTCCTGATCCGCTTAATCTTTGGGCTCAACAACCTCTTGTGCCCAAACCCATATAACTTAAGCACCTGATTATCAGCAAAATTAAACGCCCGCTCCATACTACTTAAGCACCTCTCAACTGGATAATCTCCATAGCTTCCACAAGGCTTACAACCCACAAAATGTGTCACAAACGGCCACCTTTCGTCGCCCAATCCTGGATGGTACTTCTCAATCATCTCCTCATATCGATCCACCAATCCAGCCCAGTACCCATGCAAATAGTAAGAATTCTCTAGAAATACTTTATCCATCCATTCATCCTTCTTCGAAATCAACAAGTAAATCAATGCCGACTGATCGTCAGCTTCGAATGCTGGTCTACCCTTTAAATTAGCAGTCAAGATCTTTCCAGCCTCATCTCGAATCGGCCCTTTCGGACCCATTGGAGCCCAAGCATCAAGCAAATCCAACGACCATTGACAATTTCTAAACAAAAAGCTTCCAGTGTTCAACGCGATCCACGACTTCTGATTGAACATCAAATCTGGGTACCCATGAACAACCAAATTGTAATTATCGTACTTGGAGAGCGGAATTTCAAACACCATATCGGTAAACAACGCATCGCTGTCCATCCACCAAATCCATTCGACTTCTGGATGAGATAACATGAGTCGACGAATCAACGGAAGCTTCGCCCAATACCCGGCGAGCTCCTTATCGAGATGCGCCATATTGTAGATGATTTCGATCCCGTGAATCCGACAATAATCGATCTTGTTCTTGATCGATTTCAGAAGATAATGATCCCCAATTGCATTATCACATGGGTTTGGTGGAGATCCAGTTACAAGAAGAATTCTAGGTTTCCCATTAACGAAATTGGGGAATTCAGGGTGGGAATCAAGCCAGATCTTGCGTTCTTCGTTCCAATTCGAGATCTTGAGACCTAACGTATAGGTTACATTAGGGTTGATCTCGGATTCGATTGGGTCGTCAGGGTCAGTTGGGTCACCATCAGATCGGATCTCTGCGAGGATCCTGTTGGTTTCTTCGATGATGTTTTGGTTAACGGCTTCGGAGTCGGAGCCGCCGCCACCGAGGTTGCCTACGCCGATTGTGCCACGGAGGACGAGAATGGTGACGAAACCGCAGAGGATTGTGATCTTGAGGTTGTTGAAGGTTTTAGAGATCTGACGTCCACGTGGAATTATGGAGGATGTACGGCCTCCTGCGAGTCTGTTGTTAGTGGTGGTGTTGGTGGTTGTGGGAAGAGTTCCGCCTCTCTTGAGAGCTGTAAAGCTTTCTTGACCCATTTTATTCTCTCTGGATCTAAACTATACTGATCGGTTCTGCCTTCATATCTGCATTAGAGACACAGAGAGATACACAGAGATAGATATGTGAGAGAGAGAAAACGAGAAGCGAGAAAGAGAGAGAGTAAACGGACACCGACCGAAAACGAGTGTGTGTAAAATGCGGGATGTTGATACGCCAGAAAATGGACTTTAATAAGGTTAAAAGTTGAAAGATGGTTTACAGATACTCCCCACTACATTTTATTGAATATTTGAGATTCCCCCTCCATGTATTATCAACCAATAATATGCCCTCATTGACTTTGGTCAGCTTCAATAGACTATGGCTATTTCTTTGAAGAGAAACATTTTCATAACTAATTTAGTAAAGATTTGAGCCTTACCAAGGGTCGTTTTAATCTAATGGACTATCGCCATAAAAAAATAATAATAATAAATTCGAGAAACAATTTTTTTTAATTTGATCCAAGGTTTTGAAAATAGATGACTATAAACTTCCACATAATTCCTAAACTTAAAATTGGAATTCAAGTATGAAAAATAATTCTTTTTTGGGTGTTTTTTTTTCAAAGTTTATAGAATTTTATCATCTACAATCTTAAGCATTGGATCATGTTTTTGGAGGATATAAGTTGAGTCCAAAGAGTAAGGCTAGTAGGACTCTTTCTTGAAAACCTTCTGCATTATCACGAGTAATTCTTTGTGAGTGCATCGTTCGTATTTTTTGGGACATACTCCGATGATCAACTCAATAAATAACTCAACAGATTTACAATTAAAATAAAAAATATTGCATCCCTCGATATATAATAATCCTCTTATTTATAAATCACTTCCTAATGTCCCCTTCTAATTTGAGCCCCCCATCATTGTTTGTTTTTTTTTTTTTATTATAGATTTGTTCTTATTTCTTTAACACATGAATTATAATCCTTTTAACATATTCCTGATCTTGCTAAAGATTCTTCGAGATTCAGGGACACCCTACCATGACTTAATAGAAAGGGCCAGTGCGCACTCGAGATGTTGTTCTGCACTTGAGGTCATCAATCTTCCCTATTTATCCATTCTTTTACTCATGTATGGGTTCCTTCCCTAGACCTTTGAGTCGGGATTTTTCCATACCCTTGACAACATTTTCTTATTCTGGTCTTACAGTATGAATGCCCTCCAATTCAATCCATATTCACAAGAAAAATGCTAAAGTATATATATATATTTTGTCCTAAGAGAAGATCCAAATCAAGGTATGTGTCCAAAGTTTAAAAATAATGGAGGGTATTTTAAATACTCCTCATAAAGTGGAGGGGTGTGTCTATAAATCACCCAAATTTGTATGGGCTTGGGCCCAACCACCGATGTTTCTGGTTTTTTTTTTTTTTTAAAAACTTCTTTGTGCGCGTAGTAGGCGCTAGGCTGGTTTCCATGTAAGAACGAAAACAGAATTTATTGTCTCTATTATTTCTTTATTATTATTTTCAAAGTATTTCCTTAATACTTCGCTGCTGGTCCCAACTCCAAAACTTTCTCATCTCTTAACCTAGCCAATCAATTCCTTACTTCATTTATTTAATTAATAAATCGAAATAAATATTTTTTTTTAAAAAAGTGTAGGTATATTAATAGACGTAATCATTTTCTTATTGACCTCTAATTGGATTAGGAGAAAATATTAATAATGAAAATAGAGTTAAATTCTTGATGAGAGTTCTCTCAAAGAATATTTATTACAAAATTTTAGCAAAAATAGGATTTCTCCCTTCAAAATCGAACACGAGGCTTTCCTCTTATCAGGCTCATATAGTTGCAACAAATAATAATGAAAAAAGGGTTTACTTTTCAATTTTGTTTCGACACATAAATCAAAAAATAGATATAATCATTTTCTTATTTTGTTTGTACTTTATTTTACTTGAATTATTTGTCTTAGGATCCGATTTGGAATACTTCAACCATCGATTTTTTATTTTTATCTTTTTCTGTTGTATTATGTGTAGAATTTTTTGAATGATATAATAAATAATTAAAACTTCCATCCAGTTCAACTTTTTGTAAAAAATTGGCGATCTTTTAAACCTTTTCGAATTATTCCCAATTTATTATTTTTCCAAATAAACAAATAAAAAAATACTTTTTGCAATATGGGGTAGAAATGCAAATTAACCCTATTTTTATAAATAAAAGAATTATATTTCAATATTTCATGATGATATTTTCATTAATCTTTCTTTACACTTGTAGAATTCACCATTAGACAATCATTAATCATTGTTTATTATTGAACAATAAGTTAGTTTTTCACTCCTTTTATATTTATTCTCTCCTCTCGTTAGAATTTTTGAACAAGAATCTTTGTAACTCAATTAAGTAAGAGAGATTGTGTATTGCAACATAAAGAGTTGTATTAATAGTGCAATTAATCATATATAAAAAAACTATATTCTTGGCTTTAAATTTGTTCTATATTATTTTAAAATAAGAATTAAAATGTCTAATAAATATGTAAGTAGTATCCACATTTTAATTAATGATGTGAAGATGTATCCAATAGGCTTAAATGTTTGATGAATATATATTAAAGTACGAAATTTTCTTACTTTTATAAAAGGATAAGTTGAAAGATGAAAACCAACAACGATGATTTCGAACAATAAGATATAATAAAAATAATAGATTTTAAAAAGATTGAGGAATTCTCTAAAGATGTGAATACAAGTATTGTGAAATTTTAATATGATACACACAAATTTTTAAAATTTTTCCAAAATGTTGAATTTGAATTTTAGCCAAACCATTCTAGTATTGCATTTTTTGCTATTCTCTGATTTTTGGACCAAAATTTTAAATGAATTGCTAAAGCTATAATCCGAATGGTACATGAATAAATCCCGTAAAAAAAATTTTGGTCGTAAACTAAATTAGTAACTATGTCCACCACCATTGAGGTGTCAAAGGAAGGATTAAAAACCAGTACAATTGATAACCGTATTATTTTCATTGCAAATAAAGTTGTAGTTGGAAGTAGGATTAAATAATTTGATGGTAAGGTATCGAACCGCGAATCAATTCAATCTAAACCAGTTCGATTGATTCGTGTAATGCAGCAAACCAGACGAACTGCATTTGGCCTTATTTTTTTACATCTCCCTCATTATATTTGAGATATTCCCTTAAAATTTTAAAATGATAGCATACCCCTACCACCTTGGTCTTTATTAATAGAATGATGAAAAATGACTAAATACCCTCATCTTCAACTTAAAAATAAAAAGAATTTGATGTTTTTCTTCCTAAAATTTGCTCTCTTCAATCTCTTTCTTAACCTACTCATCACTTCAACCTTTAAATACCCTCATCTCTCTCTACCCCTACGAACTAGGTTCATTTTGAAGTAGCGAACCATGAATCGTGAATCCGAATTTGAACTAAGCGAACCCACAAATCGATAACATGGGTTGAGAGGATTCAATATATTGTGAGATTAGGGCTATAATAAAGCAAATCTTCGAATTGGGACTCACAATTCTGATAATATAGATTCAGAAGAACATTGAACCTTGAACGAGAATGGCATGTAGTCACTGGTACATATATACCCCTTCCCTCCCCTATTAATTAAGAACAAACAAGACTATCCATGGGATGAGTTCGAACCTCAAATTATAGCAAGTTAAAAATATCACGTGTGGATTATCAAACCCTCCAATTTGGTTACTTTTATGGATTGATTGCTAACTTTTCTTAGCTATCAAGAGAATAGAACAATTGAGTTGGTTGTAATTATTTCGTGGATTTTTTATACTAATGGCTTTAGGTGGAGTCACACCATATCCTTAGATAGGGGCCTTATTCCAAAAATTGGGAGCGACAACATGAGTTGTGTTGTTTTCCTCTTATTACATGCATTATTGATCTTCGATGTACACATCCAAAAGACTCTTGACAATATCAATTCATGATCCAATATTTTTACTCCGATTAGTATTTTTCATTAATTCTTTTAAAGTAGACACTTTTGAGTCTTCTTTTTTCCTAATCTTACCACTCGATTATGTATCGACATCATTACTTCTACTATTCTTATTCAATGAATATGTCGATTGTTTGATTACCCCCAACATTCAACAAACACTTGTAACACATGATATTCACCTCTCTCCATCCACATATAACTAGTGTGAAGGGTCACATCCTTGACCATCTTTCCATCTTCATTGTTTTATTGTCCTCAATGCTTCGACAATATATTAGACACTAATTTAAAAGACACAAACTATAATTGATGGCTTTTAACAAGGACTTTAATGTTTCCAGTGTGTGTAAAATGCGGGATGTTGATACGCCAGAAAATGGACTTTAATAAGGTTAAAAGCCCCCCCCCCCCCCCCCCCCCCCCAAACATTTTATTGAATATTTGAGATACCCCCTCCATGTGTTATCAACCACTAACATGTCCTATTGACTTTGGTCAGCTTCAATAGACTAACAAAAATGATCTGCATGGTGGTTCATTTCTCGAAGAGAAACACTTTCCTAACTAACTTAGTAAAGATTTGAGCCTTACCAAGGGTCGTTTTGGTCAAATAGACTATCACCTCAGCAATTTAATTTAAAAATAAAAAATAAAATTTTGAAATATATATATATTTTTAACTTGATCCAAGGTTTTGAAAATAGATGGCTACCAAACTCCCATGTAACTCCCAAACTTAAAATTGGAATTCAACCATGAAAAAAATTTTTTTTTTGGGTTTGTTTTTCAAAGTTCATAAAATTTTAATCCTTACAATCTTAAGCATTGGATCATGTTTTTGGAGGATATAAGTTGAGCCCAAAGAGTAAGGCTAGTAGGATTCTTTCTTGAGAACCTTCTGCATTACTATGAGTAATTCTTTGTGAGTGCACTGTTCGTATTCTTTGGGGCGATGATCAAGACAATGAATAACTCGACAAATTTACAATTAAAATAAAGGATATTGCATCCCTTGATTTATAGTGATCCTTTTATTTATAACTCACTTCCTAGTGTCACCTTTTAATTTGTGTCCTCATTTTTTTTTTTTTTTGTTGAGATTTGTTCTTCTTTTTTAAACATGTGAATTATAACTGTTTTAGTATATTCCTAATCTTGCTAAAGATTCTTCGGGATTTAAGGACACCCTCCCATGACTTAATAGAAAGAGCCAATGCGCGGTCGAGATGATGTTCTGCGCTTGGGTTCATCAATCTTCCCTATTTATCCATTCCTTTACTCATGTATGGGTTCCCTCCCTAGACCTTTGAGTCAGGATTTTTTCATTACCTTGACAACATTTTCTTATTCTTGCCTTTAAATATGAATCCCCTCCAAATTCAATCCATACTCACAAGAAAAATGCTAAAGTAATTATTATATTTTTTTTGTCCTAAGAGAGGAGCCAAATCAAGATACGTGTCCTAAGTTTAAAAATAATGGAGGGTATTTTAAATACTCCCCATATAGTGGAGGGGTGTGTCTATAAATCACCCAAATTTATATGGGCTTAGCCCCAACCACCAATGTTTCTGTTCTCAATTATTTCTTTATTATTATTTTTAAAGTATTTCTTTCATACTTCACTCACTGTTGGTCCCAAGTATAGTTTGCAATTCGGTGGATAGAAAAAAAATGGTATAGAAATAAATCGGATACAATTCGGAATAGTAATGTACCAATTTGATAAAAAATTCGGTGAAAAAATGCAGGACGGTAAAAATACGATACGAAAATAGTTCAAAAATAATTCGGATCCAATAATTTTTAAAACTTTCAAAATTTTGAATATATATAACATATGATAGGACCTAACAATTTTAATCTACTAATCAAATTATCAATATTTAAATTAAAAATATCTTAAGTAAACAAATAAATAATCAACAATCACATTCATCCAATAAAATATATATTTGCAATTAAAGATTTAATTTTAATCCATCTAATAATCAATGTAAATGAAAAGTATAAAATATGATATACTAATTAATGCCAAAATCATTATATCTCATGACCTAATTTAATTTTAAAAAAAAAATTCTTGTCGTTTCTAAAAAGTTATTAATGTGAAGTAGACGAAAATTTCACTGGACAATGGATGGCCAACGAGTAAACTCCACAGTAGGTCGGTAGGGGCGATTTTCCCTTCTCTTGAGTCTTGAGTTTTAAAGTGAGAATAGGGAAATATGACGTATTTTAATAAAATACTTACGGAATATACGTATAAATCATGATTTAGTCGTTGGGATTCAAAGATTTGCGAATTAATTTGAATTTTTGAATCCAACGGCAATTCTGATTCAGAAGAGTAATATACGTCTAATTTGTGTTAAATTCTCGAATCAATCGCGAAATTACTAACAAGGGCCAAAGTCCAAAACTTTAAACTTTGTCATCTCCTAACGTCAATCAATTCCTTACTTCATTTTATTAATAAAGCGAAATAAATATTTGAAAAAAAAGAGTGTAGGTATATTAATAAATAAGATTTAACAGATTAATTTCTTAATTGAAAAATAGGTATTAACGTAATCAATTTCTTATTGACCTCTAATTGGATTAGGAAAAAATATTAATGGACAATTTAATGAAAATAGAGATAAATTCTTGATGAGTGTTCTCTCAAAGAATATTTATTAGGAAATTTTAGCAAGAATAGGATTTCTCCCTTCAAAATCAAACACGAGGTTTCCTCTTATCAGGCTCATATAATTGCAACAAATAATAATGAAAAAAGAGTTTACTTCTTAGTTTTGTTTCGACACATAAATAAAAAAATAGATCTAATTAATTTCTTATTTTGTTCATACTTTATTTTACTCGAATTATTGTCTTTGGAACCGATTTGGAATACTTCAACCATCGATTTTTTATTTTTATTTTTTTCTGTCGTATTATTTGTAGCATTTTTTGAATGATATAATAAATAATTAAAACTTCCATCCAGTTCAACTCTTTGTAAAAATTGGTGACCTTTTAAATTTTTTCGAATTATTCCCAATTTATTCTTTTCCAAATAAACAAATAAAAAATACTTTCTACAATTAGCGGTAAAAATGCAAATTAACCCTATTTTTATAAATAAAAAAAATTATATCTCAATATTTCGTGAGAACATTTTTGTTAATCTTTCTTTACACTTGAAGAATTCACCATTAGACAATCATTAACCATTGTTTATTATCAATCAATAAGTTTGATTTTCACTCCTTTAGAGTTTTTGAACAAGAGTCTTCGTAACTCAATTAAGTAAGAGAGTTTGTGTGTGGCAGCATAAAGATGTGTTAATAGTGCAATCAATCATAAAAAAAAAAAAACATATATATATATATATATATATATATATATATATATATATTATATATATATATATATATTCTTGACTTTTAATTTGTTGTATGTTATTTTAGAATAAGAATTAAAATGTCTAATAAATATGTAAGTAGTATCCACATTTTAATTAATGTGTAGAAGTATCCAATAGGCTTAAATGTTTGATGAATATATATTAAAGTATGAAATTTTCTTAATTTATAAAAGGATAAGTTGAAAGATGAAAGCCAACAATGGTGATTTCAAACAATAAGATACAAAAATAATAAATTTTAAAAAGATTGAGGAGTTCTCTAAAGATGTGAATATGAGTACAGTGAAAATTTTAATATGTATACACACGAATTTTTTAAAGTTTTCTAAAATGTTAAATTCGAATTTTATCCGAACCATTCTCGTATTGCATTTTTTGCTATTCTCTGATTGTTGAACCAAAATTTTAAATGGATTGCTAAATCTATAATCAGAATGGTACATGAATTAAAGATTTTTTTAGTCGTGAACTGAATTGGTAACTATGTCCACTGCCATTGAGATGTCAAAGGAAGGATTAAAAACCAATACAATTGATAACCGTATTATTTTCATCACAAATAAAGTTGTAGTTGGAAGTAGGATTACCTAATCTATTGATTAGGTATCGAACCGTGAATCAATTCAATCTGAACTAGTTTGCTCTTGATTCGTGTAATGCAGCAAACGAAACGAATTGCATTTGGCCTTATTTTTTTACATCTCCTTCCACATGTTGATTATATTTGAGATATTCCCCTCAAATTTTAAAACGATAACATACCCCTTTCACCTTAGTCTTTATTAATAGAATGATGAAAAATGACCAAATACCCTCATCTTCAACCTAAAAATAAAAAGAGTTTGATGTCTTTCTTCCTAAAATTTGCCCTCTTCAATCTCTTTTTTAACCTACTCATCACTTCAACCTTCAAATACCCTATCTCTGTCTACCCCTACGAACTAGCTAGGTTCATTCTGAAGTAGTGAACCATGAATCGGGAACCCGAATTTGAACTAAGCGAACCCACAAATCGATAACATGGGTTGAGAAGATTCAATATATTGTGAGATTAGGGCTATAATAACGTAAATCTTCTAATTGGGACTCACAATTCTGACAATACAGATTGAGAAGAACATTGAACCTTGAACGAGAGTGGCATGTATTCATTGGTACACATCTACCCCCTTCTCTTCCCTATTAATCAAGAACAAACAAGACTATCTATGGGATGAATTCGAACCTCAAATTAGCGAGTTAAAAATATCATGAGTGGATTATCAAACCCTCCAATTTGGTTACTTTTATGGATTGATTACTAACTTTTCTCAACTATCAAGAGAACAGAAAAATTGAGTTGTAATTATTTCATGGATTTTTTATACTAATGGCCTTAAGTGGAGTCACACTATATCCTTAGATGGGGCCTTATTCCAAAAATTGGGGGCGACAACATGAGTCGTGTTGTTTTCCTCTTCTTATTTAACTTATTACATGCATTATTGATCTTCGATGTTCATGTCCAAAAGATTCTTGACAATATCAATAGATGATCCAATATTTTAATTCCGAATAGTATTTTTCATTAATTCTCTTAAACGTAGACACTTTTGCATCTTCTTTTCCTAATCTTACCATTCGATTATATCAACATCCTTATTTCTACTATTCCTATTCAATGAATATGTCGATTGTTTGATTACCCCAACATTCAACAAACACCTGTAACACATGATATTCACCTCTCCATCCACATGTTACTAGTGTTAAGGGTCACATCCTTGACCACTTTTCCATCTTCACTGTTTTATTGTCCTCAATGTTTCGACTATAGATTAGACAGTAATTTAAAATGCACAAACTATAATTAATAGCTTTTAATTCTTTTATTTCTCAAGCAACAAATATGCTAATACTAGGCTCATTTCCAAAAGAGTCGTGATAGTCTAATTCAAAAATTTTCACTCGGTTGATACTTGGTTGACATGACAAGTGCACAGAATCATAGAT
This sequence comes from Akebia trifoliata, assembly GCF_017979445.1. Taxonomy (NCBI): domain Eukaryota; kingdom Viridiplantae; phylum Streptophyta; class Magnoliopsida; order Ranunculales; family Lardizabalaceae; genus Akebia; species Akebia trifoliata. The sequence goes on from NC_141381.1 coordinate 32,183,472, forward strand.
CTTTTTCTTCAGGATACACAAGGAAAAGATATCCCGAAGAAAAAGATCTATTGTTCTCCGTACTTGCCACGCCCACCGATTGAAAAAAAATTAATCAGATTATCATTAGTGTTTCCAAAATCTGCAAATCCTCCCAGCCATCTCTCTCTCTCTTAAATTGAGGTATTTTCATCAAGATAAAAATCTATGATTCACTTTGCACAATGCCACTTCAACGCAGTGTCGAAAGAAGTTAGTTTAGATCAGCTCTTCCAACCATTTCTAACCACTAAACCGTGTGTGTGTGTGAGAGAGAGAGAGTCCTCTTTGCTGAGGATGTTATGATTACGAAAAAAAATCAATTTCTTGAAAATATATTTTATCAAAAAATGATTGTCAATGTTTGGTTGCACCTAGAACAAATGTGAAAGGGAGAATTGGTTCTTAATTTCCAGTGATGAGGCAATTGTGAAGAATAACATTAATTATTTTCCGGGAAGTCAAACATGAGAATGTTCTCTCATCAGGAATAATCAAAATCATTTTTCTCGTGAAATCAATTGTACAAAGCCTAGGATCTTTACCAGCTTAAATCTACTTAGTTTATTACATCAATCATATTGACTACGTCATATTTACTTTATATATATATAGGGTCCCGTTCGCCACCCTTAGTTTTACCACACACTTTAACAAACGCGTTTTGTCTTACATGGGTTAGAAGTTTCAGAATGAGCTGATTTTTGGTGATGATCTCTATGGTGAGGAGATCATCCTCACGAAAAATCAGCTCATTCCAAAACTTCTAACCCCATCAAAATTGATTTACAAAAAATGGACGGTCCACGATTTTTCAACGTGTAAAACATGGGGCTAAACATTCGGAATGGGCTGATTTTTGGGGAGGATGATCTTCTAATCATAGAGATCATCCTCACCAAAAATCAGCTCATTCCAAAACTTCTAACCCATGTAGGACAAAAAACATTTGTTAAAGTGTGTGGTAAAACTTAGGGTGCTGAACATTTCCCATCTATATATATATATATATATATATAGGGGGGCGTTCAATGGCCAACTTTTTGGCAAACTTTTTGGCAAAACATTTTTCAAAACATGAGTTAGAGGTTTTGGAATGAGCTGATTTTTGGTGAGGATGATCTCTACGGTGAGGAGATCATCCTCACCAAAAATCAGCCCATTCCAAAACTTCTAACCCATGTTTACAAGCTGAAAAATCGTGGACCGTCAATTTTTTGTAAACTGTTTTTTGATGGGGTTAGAAGTTTTGGAATGCGCTGATTTTTGGTGAGGATGATCTCCTCACTGTAGAGATCATCCTCACCAAAAATCAGCCCATTCCAAAAGCTCTAACCCATTTTTTGAAAAATGTTTTGCCAAAAAGTTTGCTAAAAAGTTTGCCCTTGAACGCTACCCATATATATATATATATATATATATATATATATATATATATATATATATATATATATATGGGTGGGTAATTTTGACAAAATCCTACCTAACCTTCTAGACAAAGTTTTGTCTTATATGATTAAAAAATTGGGAATGGACTGATTTTTTGTGAGAGTAATCTCTATAGTGAGTAAATCATCCTCACAAAAAATCTATCAACTCTAAAATTCCTAACCCCAAGAAAAATGATTACAAACTAACAGTAAAAAATTGATGATTCATAATTTTTCAACTTATAAATTAGGGTTAAAATTTTCAGAATTAACTGATATTTTGTGATGATGATTTTCTCACTATAGAGATCATCCTCACAAAAAATCAGCTCATTCCAAAACTTCTAATCCCATAAAAAATGATTTACAAAAAATGGACGGTCCACGATTTTTCAACTTGAAAAACATGGGGCTAGAAATTTCAGAATAGGCTGATTTTTTGTGAGGAGGATCTTCTAACCGTATAGATCATCCTCACCAAAAATCAGCCCATTCCAAAACTTCTAACCCCATCACAAATGCTTTACAAAAAATGGACGGTCCATGATTTTTCAACTTGTAAACATGGGATTAGAAGATTTGGAATGGACTGATTTTTGGTGAGGATGATCATCCTCACCAAAAGTCAGCCCATTCCAAAACTTCTAACCCATGCAAGACAAAAATGATTAGGCAAATTGTTGGATGCCCAAAGGGTCGGACTCATCTATCTATATAAGTCATGTTGGAGTAATAGAAAAATTGACATCATTTGGGATATTGGTGTATACATAACTATAGATACTTTTCACTCGTGTCTTGATGAAAAGCATATTTGGTTATATAGACACATCCACGTCACCAATGTTTAAAATTATGTTAATTTCGATGTTACTTTAACATTTTCCTATTGAAATTGACATCATTTCAGACATTGGTGTGCACAAAATCATAGATGCTTCCCACTCATCTTGATGAAAAGGATCTATGATTCTTTAGACACATCCACGTCAGCAATGTCTGAAATAATGTCAATTTCAATGTTACTTCAGCATTTTCTTATATATATAGACCAAAAAAATGCCATGTGGGGTTGGGGGGGACTCTTTCAAGTCGTTCCACCGACTCGATGATAAGCTGAAATTCCCCCGCGATCATAGATGTAGTTTTGACCCCCACTATACATGTTGATGCACCCCACCTACCATTTAATTTCTCAACACTTGACATTTCTTAGCACGTTTTGTGTCGCTTCTGTTTGATATTTTAATGAACCGGCCCCACAAACAGGCCAACATGTTCGGCAGCACACCATGAGCAGTTTTACCTTGTGCGCCATCCCTTATAGAATATATTACATTAGAACAAATCAGATTGTTTGGAGTAAATTTGGCCTTCCGATCTAGACATAAAACATTGATTATTAGAATTTTTAAGATACGCGTCTGTTAGCTATTGATTTGACAGCTTAACAGCAAATCTAATGCAAGAAAAACTGTCAGATAAATTAAGGTGGGTGAGATTTGGCAGCTAAAGACTCCTAATTCACGGGTGCCACCCAGATTTCATCTACATGAGAAAAAGTTTGGCCCAAATCTCAGAGATCTACTCTTTGATGGGTTTAAGGGATGATCCTTATATAACTTTTGGAATTAAATCATTGATAATAGATACTCTAAGAGTCCGACTAGTCTTACAAAGTTGGTAACGATTTCACCCTTACTAAGGGTCCTTGGACTCATCTTGTGGGGTTCAAAAATATGATCCAATGCTTCAGGGTTGTAGAGAACAAAATGCTATGAACTTTGGAAAAAAAATTAATTTTCACCATTGATTTTCAATTTTAAGTTTGGGAGTTGTGTGGAAATTCGGCAGTGGTCGATTTTCAAAATCTTAGATCAAGTTCAAAAAAAATATTTTTTTAATTTCTTTTTTCTGGATAAGAGTTTTTCGATGTAACTTAGAGGGTTGTGGTGTTGGATTGCTGATGTGGTAATCCATTTGAGAAATGACCCTTTGCTTGCTTAAAATCTTACTATGTAGGTAAGGAAAGTGTTTGGCACACTCTCTTTCAAGGACTAGAATCACCCATCAATCTGATATTTAGCAAGTCCGCATGGGTATTGTGGGTATTTGTGAGTCAGTTTGGCCGCATTAGTGAGCCAAGTGAAATTTATGGACTCACATGGTGAGACTTAATATGGGCTTTTAAGCACATTAAGTCTCACACTTTTGGTTTTGCCATCTGCCTAATCATCAATTCCACAGTTAAGCATGGTACCTATCTTTTTATTTATTATTTATTATTATTATTTATTTATTTTTATTATAGTTAAATTACATTTGAAGTCTTAGAAAATACCCAAAAAATGCAATGTACAATATAGGGTTTGATTTGTCGTTATAGGCCAGGTTCTGAATGTTATCATATCCGTTGTGAAATTATTCACATTCTTCCTCATCATTCACCTTATAATGTGATGGTTTCACTTTGACTTTGTGATCTCCGCAATCCTTTCAATGTCTAGTCAGTGGTGCACCAACGAGGTTGTGACAATCTTCCCACTAAATAGAAAGAGTCATCCTCGACTTTAAAACCATTTGTAACATTCCCAGACCACAATAATACAATTTTGTCAATTTTAATTCAAAGCTCGCACGGATTAAAAATATGTTGTACCATGTAAGGTCTGATTTGTCTTTATAGCTCAAGTTTTAAATGTTTTTCTATCTGATGTGGAACTAATCACTCTCCTTCCTGCTATTCCACCTCACAACCTAACAGTTCCACTTCGACCCTTAGTCTTCGTAGTCATTTCCACCTCTAGTCAATGGTGCATCGATAAGGCTGTGACAAAAAAATGTGTTAAATCACATCATGATTATATTAACAAAGTTTGGTTTGAAAAAAAAAAATTATGAGGGCTTCAATTTTAATTCATATTATTTATTATTTTTTTGTTGTTGTAAAAAATTGAATTTCACTTGGGGAATATGTAAATGATGGTTTCGAGATTCTATTAAAATTCATTATCTTCAACCTCTCTAAAAATAATTCTTGTTCTAGACATCTGCACATTGGAGAAATAAATGGGTTTGGTTTGGACCAATCCAGAACCTAAATAGACCTAGGCCTGTCAATGGGTAGACGAAATCCGAATTCGTATACGAAAAATTTGATATTATCCAAAAATTTCATATTTGAATTCAGATATTACGATATCAAATCTGATAATATCCAATCAGAATAACATATGTTATATTATATTAGTTACTGATTATAAAAATAATATATAATGAGAGAGTTGCTATTAGCAGTCCAACTTTTACTTATTACACCCTAATTAAAAATAAAGAAAACAAGTGAATGGGTGAATAGAAGTAAAAGTAAGCTCTCTATTATCTATTTATTATTATTATTATTATTATTATTATTTTGAATTTAAGATTTTATACGAGACTAATCAATATTGTAAACAACTATTAAAATTGTTAAGTTATAATGTTTTGAAATGTTGAGATTATATTTTGCCACAAAACTTCGTAATATTAGAAGAATGTTTTTTTTAATATCATTATTTGGGTGCGATAGATAATTTAAGAAATTAGGGTGTAATAAATAAAAGTTGGTGTGCCAATTGCAGCTATTTATTGTAAATGAAAGAATCTTCTTCCTCAACACGTTTCTTCTCTCTACATTGCTTCAAGGTTTTGGAATTTGGGGGTGAGGAGAAAACTATTATCTCCATCATCTTCTTCAGTAATGGCGAGGTCGACCTATCAACCCATTTCAAGGTAAGTCCTCTCTCTCTCTCCATTGTATCATAATACTCCACTTTATCAACAAAACTATTCGGATATAGTTGTTTCTAAATCGATAAGTATACATAATAACAAAGTTAGGGTTTGGGAATAGTTCGACAAGAGAAAGCTTTGAAAAAAAATGGCAAAAGTTGAGAAAACATCCGATAAATAAAAAGTAAAAATAATTGTTTTAAGTATAAAAAAATTTATATATTATATATAAAATAAAAATAATATGTAAAAAATTCGAAAAACAAAAAATAATCCGTGATCTTTTAAAAATAAATCAAGACTAAATCACAATTAATAATTATTTTTCGAAAAATCCAATTTTTTTCAAGAACTTCATGATTTAAAAAAAAAAATCATGACTTAATCGATAATTATTAAAATCATGATTTAATCACGAATTTTTTAATAAATCGTAGATTGTTGTCACTATTGTTTGATACTCTAATAATCTATTGTGAAATTTATTCGGATCGATTCCGGATCAGGCTGACCCGCTCCCTACAAGGGCGTGAATCTCGAAGAAAGGACTATAATCCTATATCGCTCAGTTAGTACTTCGCCTTGCCTTGCACCTAAAGAAAGAGACAAGAAAGAAGGCTTCACTTAAAGCTCCCCTCTCTCTCTCTCTCTCGGTCGGTGACCTCGAAACCTACACTAGAGATTTCTCTCGATCTCGATCTCGCCTTCTTAGGTATGTTCTTCGAGTGCTTCCCCACTCTCCTAATCCCCAATCTTTGTTGATGTATTATGCTTTTTTGGTTAGGGTTTTAGATTTCATCCCAACAAAGTTTTATAAATTTCATTCGTTTTTATAGATTTCGTCAGAACTGGTGCACTTTCTTTTAAGTTTCTGCGTCGATCTGTTATCTCTGTTTTGTTCTCTTTAATCGATTCAAATTTCATGTACGCTGTTTAATTTGTGAGATTTATAGCTTTCGATATGATATTGGAATTGTATTGTAATTCACCTAGGTGAGTTGATTTCTAGGGTTAAGTTTATCGCTTGATCTGGAGTTTGATGTCTTGGTTTTTGTTGTTGTTTTGTTTGAGAAGATTAGGGTTTTCAATCTCAGATCTTTAAAATATTCGTTAGAGTACTTGTATGATAAATAATCCATCTAAATTTATGTTTAAACATCTCGTGAAAATGGTATATATCTCGTTTTAAGCTTTCTGGCATGGTTTCAAAACTCGTCGGAGACTGAGATGTATCACGGTAGTTGTCTAATTATCGCCCAGCAAGGAGACGGATGGACAAGTCAATGTATGGGATCAGATTTAAAACCCACGTTCATTTTTCTCATTATTGAACAAGATGTTTCAAATGTATCGGAAAACTCGTCCGAGACGACTTGGTCAATGTCAAAACGAGTTTTAAAACCATGCTTTCTGGGCACGGATTCTCTTGAATCCCTTGCTGCACGTAAGAATCTTTTGGTTGCCTATGTTGTGTGTTTAACCTTACAGTCTTTGTATTAAATGTACATTAGCTGAAAAAAGAATACAGAAATTTAAAAAAAAATGCTTAGGTAAATTTCATGTATAGTGATTTCTAGAGTGGTTTTTGGTCCGAAGCCTAGATGAACGCTGTTTTGACAGGAGTTGAGAAGTTTTGTCGAACTGTGATAAATCCTTATCTATCGTTTCTAGATAGAATTGAATGGAGATATAAGGTTTGTTCAGCTGGCCCTAGATATTTGGAGAAGGGCTTTAATGATGATACTGAAAATTTAGATGGTAAATTTATGTTAGCATTTGTTTGATGTGGATTGACATGATGTCCAACACGACCCTTTTAGAAATTGACGTGTCCTTGCAACACAAGAACTCTACCTAGTTATTTTGTAATGAAATTCTCTTTTCATAATGCTTTTGTAAGTTAATTGCTTGACCATGTATTATTACTGAACATGATTTAGTTAAAGCTGCAATTGAAGCATGCCCAATGTAAGATATTTCAGGAACTTAATATCTTTACTTTGTATGTTTTCTATTTGAATGCTCATTTTCATTAGCTAGCTTCTCTCGGCGATCTCACTGTTGTGTAATTGAAGCATGCCATAATAAGATGTTTGTGGAGTTTGAATACGTATATTCACCTAATTTCTATGTTCTATTAGCAGATAGATAGTATATACATGTATTCGTGTCTTCTCAATGTGAGTGATCAGGATAGGTGGGAATGGACGAGGACAAAGGACATGAGATTCTCTGTAAAATCTTTTCATATATTACTCATCCCTTTGCAGATCGAACCTTCTCGGGAACCATTTTTGTCCAATTCAGTTCCTTCTAAAGTTCATTTTTTATGTGGTTGGCTTTTCTTGGTAAAATTCTAACATTAGATAATTTGATTATTCGGGGGTGGATTACGCCTAACTGTTGTCCGTTGTGTATGAAAGATGGGGAGTCAGTCGATCATATTTTTATCCATTGTTCCTTTTCTCATAATATTTGGTATATTTTCTGGGTTATTTCGTATTCAGTGGGTATTTTGTAAGTTCTCCTCGTTGGTTGAAGGGTGGGCCAATATTGATTTCTCTCACAAAAAAAGATTCCTTTGGGTTATGCTTCCGTCGGCTATTGCTTGGGGGGTGTGGACCGAGGAATAATAGGATTTTCAAAGCAAGATGAATAGTGCTCGTGACAGCTACTGGAGATTTTGGGTTTGTTGTTCTTTGGGCCAACAGAATTTAGATTTCAAAGGGACTACTTTTGATGACTTTGTCTTTAGATGGAGTTCTATTTGTAATCTTTGATGCTTTAGTTTTTGCTTTTTCTTTGTGTTGCTTCTCTTTTGTATAGCTCTTTGTGAGGCTTTCTCGGCCTCTTGTATTCTTTTTCCCCTCTTTTTCAATATATTATACTTATCAAAAAAAAAGTATATACATGTATTCAAGATTGTTTTATGAATGACTGTTCTGCATTTGTCACATAAAAACCTTGTTTCTCACTTGAAGAGAAAAGGAGAGCAAAAACTTGAATGCTTGAAAATTTTCTATCTTTTTTTTTTGTTTGTTTGAGGGAGGGGGGTATTGACAAGTATTTTAGGGTTTCCTGGTCCTCATGACTTCAGGTTAATTTTCCAGTTTAATCCATAGCTGGTCGATTCATACAGAGAAGATTTCTGTATATTTCTCTCTCTCTCTCTCTCTATATATATATATATATTAGGGTCTCTATCTATCTATCTCTTGCTCCGTAGTCTATTCTCCTGTGGATCTCTCTCTCTCTCTCTCTTGACAAATCCTTTCTTCCATCTCCAGCAATTTGGGATAGGCCCCCAACTTCATAAGAAGGGGTCAAGGATGAAGGAGAATCCATTGAGTCCCTAACTCAGCTCCTTTGAACCCTTTGTCTCATGAGTCCTTATGAACTCAATGTCTTCTCTTTCAGACCCTTCATCTCCTTTGAATTTCATTTCCATAATTTGCTAGTTCTGTCAGCTGGGTCAATCAAAGATTCTGTAATTACCTGATTGAATTATTTGGTCTCACTTGTTATCAATGGGATCAGGGATATACTTCCAGCAAGAAATATATTGAAGGGTTGATGTTGGCCTAGCCAAAAATCAAAGTTTGTCAGAAACTTGGTCTAAAATTCCTGAAAAATTAGCTCCTCTAGTAGATATTAATGGGATTTGTGAACCTGTTTCTGGGTCTCTACTTTGTGGGAACAATATCTTTTATGGTGCCATTATTCCTACTTCTGCAGCTATATATTTGCACTTTTATCATATATATGTTGTATTTATGATTTTTTTATATATCAATTATTTGATTATTTTCATTTAGCAGGATTTCAGATTTGATAGTAGCCATGTCTTCATCATATCTCCCAGCGACAACGGATTCAATAGCACAGGCTCTGGAAGCCAAGGACCCCTCTGAGTCCATCTCTATGCTTTACCGTATACTTGAAAATCCCTCATCTTCTTCAGAAGCCCTACGCATAAAAGAACAGGCCATCTCCAATCTTTCAGACCTTCTGAGAGAGGAGAAGAGGGCTGAGGAGCTTCGAAGCCTTCTGACTCAGTTGAGGCCCTTCTTTAACTTGGTCCCTAAGGCTAAAACTGCGAAGATCGTACGGGGGATAATTGATGCTGTAGCCAAGATTCCTGAAACAGATGAGCTCCAGATATCCCTTTGCAAAGAAATGGTGGAGTGGACCCGTGCAGAGAAGCGTACATTTCTCAGACAGCGAGTCGAGGCAAGGCTCGCTGCTCTTTTGATGGAAAACAAGCAGTATTCAGAGGCCTTGACCCTTCTTTCTGGCCTAATCAAGGAAGTGAGGAGATTAGATGACAAGCTTCTTCTTGTGGACATAGACTTGTTAGAAAGCAAGCTTCATTTCTCCCTGAGAAACCTACCCAAGGCAAAAGCTGCGCTGACAGCTGCAAGAACTGCTGCAAACGCTATTTATGTGCCTCCTGCCCAACAGGGAACTATAGATTTGCAGAGTGGAATTCTCCATGCAGAAGAGAAGGATTATAAGACCGCCTACAGCTATTTCTTTGAAGCATTTGAAGCCTTCAATGCTCTAGAAGATCCCCGTGCCGTCTTCAGTCTCAAGTACATGTTATTGTGCAAAATCATGGTAAATCAGCCTGATGATGTGGCAGGGATAATATCTTCCAAAGCAGGCTTGCACTATGTGGGACCAGAACTCGATGCTATGAAAGCTGTTGCCGACGCTCACTCAAAAAGATCCTTAAAGTTTTTTGAGACTGCCCTTCGAGATTACAAGGCCCAGTTAGAGGACGACCCAATTGTCCACAGGCACCTCTCTTCTCTATATGACACTCTCTTGGAGCAGAACCTCTGCAGGTTGATCGAGCCTTTCTCAAGGGTTGAGATCGCTCATGTGGCCGAGCTGATTGAACTGCCTGTTGATCATGTGGAGAAGAAGCTATCTCAGATGATTCTGGACAAGAAGTTTGCTGGGACCTTAGATCAGGGTGCCGGGTGCCTCATCATCTTCGATGATCCCAAAGCTGATGCAATCTTCCCAGCGACGTTGGAAACAATTTCCAACATTGGCAAGGTTGTCGATAGCCTCTACATGAGGTCTGCCAGGATAATGGCATAAGTTTTTGTTGGCAGCCTAGCTCCAACACTTCTTGGCGTGGTTTCTTTGCATACTAGGTTTCACTTTGATTTGGTTTATGGAACAGACGTTAGATGTAAGTTGTTGCAGGTAACAGCTGAGGAACTTTTAAGTTAAATCGGATTATTTGATGATTGATATGCCCTTAATTCCTGTCATAACCCACTGGTTTATTTAAAACCCCTTCATGTTTAGGAGGCTATAAGGGTCTCCAAAGTTTGTGTTTTGTTATAAAATTGAAGTGCCAAAATATTTTAGGCTGGGCAATCAAATTTCGATACCACCATCATAATGTATGGAGCTATATCGCTAAAATTTGTTCTGGGAGATCTGTTTCGCCATCCAATATTGCTGGAAACCATGTTGTCCAATATTTTTGAATATTTGGAGTGGTTAAAATTGTTTCTTTGTCACCACAACCCCACAACCAACATTGACAGAAGTTCATTTGGTGTGCCAAAAGCGGTTGATGGCTTGGTGCACTTCTCTATTTAGTGAGAAACTCAACTCCCCATCTCGCTTGATCTCTTCCATCACCACTCGTGGAAATAGGAAGGCTAATAATCCTGGTCCATGGTACCTTCTGAAGTTCAAGAAATATATTGAATGGATTTTATTTTCGTGATCTTGGGTTCATTATCCATAATAATAGACAACTTGAAGAGGAGGGTGCTTATATGATTGGATGGTTACGGTGGAGTTGTGCTTATGGACTGAAACATGCAAAGCAAAACTGGAGAAAAAAACAGGAAAAAAGAGAATAATAATTTTTTATTTATTTAAAGTAACAATGGAACACCAGAGTTAGCCCTCAGGCTTACATCCTAAACCCCACCTGGAACAAAGTTGTCAAAGAAAAAGCCCTTTGAATTCTAAGAATAAACTTGCACAAAAAGAATTGAAAAATCTATAACGTCAATAATAATCTAATGCAATCCTAACCCTAACTCTCCTTGACAGATCTGACAATGCCATCCTACGAAAAGGGAAAACCCTAAGAAATACAATAGGGGAGGAAGAGATCACTGCCACATAGCGATAGTGTATGAAGTTTACACATCTCCACCAACAATGTTCTCCCAGCTAAATACAAAATCCTATAATCAAATTCATCTAAATGTGTCAAATATATAGAAAATGAAAGAATAACAGAGAATGTGCATTTGAATTATACCCGAAGATCATGACGAGGTTACCGAAAATATTTTCTTCTTTTTTGCTAGATACCCCCATGAACATATTTCCATAATAGTATTCATTAGTACCTTTTTCATAACACACTTTAATTAGCAAAAGACATAACCTAAAGAGGAATTATCTAAACAATTATGTTGATGTTATATTTTTGGCATTAGTATCTGAGTTAATATAATACAACCAAGGAATGGCTTAATGCTTTGGGCACATATGAGATGATACACTGGTCTAGTCCTGCAGACGTTTAAAAGGCTTTCAGTAGGGAAGGTTAGTTTCTGGGACACATTACGAAAACAGTCTGCAACACACTTTTATCAAAGGATTTCTTTTTTTCTTTTTTGAAAGGCTTGGTTTTCATCACCATCATCATCAAAGACTTATTCCAAAAATCTGGGGTGGGTTGAACAAATCCAATTCCTCCATTCAATCGTATCGAAAGCCATGTCGTCTATTAACATAAAATGATTTAGCTTGTAATTTACAATGGAGTCGGGCAACTTTCTCATTTACAATACTAAACCAGCTCAATGGCTTCTCCCAGCATTCTATTTCGCCCGGGCTCTCTCTCTCTCTCTCTCTTTCTCTTTCTTCGGAACTATATCGTACATTAATTACATAAAATTCTATGTATAATCTCTGAAGAGATTGGTTTGGCGGCTAAGCCGGAGTGGCAACCCAAAATTTTGGTATGTCCTTATCTCGCCACCCTGTCCTGCCGTCACAAACACCAGACCCCACGCTGTTGCTGGAGTGCCATTACTCACACCACTGCTATTACCACTATCGAACGACAAAGATGATGATGAAGATGAATTGTCCGAAGAGGAAATAGAAGCCGAATCTCCATACTTGAAAGAAGTACTTGCAGAACTAAACGAGGTGCTATCGCTGATGCCTGAGTCAGTACGAGATGCATTAGCGAGCTCCTCCTCTGGACAGGTATCCATTCTCTCTAATAAGACATTCTTCCTTGGTAAAGGTGGTAAATTTTTCTTATTGTTGATGCTTCTCATGAAGGCATCTTCAAGTGTTGGAGGAGGCCCAGGAGAAGGTTGAGGTTGCGGATTGGAACGTTTAGAGTGTCTCTTAGATTGCAGTAGTGGTAAGAGTGGTGGCTCACACTTGATGCTACCAGGCCAAGGTATTGCAACCGACACGTCTTTACATTGGAAGTGTTCATGAGATCGAGTAGTAATCAAACCTTTGCTTTTTCCACCACCCACATTTCGGATCTCGTCACGCTTCCATATGTATACTTGAGAATCCTCACTAGCGCATACAACATATTTTCCATCTGAAGTAAATGAAGCTGATATTTGGCTGCTGGTGTTCCGGAAACCTGTCGACCAACAGCAAACCCAACATTTAGCAAACGTATTCGTCAACAAAAAAGAATCCCTCCAATCATTAACTTGTTTTTTTTCTGTTAACCAACCAACCACTCCAAAAGATCTATCTTTTGGAGAGGAGGAGAACTATGAATATAAGAGGGTCACAAGAATTAACTTGGGCATGACAAACCTGAGAGTGGAGGAAAATATAATCTCAAACACTCCCCCTCACCCATAAGGGTGCAAAGAATCGAACATGTGACCTATACAAACCTAGTGCTCTGATACCATGTTAACCAACCAACTACTCCAAAAGACCGATTTGTTGGAGAGATGGAGAGCCATGAATATAAGAGTGTAAGGGGGCGTAACTCTGGTATGACACACCCGAGAGTGGAGGAAAATATACACTCAACGTTTTTGCAGAACAATATCAAAGATCAGACGCTTGACATAAGTCATCTGATATGTGAATATGGGTTTGCTATTTCACTGATTTGGTGGAGATGGAAGTGTGAGTCTTGGGGTAGCTACGCTACACTCTCTACCTCCCATGTCACAGATTCACTGATCAGGAGAAGGCGGTATTGGTAGAAGAATTTGGCTACAAGTAGTACTGTCTACCAACAGGTACTGTAAGATTTGGTCCAAAAGATTTACTCTAGTGATACCTGTGAATTTATGAATGACATCAGAACCATCGAAAATCCGTATCCGCGAATCAGCAGAGGTAATTAACACCTCAGAAGGATTCTCTGGTTTAAACTGTTTGAAGAAAAATTAGTCAGCTTAAGTAGTATGCATAAGTGTTCTAACTACAAAAAGAATCAAAATATAATTGCAACGGTTAAAAGAATTTATTTCACCTGAAAGCCTGTAATCTTTTTTTTCGCATGTGACTTACTTCTTTTCTGAACATCTATCTGACCTTTATGATGTAGCTTGCAGTCTGACTCACCATAAAAAAATGGATGTAAGTATAGATTTTATGCATTTGTAAGATTGGTAGAATATGGAGAGTTGGGTCCAAAATTCCAATAGTCTATGAGATTTCCTGTTGGATATTTTTCCGAATATAAACTGTGTGGTTTGGTTTTGGTTTCTTATGTGGAAAGTTGGGAATCTTATGTAAAAGGTTTAGTCCCATGTTGTTCAAGATTTAGTTCCACATTGTTCAAGAATGAGAATGTGGGAGAGCCAATAACAGGGACTCAATTAAGAAATGAGTCTTATTACAAGACACTTTTAGAGTAATGATTCAACCCTTTGGGGTAGTGAAACCGTGTGTCATGCAAAAGGGTGATCATCACCAAATCATTACTCTTAAAGTGTCTCATAATAAGACCTTAATTGAATCCCACTTGCTAGCTCTCCCACATTCTCATTCTTGAGCAATGTGGGACTAAACCTATTACATAGGATTCCTAACTTTCCACTTAAGAAACAAAAACCGAGACCAAACCACACATTTTATATTTTGAAAAATATCGAATATTTCCTAGAGCAATAACAACCCACTTGGATTTATTTAACCATCAATGCCAGATTTGCTTGAATCGGCCGAAAAAAAGACCATATTTTCTGTAAATGTTGATAGCACATAAGAAATGTGCGACGTAGGTGAATGGAAAGCCTTTTTTAAGACTTGAACTATGTGATGGTGATGCTACTACTCAGAAGGGATACAATGAGATAAAAATAAAAACCAGCAAACTTCAATCATGAGTAATGAAGATTTCATACCAGATATGTTGTACAAACGGCAACTCCCTTTATGTGAACCAACTAATGCACCCTTCAATGACAAAAAATGGTCCATCACCAAATTGATTAAAATCATGTTTATGAACTGTTTAAAGTTGAATCATGTTCTCGTAAACTTGCTTAGTCGAAGAACTCAACTCGAAGATTTGGGTAGACTCATTCAGTTTTACTTAAAGGGTTCTTAAATTCAGACAAGTAATTGAGTTTTTCAACCAAAAACTGAACTGTAAAATCAACGTAGCTAGACCTGGCCATCAGGAGTGTAGCAAACAGCAGTGACCATTTCATGCAGATCGGTCCAATCCACAACTTGCCTATCTGGTATACTCCATATGCGAACTTTGGCGTCAAGTGAACCACTGATGAAATAACTATCATCTATTGGGTTGAACTGTATACAAGTTACTGCCCAACCAAACCCAAAAAACAAAAAAAGCACGAGTAGGTAAGTAATGAGGTATGACATGAACATCGAGTTAGCTTAGTAATGACATGGTGAGGCGTCTCACCATAGTCATTGTGTGCAAACAACTTTAAACATGTTTTGCTTTCCATGTCCCATAATCTAACAGTTTTGTCCATTGAAGAGGAAAGCAATTGCTGCAAATACATAGAAATTAGTTACTAAATTGGCCTACAAAAGCCTCTAATCAAATACATCCTCAACACGTCAACAAAAAAAAAATTGAAATTTATTTCTCCAATGAAGGATTGATGATATTCTTTATTTTTATTGCTTTCGTGATTTGATTAAGGGTTTCGTGCTCAAGTAAGTTTTTTTTTTAATAAAAGGAACCTCGAAGATCTGACCTGAGATTTGGACCAAGAGAGGTCTAAGACATCATCAAGATGACCTTGGAAAGAGCACACGGGTTTGTCCATAAGTGAGAAAACAGTCTCTGGCACGACAACATAGTCAGGGATAGAGCTTCCTTTTCTATTGTTTGAAGAAACCTTTCCCCTTCTCTTTCTCTCTGAAGATCGCAATTGAGTCTCGGAGAGAGGTGGACGATCAGAAGAATTGTTCGCCATGGGGTGAAGTGGGGTTGAATTTGCTTCCTCCTGCGGTCTAGACGACAAGACATCACAATCAACAACTTCCCATATATGAATTATGCGATCTTCTCCCGCACTTGCAAGGTATCGAGCATCAAAACTGAATCTAATACTCCAAATTGATCCTTGGTGAGCTTGAATTTCTTGGCACATATATAGACCAGTGAGCTCTTTATAGGATTTCCCGTGCTGATGGACTTTCGTCCATTTGGATGAAGAATTCATGCTGGATTGCTGCGGCATTAATGATTGATGATCCCTCTCCCTATCAACGATGAACCCATTTATAGAACTTGCAACACCCTTTATGTTCTTCAACCAACCAACACCCTTTCTCTTGCTCGATCTAAAGCTCTTACAAGAAGAAGCATCCGAAGAAACCATCTTTTTCTCACTATCTTCAATGTTGTTATCATGAACTCTAGCCACATTTTCTCGACGCATCAACTCCATAACAATGGGGGAATGACCGACACTCTTCTCAAATTCCTCTATCGTTAGTTTCTTCCCGGTTTGAAGATCACTAAGTTCATTCCATATTCCATTTTCGTTGACCTCGCTGACCATGAATTCTTTACCGGTGTCCAAATTTTTTATCAAACATGATGCATCAGAATTGTCATTGGTAGACAACGACAACATCCGTTCTTCCGTGGCATCAAGGGACCCATTTCCAGATTTTGTTTGAAAGGGCTTGATGGTATTAGCCCGTAATCTCAAATTCCGATTACGCGATGAGGTTGGTACCGAGGATGATCTGGTGAGTTGTTCCCTTTTATGTTTGGCATCTATAGAAGCAGTTGATATGCATCCTTCTGATCTAGATCGAACAATCGTAGTCAGAGGTAAGGGTGGCGGTGAAGGTGAAGGCGATGGCGAAGAAGGTTTTTTCTTTGATTCTTCTTTAGAAGCCGAGATCAAGACTGGTATCTTTGAAGGGGTTCGCTTGAATTCGGCACTTGTGAGCCTTTGAAGCTCCTTATCCACCGACAAGCCCATACCTTGGAGGAGACGTTGGCGGCGATCCTTGATGGACCCGGGCTCGGCCATCCAGATATTGTAGTCGTCCGATATTGAACCCGATGTTGACACAAAGGAGTTGTGGAACTCCACAGGGGGAGCAGAGATGGCGGAAGCAAAAGACATGCGACTGTCATCGTAATCTTCGTCATCATCGGATCCCGAGGAGGCCATGTGGATGGTGACAGCAGAGGAGATCCGATCCCTCGATTCGAAGAATTCGTCATCATCCCCTAATCCGTCCCAATTCATCATCATCATTCTCCTGCTTTCTGCCATTCTTGAATATTAGTTAGAACTCAGAATCAGAGGAAGAGAATTACAAATTTGAATTTCTGAGTTTTGTTTTGTGGGAGAGAAGTAAACGGCGGGAAAATGGTACAACGGTCAAAAAGAAGAGAAAGATAACGAGAATAACGGTTTGTTTTTTGTGGTATGAAATTGTTAAACTCAGAGACGTTATTAGCCAATGGAGAGAGAAAAAGTCCAATTTCTCTGTTTCTCATCGTCTTTGCTTTACGCATCAGAACAATGACTAATGGATACCCAATTTAAACCCGAATTAAGATCCGAACTATTTTCGGTTTTCTTTTAAGAGAACTGCTATTGGCACCTCAACTTTTACTTATCTCTCTCATTGAAGATTCAAACAGACTCTTCAAATAGTACAAAGGTTTCACTCAAATTATAATCTCAACGTTATAAAACGCTATAACACTATGTTCAAATAAAGTATTTGTTTACAATCATATAAAATCCTAAACCCAAAAAATTAGAAATCTTATAAAAATAAAAATAAAAGAGAGAGAGAGAGAGAGAGAGAGAGAATTCTATTGATACACTGACTTTTACTTATTCTCAGTCATCCACTTATTTTCTTTATTTTTAATTGGAGTGTAAAAAGTAAAAGTTGGGGTGCCAATAGCAGCTCCCTTTTCTTATTGCCAGCTCTTAGATCCGAATCCTATCCACATCTCTCTATCTGATCTTGAGTCGTGGTGGAGTAACCTCAAGATTGGACCTCATATCCCACATCACATCTTGACGTGAAAGTGAATAGGAAGCATAAAAGCTTTTTCACTCGTGTATCTGGGGGAAATTATTTATGATTTCCCTACACTTTCACATCACTCGTGTATCTGGGGGGAAATTATTTATGATTTCCCTACACTTTCACGTCAGGGGTGTGCGCGATGTGAGGTCCAATCTTGAGGTCATTATTCATCTCATAATCATCAAGATCCATCTCCTTTACTTACTAAAAAGATTGCTATGTCCGCTCCAGATTTTGCTATTGTCACCCCTAAAAACACCCTTTCTATTAATAGAAAGGTGAGTTATTCTTCTCTGACTTTGTAAATTTTTGCCACATCTCATCAACTAGGCACGTATGCATGATTTCTTCTGTTTTTTTTTTCCTAGGCAAACAATGGATCAGCAGAGGTGAATGTGGCTTCTTCACTGGGATTTGAACCTAGGTAGTGGGATCAACACTCCCCAAGCCTTCTCAAATTATACGGCAGCCAATCACGGTTTTAAATCTCGTCCGATACATTTTGGTAGCGTGCATCAACGAGACAGATAGACAAGTCAAACGTATCGGATGAGATTTAAAGCCATATGTCATTTTTCTCATTGTTGAATGAGACAACTCAACCGTATCAGAAAACTGGTCCGAGAAGACTGTCTAGTTCATGGACGAGATGAGACATCAAAACAGTTTTAAAACCATGCTGTCAATGGGTGCATTTAAGCCCCGCACAATTTATCATGGACCAGGCTATGGTTGTGTATTTAAACCCAATTGGTTATTGGGCTGTGCCAGAACCAATTCACATTTGGGGCCTATATATGATCTCCCTCTCTCTGTGGTCATGCTGCTTATTGGCAAATAACATATATGAACAATCCATAATCTTGCTTTCATTGGTGTGAAGCAATAGACACAGGAAATTGATGTTGGGGTGAGATGGTTCTTGATGTCTAGGTTGAGAATGTTTAGGTTTTTTAGGTGAGCAAGAGAAGAGCCAGCGAATCCACCAATGTACGTGAAAAGGCAGAGATGACCTCTTGAAAATCTATGTAAGTTTATGAGGTAATCTACAATAAGAGGGTTATGGGGATGTGGGTTTTAGATCATTGTAATTAAGAATGGTGAAGATAATGAAATTTCTGCAACTTTTTGTAATAAAAGTTATGTTCTTGCAAAGATATTGAAGCTCTGTCTCTCTCTCTCTCTCTCTGGATAAAACAATTTAAGAAACCTTAACAATCAGAAATCTGAGTTGATTAATGACCTCTCTCTCTCTCTCTTTCTTAATTCTTTTTTGCCCTTTTGTTTCAATCCACTATGTAGACTCTTTTCCCTCTCTTCTCTTGCTCCCTTACTTTTCATTTCTTGCTGTCAGTTGCAGTGACCCCACAACTCAAGTCGGCACAATATGTCCAGCCTTACAAGTAATAATCTTTGAGAAATATGGGGAAGTTTGATCTTCCCCACTTTTTTGCATCTGTGATATCTAATCTCACTTCACACTTAGCATCAAGTAGTTTGGAAAGTCAAACTCAGAAAAAAGGGAGACGAGAGAAACTCTGAAAGAAGTCCATCTGTAGGTTTAATAACAGAATATCCTCGCATACAGTTATCCACATTGATAGACAAGGGCGAAAGCAAAGGAGCGAAAGAAATCAAAATCAGGGCAGTGGAAGCATTTAGCATGCTACGATGGATATCATTGCAAGAGAAAAGATGAATTTTTTTTTTTCAAAGCTGACACAATAAATATCACCTTTGCTTGGGACTCCCTAACTTTCTGCATAGTTCAGAGAAGAAAGGCATCTATGATGAGAACTGTGATATGGAGCTTCTTGGTCTTCTGCTACCCACAGGAGGGGCTTATTATGGCTGCAAAAAATAGAAAATATAATAATAAGGCCTGGACTAAACCTCGTTCATACAATTGTCAAACAAACAGGTTGACCTGGTACACCTGCCATGTTGCCTCACCAATGGACCATCTCTTGGACAGGCCATAGCCCTGGATGATCTGTGAACCAAAGCCCATAGCACTTGTGATCATCCAATCAAGCAACAATTTAGGACTCACCCTCCAAGTGGTAGCCCACCAATTAGACTGTCTGAATTGACAACTTATACCACCGAAACGAATAGTTGTCGACCGTGTCATTTATATCTAAATGATATAAGATGTCCAGTAGGACTAACCACTTCAGCAATACCATAGAATCAAAAAAAAATCTTTCCAGGACCATAGAGGATTGGATTGCAACAAACACAACTTTCCATGTCGAAGAAAAATGGGATCTCCTGTACCATGGTTACTTTGGTTACTGAAATAAGGTCTCTTTGAAAAGTAATGTGTGGGAACACATTTTTTCTGTTGTAAATGCATAGCAGTGGAGGCAACTTTTTTCTGATAAGTGAATTGTGGCAACTGGTAAGACATATTTTCATACCAGACCATTTTCTTTGATAACAGACTTTTTCCCATGATACACCTTTTGTATATTAAATATTCTATGCAATCAAAAGATAAAATTGTACATTTTTACTAAATTGAAATATTAAAGAATGGGACATTGTGAAGAGAGCATAACAATTGAAGAAATGTTCTTATTAAATACTATCATAATGTTTTTATTAAACATAAAAGGGTAAGGTCCAACAGCTAGAGGCACAACATTTGATACAAGTCAACCAGATACACATACTATCATGATATGGAAGTCAGAGAATGGGAAGTATTTCAAAATTGCAGAATTCAATGGCATGACCTATTATAAACAAGCATTCACTCTATTTAGAGAACTAAAAGATACATACCAGGTCGATGCCTTTCATTCCTCATCCTAGTGTCCATCAAGTTGCCTCGACTCCTTTTGATAGATGTCATTGAAAGGGCATGTCGCAATGGATTGACAGAAATGAG
The DNA here is from genome assembly GCF_017979445.1 of Akebia trifoliata. NCBI lineage: Eukaryota > Viridiplantae > Streptophyta > Magnoliopsida > Ranunculales > Lardizabalaceae > Akebia > Akebia trifoliata. The sequence goes on from NC_141381.1 coordinate 32,204,139, forward strand.
CTAATGAGAAACCCACTACAAAAGATTGCAACTAATAACAACAACTATAAGAAGCAATGGTGGGTGAGATTTCCCAATAACCAATGCCTGCACATTGATATCCTTGAAGTATAATCCTTGATAGTAGAATCCCTAGATCAGGTCCTCGTCCTCTTCCTCCTCTACTTCGTCGTCATCAAAATCATCAACAGTGACAGGCTGCCCGCTAAGATCAACATCTACACCATTGATCTGCCTCACAAACTGGCCTCGCACACGAGGCCTCCTCTCAGCAAGTCGCTTCCTTTTGATGTATCTGATCTTCTTGTCGAAACATCGGTCTTTCCGCTTCTGCCTAAACTTGATCAATGCCGCTTCTCTTCTTTCAACTCGACCAGGCTTAACTTCCGTGGAAGATGGGCTTGCAATTGATGGCCGCCACATGTGGGTCGCATGCATTTGTCTTGGTTGCATACATACATTGGCATGGTAATAAGGGAAGGATGTCATCACAGGCACATGAGGACATTGTGGGAGAGAATTGTACTGATGCAGCATAGTCGAAGTAGCATGCTTTGGCATATCATGCAGGTTCCCCTGATACAGTTTAGCTGATGAAGGCATCACAACTTGATTCATCATCCCTGGAAAATAATAGGGCAAAGGAGTGAGTGCTGGGGCACCCGAAACATTAACTTGAGCCTCGTTGCTTGGATGCAACGGTACTGTAGAAAGTTGTTCCTCTTTTGAGTTCCTTCCTTGTGGAAACTCCAATGGCATGGAAGTAGTATGAGACCTCTTGGTGTATGTAGTGTCAGGGCCATTGTCACTGCTAGGAAAACCACTGTGATTTTCACAGTGAGGGTATTCCCATGCTTCTCTAGTTTCATGTCTCTGAACATCAATATCTGCTTGTTTACACCATGCCAGAAGTTTCTTTCCTCTTTCCAAGTGTTCTGACTTGGCAGCGTTTTCATCTACACAGCCAACACCTTCATAGTTGCTTTGGGGGATGCTTGATTTAACATATGTAATGAAGGCTGATGATTCACCAATCTTTAGTTTGCTTTTCTTTGGAAATGAAGATATTTGTCCTGAAAACAACATTGGTAGTAAATTACTTACTTATTTTTCCAGATGGAGGGAGCAAGAGGGAACAATTTATTGTTTTGTTTTTTTGTTATTAATAGTTATAAGATGTCATTCATAGAAATGAATCAACACAATCGAGAGGAGGTGAAGACCATCCAAAAAGTACTAAAGATACAAAGAGAACAGGAAAAACACAAGAAATAGCAACAAGCACCACCGATCAGGGGCGGAGCAAGTAAGGAGCTGGTGGGGGCAATTGCCCCCACAGAACTTTGAGACACCCCTATATTTTCAAATAATTACATGCCCCATTTGTCCCCACTCCCTCACCTCTATATCCCCATTTGCCCCCACACCCTCACCTCCCTCCAATTTCTGCCCCCCCCCCCCCCCCCCCTTTCAATTTTTTGTTGATGACATTGCCTCTTGACCAGGCCTTCTCATATACTAATTGGAAATGACCTAAATATCCTTTTCTTCAACTTCTGACCAAAAACCTCTGAATTTCTCTCTAAAACCATTCATCTTCAAGTTCTTCAACTATACAACTAACCATAGTTTGCCCCCACTACAAGAAAATCCTGGCTCCGCCCCTGCCACCGACAACATCTACTCATCAAAACAAACCACCTCTATATGAAATCTTCAAAAAAGAATTCCCCAAATTCCAGAAAGCTTTTTAAAAAATAGTTTCTCAAAAGATAGCTATTTTGTTTTTTATCATTTTCTTTTCAAAATTTAAGAAGGGGGAAAAGAACTGGAAGCCTTTAAAAGCTGGAGATGTCACCTAAAACATACAATTAAGTAGAAACTGGTGCCGAAACATAAAGAATTGCTCACCCATTTGCTCAGTAGGGTTTGACACATCAGGACGACATTCGGACAAACACCTGAGAGGTGGTTCTACAGACACAGCAACACTCGGCTGAAATGAAGACAGATCACACATAAAGTTGTCATTATAAGTTGCAACATCAAATAATAAAGATAAGCTTCAGGAAGTCACCAAACAGCATGTTTTTACATTTCACATCGGCACCAGGTATCTGTTACCAAACGTTTCATGACTAAGGATTAACACAGGTTTATAGCTATGTGAATAGATCTTTCTGCCAGTGACATTCCTTGGCCTACATAAACAAGCTGAACTAAAACAAAAATATTTTGGAAGAAAACAGATGGGGAGCATATTGATGCTCCACACTCAGGTCAAGAGGGGTTTCCTTTGTAAGAACCTATGTGATAGCACTGGGATCACTAAAATATATTGACCTTGTATTTCATGCACATGGTGCATTTGTTCATCAATAAGACGATTTTCATCAATACATCATTTCCTGTATTGCTCATGGTCCATAACTAACTTCAATAGGATATTCTGACCATCCAACCATTTTTTGTTTTCTTCTGACCATTTACGACGACTTAATTGATAGTTCCAAAATATGCCCAATCAGACAAACTCTATGGTGTACCAATTGGACAAGTCATATTGAAAAAGCACAAGTGGTAGAGGTAGCATATTTATTATAACATAAAACTGAAGCCATAACACCATATCTCATTCGGTTCAAAACAATCCTAAAAATGGGCATGTTACAGAATGGTTAACCTGATTAAGGTGAACTACAAGGCTATGAAGGAATTTACGGGTTCAAAACAAAGTTGTATTATAAAAACTTATGGACCACTTCTTTAATTTGCATCTTCAACAGATTGTTCAAGATGATCAATCATGAAAGATCCAATTCGGTCGTTATGGGTCATTGGACTAGCTTATTTGGTTATTGATTCACACTCATTCTGTTCAAGTATTAGGAATCTAATTTCTAATTAAAGACCTTTATTTAGCTTATTTGTTAGAGACCGCATTGGATCGCGAAATCAATCAACAAGTTGGCGCAATCATAATGAGTAACTAAAACTTCTAAGCAGAGATCTCATTGATTAAAAAGACACAAACCTCATTTCCAAACCATACTTACCTCATCTTCCCATTGTTTTGAGGTGCTTGGTTCTGGAACAGTGCTTCTCCAGGACTTGTCATCTGTGTCATCAGAGAATAGAGTTGTGCTGTTTGTATTTGCATCACTAGGGTCTGAAGCGACCAGATCATAGTCACAATTCAAGACGATCTTATCCGCCAGTCCAAGCTGCCAAAGTAAATGACAATGGAAGTGACTCTCCTGAAATTCCTTTAGAAGCCACTCTAAAGCAGCTAAGTGTCAATAGAAGAATAAATCACTTGGGCCAAGAAATACAAACCATGCGCCTTCTTCTCCACATGTGAGTCCACAAGTTTAATAGCTCATTGGTACGTAATGGCTTCACAAGGTAATCCGCTGCTCCAAGTCTCAAGCACTTGACGACAACAGAAACATCATCTTGAGCAGACATCACTGAGCAAAACACAAGGATTAAAAGAATGAGAAACAATCAAATAAATAAACAAAATAAGAAAAGTAGCTTACTGATGATGGGAATGCGCTGCAATTCTTTATCCCGCATAATGTACTTCAACATCTTCAAGCCTTTGGTTATTGGAAGGTCAACTTCGGACAGTATGATATCGATATCAGGACCCTCTGCATTAAGTGCATCAATCACCTGTCTGGGTGTCCTCACTGAAGTTACTGTAAGGTAATGGACGCTCAATGTTAGTAAGAAACCACATCTTGCACTTCAAGTGAGAAAGTCTCCCATACAATGACAAAAAAAATATAGAAGCTTTCTTGGTAGAGTTTACTGATGCACTCGTAAAAGGTACTAAATGGTAATTGAAGCATTTTTTACATAAAACACATTTGAACAAAATACTAAAGGAAACCACAAAAAATTGTGATTTATGTTAGTTACTAAATATTCATCTTTTTTACATTAGAATAATAGCCTAACATACATATATTTCCTAAACAATAACTTGAACGCAAACAGCCAAAAGGCTTAGTAAGAAGAATCATACTTCCAATATAATTATGAATGTGAATATGTATCGGCATTCTGAATGAAGATCAAGGTCTTAATTTGAGGTGTGTATTGGCATTCTTCATGAAGATAAAGCTTTTTAACTGTGATATCTCTAGCATATTTAGAACATCATCACAAAGTCATCATCACCATCATCCCATACCCCCTGCATGACTCCTATTTTGCCATTCTAAGAATGGCATCAATAGGAGATTAAACAACATAAAGTCAAATATAGATAGTTTGGGTTCGCTTCTAATGAATTGTATATCATTACCTTTCAAGATATAGGTGGTTTACCAGTATATCCACAAGGATTTTCTCTGTGTTTTTCCCCCACTAGAGGTCCTCAAAACTTAATTCCTGTTTGGACAGACTACAAAAAATAGATGGCACCATAGTGCACCCCTCCCCCCCCCCCCCCCCCCAAAAAAAAAAAAAAAAACAAAAGACACAAATTGCACTATTCAGAGATCATCTACATCCAATTGAGGCCCTGATGACTTTACATATTTGCTTCTTTATCTTCTATCTCTATTTTGGTGTCGCCCATTCGGGTGGGATGAGAATGAATTTCAAAAATTGAAATAGGTAGAAAAAAAATTAATGAATAGTGCCCCCTACCAATCTAACTTAGGGCATTTTGTGGGTGGTATTAAACATCATCTTCAAAATATAGGGTATCCAAATCACATCTGGCACACAGTGGAGAACCTCCTTAAAAGATCTCACATGAATTTCCATCTTTGAATCCAATCTACTATAAACTACATGTGTGTACACAAGAATTTCCCAAAAAAAATAAAAATAAATTGCTAATTCCATGTTAACCAAGAACACAAACCCATAAAAGAATAAATGAGGAAATACTCTCCACAACACTACAACAACAAACAAATTGAAAACTCCTAAATTGCTTTAGTAAAAACAATACCTTCATAGGAGCATTTGCAAAGAAGAGCAAAAACTTCTTCAGAGCTTTTAAGGCCATTATCACACAGCAGAATCTTCACTTTACTGCGATCGAGAAAGGGCATATTAGTGCCGCCACCACCATCTTTTCCATGAAGACTCTCCTCGTTATTTTCCATCGCAATTCGATCAAATCCAAATCCTCTCATCACATCACTGTCCCCATTCGTTATCTCGCCATGACCTCTAATTACCAAATTACTCACCAAATCAATCTAGAAACTGAAGCTGACCATTAGTAAACAACCCAAAAGCTTAGATCTACTTAAAAAATTAAAGTTCAATCATTTCTAGAATAATTCTCCCTTCTGTAATTTGAAGATGGAGTGAATTAGGGTTTCGTCCTCTACAGAATCAATCACAGTCTCCATTAATAGATCAAACTCGAAGATATTTCCTCAAAGAATCTAATTTTACAGACAATAAAGAAACCAAAAAATAAAAACAAATAAGCGAAGGGTATCAATCTACGCACAGCGCGCATGTTAGCTATAGTTATCCATAACTAGCAAATAAATTCCGATTTCCAGTTTTCAATCTATCTAACTATCAACAAACCTTCCTACTTCAAGGAAACGGCACACGATAGCATCAAGATCAGAGACTAGAAGCGGAGGCGAGGCTAAATGGTAATATTTGGATCATTGGTGAGATGCTCACATTAGCACCATAAAGCTGATCTGTAATCTCACTCAATAACTCTCGTCTAGTTGGAGAGCAGTCCACGCAGAAAAGGCTGGAACGAAGACCCTTTTTGCTGTGTTGTCTCCACTTCCACGAAATTTATTTTTATTTATTTAATTATTTCGTAAAATTTGTGCTCTTCGCTAACGTGAACCACGTTGTCCAGTGTTTTACCAGAGCCAACCTTTCAAGTTTCAACTATGTAACAGGTCAGATTAAACACCAACCGTCGGATCAATCGATCGAGATTAAGCGGTGCATGTTAGATAGATTTCCACAGACATCACGGAAATGACACACGAGTGAGAGGCACGACGGACAAAGTAAGTAAAAAAAGTACACCCGTGTCAATGGCCGTGTCTTTTAACATTGAGTGACAAGTGATAGAGAAGAAGCCACGTAATGCCTTAGATGTCTCTGCAAAAGATTTAAGCATACGTGGCGTAAGAACGATCAATCAATAAATATCTTAGATTGTGAAACGGATCTGATTGGCCCCAATAAAATCGCTCGCTTGTGCGTATTATAAAACGGAAACGGATTAGTCCCATTTAGAAATCGTTCTGGAATAAAGTCAAAGTAAACAGAAAGAGACTGTAACCTTACTGGTCTGGTGCAGCCACGAAGGCTTGTTCCTCCACCGCTTTCTTTCTTGTTCTTCTTCCTTATCAGAGGTCGATTCAACAGCTTCAATGACCTCCAACTCGGCCTTCAACTCATGAAATTAAGAAAACTCGGAGCAACTCGTTCACGTGTTCATAGGTGGAGTCCAAACTAATAGGTCCAAATGCATTTGGATAATGACACGTACCCCCAAAAATATTTAAATAATTAACTATTTAGATATTTTGTGGATTTTTGAGCTACAATGAGACAAATTTGATTCACTTATTAGCTTCTTTTTGGGACTTTGCGGGATCATTATTATACTCGTGTTCACTTGTTTAGGAAGAAGAGTCATGCAGAGGTGACATACGAGTTACTGTGATTCTCACAATTCTGATATGGAGTTGCATACATAACCGGAGATGATTTTTACTCATATTATGAGAAAATACATTTATGATTATGTGCACATCCCATGTTAGACTTGCGAGAATTGCAGTATCATAGGAAGAATTGAGGTGAACGTAGGGTGACAACGGGTCAGCTTCACATTGCTACCTAGTCATGGAAAATTGATTTCGAGGCACTATTGGATACTAATTTTAATTTTATGATGCCTTAAAATTATATTGTAACACAAATAGTATTAGAAGAGCATAAGATAGGACTTTTATAGTGTTTGCAACCTCTAATGACAGTAGAGGTCCTAAAGACTTAACCTTGAGACACAATTCATTTTTGGAAATTGATGTATTTGGGCCTCTAGACCACTCGACTAATCTTCGAGGAGGCACGTGTGGTTCCTTTCCTTACATACATCAAGTCATTTTTGGGATAAATCCTTCAAGTTGGTCCCTAAAGGGGGATTTGAATGCTAAACCTTCACTTCCTGAAATTGATGAGTGGTCTTGACCATCTAATCAACCTCAGAGGTTAAACTTGAGACATCTCATGATTAGTCATAATATCTATAAAATGAAATAATTGGTCATCATCCGAATAAAAATAAATCACATTACAATAATCTACACACGCTTCTGTAATCTTTACGAATTACCCATTTGTCGGACGAATACCTATTAGGCATCCCAAGAGGACTCGATTCTTATTAGGTCCTAAGATGACTGTCTAGAACTGAATTGAAAAATGGTCACATCCAAGTTGGTAGATCCATAACCACCTAATCAATTTCAGATACATGAGTTAATCGAGTAACCATTGACGTCACTAGCTTAAGAGTCGAGAGCGAGCAACATTGTCCAAACCGACATCATGGTAAAAAATGATTCTGCAATCCAATCTTGCCAATGAGAATAGCCAAATTTGTATGATCCACTCAAATGCATCTTGATTATCGACATTCGTTGATGTCATCCTTAGTTAGCCCCATCATGACCATAACAACAAGCTTAAAGAAGATGGGGGGCATGTCATATGATATGAAGCCTTTCTTTGTTTGGAGTTGTGACACTATACGACGTAGGGTTGGCAATGGGTCGGCTAATATTTGTTTACTTGAATCATCCAACCCAATTTATTCAAGTATGGGTACGGTTTTTTTTATTTGGTTAAGAATTCTGGTAAAATTAAATTATCCATAATTATTTTGTCTAATTTTTTTCCAACTATGGATATGTGTCCTATCTGATCTAAATATCATTTTATCCAAATTTAAAACACTAAATCACTATAAGATATATGTGTAACTCAAAATTAAGGTTCTTTCATCCACCTCACGATAAGGTATACATATCCGACTCTGATATTTGCTTGAAATTTGTGTAAAAATTAGATATGGATATCTTTAAAAAAAATTTGGATAAATAATTGAATTTGAGTATCCTTAGCAAAGTTGGGTAAAAAGTCTTATATGGATATTCAAAGCTACAATTAGATACGAATATGAATATATACTTCATCCAACCCACAATATGCTCTTGGAATAATTAATCTTATTGAATTCATCATCTAAAGCATGCCCATTTAACATTCTACTAAATAGGGGTAAGTTTTTAGAAAAAAAGGGGAAGACAATTCTATACGGAATTTGTAACATGAATATGCTTTAACATAATTATTTCTAAGAGTATGGAGAGGTAGTTGACATTTGCAACTAACTAAATAAAAAATATTATGATCTTCAATCTTGACAATCAGTAATTAGTGCCAATTAAATTGTGATGGTTAAGGATAAATCTTGAGGCACCAAAGATTGCTCAAATGTTTATCCCACCACGTCCCATTAGAATTTTCAATGTTAATAAGGTATATGAGTTATTGCGACACTGACAAACAAAAAAAATCCATTGTTATTGCTCTCATGAAAAAAATTCTTTCTTAATTACCTCCCATGTGGACAAAATCTTGGCTTCACCCGTCCCACCACATAACATTATTTAACAAAAAAAATTATTGACACGCCATGAACTCTAAGGGTGGGTCAGAGTGGAAACAAAATTTCAAATTTTGTTTGTTTATATGGAATGCCCAAAAAAAAATTTTAAAATTTTTAGAGATGCCCCTAAAAATTCAAGGGCCTTTAAAGTTTGTTGGCGTGTCAATAAAATTTCCCTATCTAACATCAGATAAAACTAATCCTTTTGTACTTACTAGCACCTTGGATTCACGTTGGTCGTCCCTTACATATAGGAGTCGGCCTGGATTAACATTGAAATTGACATCGTTTGGGACATTGGAATGCACAAAACCACTCATATCTCGATGAAAAAATCTTTGGTTCTATAGACACACCCACCTCTGCAATGTCTGAAATGATGTCAATTTCAATGTTCCTTCACCATTTTCCAAAGTATAATTCCTTCAAAGATTTGGGATACACTGAATGCGTGTTGACGATTACGAAAAAAATTAATTATAAAATAGCTTTCTATTATCACATCAAACAGGGGATGTAGCTCACATGGTAGAGCGCTCGCTTTGCATGCGAGAGGTACGGGGTTCGATACCCCGCATCTCCAGTTTTCGGAAATTTCACAGCCCACCAAACTCGTCCTCTGTCCCATTTCCTCATTTTTTCATTGTTATATACGCATTCTCCTTAAAGTTGCCAAAATTATCTTCCAATCCTTATTTGGTTTTTTTACTTCTTTTAAAAATCTTCTTCAATAAAATCTTTATTAATAATTTCAAAATACTATTATTAAAAAAATATATTATTATTATGAGTCCTGGTAATATGACTCACCAAGTGGCATACTTATGCTCGGGAACTGTAGATTTGTATACCTCAGGATACACGGCTTTCTTAGGATACACTTTTTTTTGGCAAAATGCAATCATGTATCTTGAGATATAAAGTTCTACGGTTTTTGAATTTGTCATGTCAGGGAGTCGATTGAGTATGCCACCTAACGAGTCATATCATCACGACTCTATTATTATTATTATTATTATTATTTCTTATTTCTTATTTCTTAATTAAAAAAATCAGGTGTCCCCTGTAACTTTTGACTTTGGCTAAGTCAATAATAAAAAAAGTCAAAATCATATACACCCATGAGCTAGATAGTTATTTTTATTTCTTATCCTTTTAGGCATCGAGTTACATTCTCTTTCTAGGCCATTGATTGACAAACATTTGACCAACAAAAGTCAAATCAGTGAATTCCTAGGGGTTGGGGAGATGGCTAAGACCACGTCTCAAGAAACGGTGGTCTTGAGTTAGAATCCCTCCTAAGGGCCAGTCTCAAGGATTTATCCCATAATTAAATTACTTTGTGCATGGACGGGGAGGGGATTGCACATGCCTTTAGTATTGGTTGAATTAGTTTTTTTTTCATTATAAATCCAAATATTCTATTTTTTTCTTTCCTTCGTCCATGTTAAATCTTTTGGTGCATTTAACATATTCATGGCCTACACCAACCTACATTCATTGAATAGTTCCATGTGATTGATTAGGAAAGAGAAGAACAAGAGAAGGTTTTGGGAGAAATTGAACACATGGAATTTGGAGTACAAAAGTCAAGGGTTTTTACAAGGTGATGAATTGAAGATGAGATTAAATATGTTAAAATTTATAATTTAACATAAAGGTTAATAACTTGAAGATGAAAGATTTTACCTTCGTCTTCAATCTTAATATGTCATCTACTTCAACCATGAAACCACAAAGAGCAGCATAGGATTTTTGGAGAATGAATTTTTGGGTAGAAAAATCAAGGGTTTTATACAATACATTGATGATGTAATGAAAATAAGGTTGAATAAGTTAAAAATAGTTTCCCTATAGTTTAACTACTCAAAGAGGACAACTTTAGGTTGAGGTTGTAGACGAGCATTTTGGTCACTTTACATTAGTTTGATAGTGACTTCGACAAAACCTTGAAGATGGATTTTTGTGTAGAAAAATCAAGGGTTTTATATTATACATGGAAGATGATGTAATCAAAATGAGGTTGAATAAGTTAAAAAGTTTCCCAATACTTTAACAACCCGAAGATGATGGTTTTATGTTGAGGTTGTAGACAAGCATTTAGGTCACTTTAAGCTTAGTTTGATAGTCCCTTCGACAAATTCTAGGTCAAGGGGGCACACCATCAGATTGAAAACACAAGGGTATCTCTAATATTGTCCAAAAGATAGAGATAGGTAAATCGCTCTTTAATTTATCCATTTTGATTCTGATACAAATGTTTTGGACAATGGGAATCAATTAATTATCTAATTTTAGGAAAGTTTTTTTTCCCTTCATTTTTTACTTTTCTATTCAAAGAACTTAACCCACTTATGGAATGACAACCTAACTTGTACAAGGTTTGAGGAGTCTTGGGATGTAGTCATCAAAAATTGATTATGAATATAATGAATCTAAAGTGGTTCTTTATTAGTTTCCATGGGTGAGTTTTGGTCGGGCTTGGTTATGCCTTAATCCAGTCCTAAAGAATGTTGTATCTTAGTCCTATCTTTTACATCTATCAGGGCAAATTTGGTTATGCCCTAATCCGACTCCAATGAGTTTGGGTTGGGCTTGGATTGATTTTTGGACCAAGCATTTCTCAAAATCATTTGGAGTCAATTTGATATAGTTTGTCATCAAAATATGATTCAATCTCCTACCTTTGTTGAGTAAAAGTTAGAAAAGAGAGTGAACTTGTTATTTTATAATATATTTGTATTATTTTTTATTGTGAAATTATATATTTAACCATACGTAATAGGTTCATGATCAACCTCAAGGGGTTGGCCTAGTGGCAAGTTGAGCCTTGATAAGCTCCTCATGAAGGATAGATCAAGTGCTGTCAATTAAATTGTGAAACAAGGATTGTCAACTATCCTGACCCAACATAATATATGTATATAAAATAGGGTTGCAACCTAGGGTAAACCCAAGTAGCAAAACCTTCAACCATATCATAGGACCTAAGTTCATGAACCCAAGCTCAACTCGAGCTTGATATTCTAAAATTGGATTGATTTTTGGTTTGCTCAAGTTAGGTAATTTTAGACGATTTACTCGGGTTGGGGGAATTGGGCTCATTGAATAATCAAAATTTTATTTTGATTAGTAAATAAGTTCATATTTTATATTTTAAAAAAAAGATATACAACATGAAAAATAAAACTACTACTAATTAAATTTGCATACAACCCTCAAATCCATCATTGAGAGAATATATAAACAAACCATACTAAACCAAAGTTCACACTAATATAAACTAATTGTCCAAGAAGTCATAATAATAAGATGAAATAAATAAAAAAAATCGATAATTAATATATATATTAGTATATAGCATCGGGTTCTAGTTGAGTTGGGTTGCTTGTACCCTCAACTCGAATTGAAATTGAGTTGAGATATTATAATCCAAGCTCAACTCATCTTCCACATAACTTGACTTAGGCTCACCCGTCAATCAGGTTGAGTTCAGGCCAACCAGCCCAGGTTGCAGCCCTAATATAAAATATACTAACATGCCATGCTCAACATTGTTAGTCCTTAATCTGGCTTGGCTTTAATGGATTGGATTTTTTTTAAACCTAACCTCCCTTGATTAAACCAAATTAGTCGACCAACGGCCCAATGGACGCCTTTATTTCACTAATAGCATTCTTGAACAGGTAGGGGTGTGAAATAAATACAAAAAGTCATGTGTCATATTGTGAAGAGCGTTCTACCAAAATTTTGAAACAGGAGGCCTGCTTTCATACTTAAAGTCGTCCCACGAGTTGATGACGCATTGACCATTTTAAATCTCCGCATACTTGGTGCGCTACCATAGTTTGGCATCACTCGTAAGGTACATGGTCACCATCATGACCTTCGCATCCTTGGGAAAGAATTAGTTGTTAGGTTGGGCCCTTTTATGTTTAGGTGTAGTTTCGTCAAGATCGATGTAATTGAGCTTGCTTCTGATGAAACTCTATCGGCTGATGAAACTAGATTTTAAGCCAACTTCCTCAGACTCTCTTTCACTAGTAGCATTCTTGATTCTTGAACATCACAAATTTTCAGTAAAAATTAGACATGCATTAATGTTAAGTGGGGGACTAGATAATCACCTCTTACTTTATTGCTCCCTTTCATCCTAATTTTTTTGCTTTATTTTTCCCCAAGTCTCATAAATCTTTTGTATTCTCTTTCAATCATTTATTAGTATATGTTTTCCAAGGCAAAGATGATTTCTTTAAAAAGTACCTAAACATTACTTTAATTTTATGGGACCATCATTAATATAGGAGAAGTGAAGTAGTGATCTTGCACTTGCACTTTCTATCAATCTACCAGACCATAATTTTTTCTTGTCCTTCCTCGATCAACCTTCACAACAACCAAAAGCATTATGATTTCAAATCGGACCGACTAGTTGCACACAACTAGTAGTTGGTTTGCACACCAACCTTGAAAAATAACATTATTTTATATCTCTATTTTAACCTACTAATTACACTTCATTCTTGATAACAGTTAAGATTCAAATATTCACCTTCTCGTGATTTCATCTTCTCTGCTTATGTAAATGGTAAACATGCTTGTTGTAACAAGTATTTCTTACAAAAATTATTGAACCAATAATAATTAATATGGGCATAGTTAAAGAAAAAAGAACAAAAACAAAAAAATCTAAGAGATGCAATATTTTAATTTTAATTTTGAGTATAATCATCTAAATGGAGTGTAAATGAAAAATTTTAAGTTAGGAAGTGCAATTGGTAGTGAGTGGTGTGCAACTAGTCGTTTCCTTTCAAAAAATCTCTCGTACAAAAGGAAGATTCATTTGATTATTGTTCGTTACTTTTAAGAGTGCTCCACGTGATTCCATAAATACGGAGAGGAGAGAACATGTATTTATAGTCAACATCTCATGAATCGGTCAGTTGTATTCTGAGTTGAGTTGGATCGTCCCTTAAAGAATCATGTAAACCGAGTCACTTAACACGCGTACCGAGTCATTTGCTATTTGCTAAACGCCGAAAACTTAATTAAACCTGAAAGGACACTGTAGCAGACAAACAAGGAGAGAGGGAGAGAGAATCATATTCGGTAATCGGTGGTGGAAAAGAAAGTAGAGGAGTCAGGTGTCAGGAGGAGTCTCCAAAAATATAGACAGCGTGTTACCTCTTTACATCTGTCTGTCCATACTCACTTGATCTCTCCATCTTTCCTGTCTAAATCATTATCAGACACAAATAGATAAGCTAGTCTCTCTTTTCTTTTAACAGATTTAATTAACAAAACAAAGAAGAGGACGAATTTCGTATTCAAGAGTGACAGATTCACACATAGATCGAAGAACAATAGACCTAAAAGAGAATCTCTCAGAAGTCAGAAGTCAGAATTCAGATCAGACTTCTCTATTAGGATCCGATCTTATACGATCGAATCAGCTTTAGATCAGATCTGTCATCTGTACAGATCTGCTTGGGGAACTCATGAGTGGAAAGGAAGGAAACTCGGAGGAATCTGGTGGGAGCGGATCGTCGTCGTCAGCAGCAGTAGCAGCGTCGGCGACTCAGGCAAACTCGCCCGGAGTGAAGGAGAAGCAGAAGGAGAAAGCGAGAGTGAGTAGAACGTCGTTGATTCTCTGGCACGCCCACCAGAACGATGCCGTTGCCGTACGGAAGCTTCTGGAAGAAGACCGCGATCTCGTTCATGCCAAGGATTACGATAAGAGGACTCCACTTCACGTCGCTTCGCTTCACGGTTGGATCGATGTTGCCAAATGCCTTATTGAAGCTGGCGCCGATGTCAACGCTATGGATCGCTGGAACAACACTGTAATTCTCCCTTCTCTTCTCGCTTTGTGTGTCCTTTTTTGGTCTAATTTGGTAATTAATAGCCTTTTCTATCTTATTAGTTTGTAATTGGAACCTCTAGATGTTGCAATTATCAATTTCGTGTGCCAGGCATAGGATGGAATTCAATTGCGTGTTCAATAGCTCATAATCAGCTTTCTTGTTATTAGAGTAATGAATAATTGAATATTGTATCCACTTTACGCCTTTTTCAATTATGAACCAATCTGGAAAAAGAATTACATAAACTTCATTGTTAACTGAGTGTGACTTGTTGTCCTGTTTAACTAGTGGGGCTTGTATATTGTTGTGGGTGAGTGTGACTTGTTGAAGTTCTGGAATGGAGGAATTCTGCACATGAGTGAGAAACGAAGAGAGAAAGAGGGGAGAGTTGAAGTGCTGAAGATATTTAAGATTGTACTCGTTGAGTTAGTAAGCATTGATCTTAAGATTATCAAGGACAGTAGGCCAACTATGATAGGAAAAACGGTTAGGATAGCTAGCTTAGGAAGAATTCTTACTTTGGACAATTCGATTCTTCGTGGTTGGATTACGCCTAATTTTTGTCTATGCTTGAGAGATGAGGAATCTGTTAATCAAACTATATTCATTGTCCTTTCTCCTAAGGCATTTGGTTGATTTTTCTTACTTGCTTTCAAATTAATCGGGTTCTAACTCAAGCTTTCTTTGTGCTTTAGAATGGTTGGGCTTTTAATGGTTTCTCTCTTAAAGAAAGACATTTGCGGACTATTCTTTCCTTAGTCATTGCTTGGGGACTTTGGAAAGAGAGAAATAATAAAGAGTTCCAGAGAAAGGAAAGTATCTCTCGCCCAGTGATCATAGAGATTTTGGGCTTGCTTTACTTTAGGTCGAAGTTGAAAAATGATTTCCTGAGAGCATCTTTTGAGGATTTTGTGTTCAGATTGGATTTTTTTTTTCTTCTGAGAAGTATAATATATATTGAAAAGAGGGCATGGAAATGTACAAGGAGGCCGAGAAATCCTCACAGAAAAGAAAAAGAAAAGAAAAAGGAAAACTATAGCCTCAGTGATTGCATAAAGAGTTCAATCTAAAAACAAAATTGTCAAAGGTGATCCTCGTGAACTCAATGTTCTGTTTTGACTATAAGTATAGAAGGCCCAAGATCTCCAAGAAACCTGCGTAAAAACTACTAGTCTTACGGTTGAACACCCTGTTATTTCTCTCGTTCCAGATCCCCCACGCAATAGTTGAAGGAAGTATAACCCACAAAAGTCATTTTCTGGTGTGGAAAGCATTACTGGTCCACCCTTCTAACAACGATGAGAACTTACGAGGAAAGACCCAATTAATACCAAAAAGCCCAAGAAAAGTTGACCACATATTATAAGGAAATGAACAATGAATTAAGATGTGATCGACAGATTCCCCGTCCCTCAAACAAAGGGGACAACAATTAAGAGTGATCCAATCATGAGCAATCAGATTATCCAACGTAAGAATCCTTCCGAGGGAGGCCAACCAAACAAAAAAAGAAATTTTAGATGGAACTGACCTGGACCAAATGATGGATCCCGATAGGGGTCGCTCTACAACCGGAGTAAGCCACTGAAAGAAAGACCTGACCGAGAATCTCAAATCCTTAGCCCAAATCCATTCCCACCTATCCTGTTCGCAGTCGTTAAGGTGAAACGTATGTAGGAGATCAAGGAAAGATGTTACCTTAGTTAGCTCCCAATCATTAAAGTTTCTCCTGAACCCCAAATTCCAAGAAGGATTGGACTCATTACCAATCAAACATTATTGAATTGAGTGGTTCTTCTAAAGAGAACAAGCGTAAAAAGACGGAAATTGAGTAGCCAGAGGCAAAGTGCCGCACCAGCTGTCTTCCCAAAATTTAATTTTGTCCCTCGAACCTGCTTTGAACCTAATCCCTCTCTCGAAATCCTCGCTCACTCTAAGAATCCCTTTCCAAACACTACATCCATACAGATCATTAGCCTCACCGCTATACCATCCTAACCTCCTCTCCCCGTACTTGGCCATAATGACCTTCCTCCAAAGACTCCATTTCTCCTCGCCAAACCTCCAAAGCCATTTTCCTAAAAGCACTCTATTAGCTACTCTAAGACCTTTAAGGCTCAGTCCCCCATACTTCTTACGCATGCAAATCACCTTCCATCTGACCAAATGGTACTTTCTCCTACCGTTCCTATCATTCCACAAGAAATTCCTCATGGGCCTTTCCAATCTTATCTTAACGGACCTCGGTAGAGTAAATAACGAGAGAAAGTAAACCGGGATGCTCAATAAGGTGCTTTTGATTAAGGTTACTTTCCTTCCTTTCGACAGATAGTTGGCCTTCCACATACTCAACCTCTTCTCCAATCTCTCGACCACCCCATCCCAAATTTTGATACTATTATAGGGTGGTCCCAAAGGAAGGCCCAGGTAAGATGTGGGCAAGGAGTTGTACCCACAACCCAAAATTGTGGCCAACAAATGAATATCATGCACCTCTCCTACTCTAAAAAACTTGTTTTTCTGCAAATTAATGTGTAATCCTGACATTGCCTCATAACAACACAATAAAACGCGAAGCACCTTCACCTGGTCTCTCGAGTGCTCCAAAAAAATTAGTGTATCATCCGCAAATTGTAAGTGAGAAATCAGAGGTCCGCCATTCACCCTAAACCCCGACAACTTACCTAACTCAACCGCTCTTCTAAATAATCTGCCCAGGGCTTCTACTATAATAAGGAACAAGAAAGGAGATAAAGAATCCCCTTCTCTCAACCCTCTCGAGCCCCTGAAGAAACCAGGTGGACTCCCGTTGACAAGAATCGAAAAAGTCACCGTTGTGACACATTTCATAATCCAATTGATCCAATTCTTCCCAAAACCCATCTTCCCCATCATGTACTCTAAGAAATCCCAATTCACATGATCATAAGCCTTTTGTAAGTCAATTTTCCCTATCAATCCCTTTTTCCTGGTCTTCAACCTATAATCCAGACATTCATTGGCCATCAAAACTCCATCTCGAATTTGTCTACCCCTGATGAAAGCCCCTTGCTAGTCCTCAATCAAACTAGGGAGAACTGTTTTCAACCTCGTAGTTAGCAATTTTGATATTATCTTATACACCGAGCTCACCAAACTAATTGGTCTGAAATCTCCTATCTTATCTGCCTGGGCTTTCTTAGGGATTAAAACCACGAAAATACTATTTAAGCCATAGTCTAAACACTTCTTATCTTGAAATTCCTTGACGACCTCCATGAAATCTTTCGAAACAACATCCTAGCAATGCTTGAAGAATTCTATATTAAATCTATTTGGCCCCGGTGCCTTAACCCACTCATTGAGAATAGGATTGATTTAACCTCCTCCTCCCTATTTGCCTCTCCAACCACTCCTTCTTCGTCTGATTCAAGGACTTGAAATCTAGATTCTCCGGACGTGGTCTTAAGGGTTCCTTCTCCTTGTACAGGTCTTCGTAAAAACTCGTCACCCCGTCCCTAATTTCATCTTCTCCAACCCTCAAGAAATCGTTGATGTAAAGTTTGTCGAGTTGATTACTTCTATGGAAATTGGCAACTTTGTGGAAGAATTTAGTATTATTGTCCCCTTCTTTCAACCATTTGACCCTCGATTTTTGTTTCCAACTTATCTCCTCCATAAGTGCCACTCTTTGGAATTCCGGTTTTAACTCCACTCTATTACTTCTTTCCTCAAGACTCAAATACCTTTCTTCCTCTTTTTTGTCCAAGGTTTCAATCTCTCTTAGAATCTCCTTTTTTTTTTCCCCATCTATGCTCCCCAACACCTCTTTATTCCACTTATTCAACTTGTCTTTAAAACATTTGAGCTTCTCCTTGAACACAGAACCCGGGTTTCCCCTAGATGGGCATTCATTCCACCAAATCCTGATTAGATCTAAGAAGTTGGGTTGGACCAACCACATGTTTTCGAATCTGAAGGGGAGAGGGTGTTGTCTAGGGTAGCTTGCTTCCAGAAAGATAGGAGTATGGTCAGAAACTGGGTTGGGACTGGCCAATTGAACCACATTTTGAAATTTATCCTCCCACGCATTGTCTACCAAAAACCTATCTGGTCTGGACATCGTAGGGTTACCTTGGTTGTTAGACCACGTGAATCGTCTACCCAGAAGAGGGAAATCCATTAAACAATGTCTACCTATAAAATCGTTGAAATTTCTCATCCCCTTAGATATGATAGATCCCCTATTCTTCTCATACGTCAATCTAGTGACATTAAAATCCCCACCCAGCACCCAAGGATCCTCCCAATAACCTGCAACATCGTCAAGTTCCTCCCAAAATTGCAATCTCTTATTACTGATGGTTGGGCTGTAAATCCCTGAGAACACCCATTGAAAATCTTCATTCTGGAGCCTGCACAAAATAGAAATCGAAAATGCCCCTACTAAACTGTTTGTCACTTGGATCCTTTCTTTATTCCAAATCATAAGAATCCGACCGGCGGAGCCTAAACCAAGAAGGGCTAACCAATGGGATTCTCTTTGTGATGTGTAACTCTCTTTGGGGTTTGGCTGTTCTTTGTTTTCTTCTTTTTTGGGGGCCATCTTAGTTTGCTTTGCACATTATCTCCTCTCTTTAAAATATATATATATATATATTATTACACTTATAAAAAAAAACGATTAGGATAGTTTGTTGTTTGCTATTTATTAATAGACAACTTTCTTCTTTTGGGTAATGTTCCCATCAGGCAATATGTGGGCATTATAAAAAAGGGCAATACGAGTCTGGTGTTTAGCATTTTGGGATTGGTAGAGAATAACATTCTCTCTCTGGAAGAGTGGCACAAGATGTTAGGAGGTTGCATTAACATCAATGTCCATCCGAACGACCTAGGTGTGAAGGCACCCAAGTGCCCCTAGGTTTTAAAGCTCCCTTAGAACCTCAATGAGTGCCAAGTGACTGATGGGGAAAGTAGTTGATATTTGTGAATGATATAATCAGGTGATCAACCCAACAATTATGATCATTATAAAGTTTAGCTAGGGTAATGAAAATGACTTTCAGAAGTTTGGATAGGATCTAGGGGAATATGAAGAAGTCGTATTTATATAAGTCCCATGAGGGAGGCTTGAATTGAATTCTAAATTCAGAGTGAAAATTTGTGATTAGTTCTGTGACCTTGTCCTCAATTTGGTGAAACTCCAGCATTCATCATTTATTGCAGGAATACTCGTTTCAGTCCATGGTTCTGGTGGAATCTACACCTAGCCCGGATTTAAGCCAGATTGCTAGAAGAACCACCTGAGGAGGACACAAGGCTGGGAAATTTGAAGCGTGGGCCTTTATAATTGTAATAGGATAAATATTGGTGCAAGAAAGAAGGATAAAATAGGTTTTAGGAGGTTATTTGGTTTAGAGAATCTTCTTCAGCCAATGCATTCAGGACTGCACGTCGTTAGGGGAATAAAGTTATAAGTTGCTTTAATACATGGAATGCTGTTGTTGTGCTCAAAACTTTGAAGAACATGGAAGGGGATGAAATTGGTCAATGTGGCCTATAGCCAAAATGGTATATATTTTTTCCTTTTGATTGACTTGTTTGTGCTGCATGCTTTTTTTTTTTTTTGAAAACCTGTTTCATAATTTGATTCCCCCCCCCCCCCCCCCCCCCCCCCCCCCCCCCGCTTCTCTCTCTCTTTGTGTATAGCTTTTCACTCCATTCTTTCTAACTTTCTTTGGGATTAATGTTGTTTTTTTTTCTTACCTGGAATGAGGTTTGGGAATTTTATCCCAAAATTTATCCACCACTTCACCAGAGACTTTGAAACTTTTACATTTAAAATTCTTTTACATGTTTAGTTTAATTCTTTGGGACAAAGCTTTGATGATATTATGTTCAGTTTACTTTTGCCTAGTCTTTATTTTGTCTTCATCATCTTGAGTTGCAATAATTTGGCCTTTCATTTAATCTGGTTTCCTGTTGACAGCCCTTAGCAGATGCAGAAGGAGCTAAAAAACCTAGCATGATCGAGTTGTTGAGATCGCATGGTGGCTTGTCTAATGTAAGTTCAGGATTTCTACCAATAATGTGATCTGGGTTGTGGTAGTGATTTCTACCAGCTTTTGGACAGCTAGTGGCTTCTTTACTAATCATAGTAGTGGAACTGATTTTCAGAATTTTTATGATTCGACCACATAGAAAATACTTTTTTGTGTTCTGATTCTTGCTGATATTAAAAAAACATGTGGATATTCTTATTCTTTTCTCCAAACTTCTCCGATATTCGCGCAAGTAGAAAGTTGGCTTGATGGTCTACCACCCTATAAAAAGCCAAATTGGTTTCCTGATATCTTTATTTTTTGTCTTAATCTTTGTTCCATTACTTTTTCCCATAATTTCATATGGTGTGACTCATAAGTTCGATGCCCAATAATGCAACTTTTTTGTGTCATGTTCTTATATGGAAGTTCTATAATATTTCTTCTTGATTCATCCAATATCTTAAAAACCTTACTTCTTTTGATTTCCTTTGCTTTTTTCCCCTTGCAACTTTTTCTTTTGTAAACAAGCTTTTGATCTAGTGATGCAAATGAATTAATGACCCATCTGAAAGTTTCCCATTAGATCAGACCCATAAAATCACTACCCCAACTAGATGATACATAGTTGTAGATTCAAACTGAAGTGACATCATTTCATCTAATTTTTTTATTTTCTATAATTGTGGGTTACACATATTAGGATTCCATTTTTATTAAATATGCAGTTTCATTATTCCCCGTCAGCTTCTTGTCTATTTTACTTAAATAGATGTATCATTTCACACTGGTTGTTGCTGTTGGTCTGCTTGATATTAACACAATGCCAACTCAAATTTGCCTTCTTGTTTTTGGGCCTTAAATCCAAGTGTTCCTTCTGCAGGGAAAAAATGGCAGCCATTTTGAACCGAAGCCAGTTCCACCCCCTCTTCCGAACAAGTGTGACTGGGAAATTGACCCTGCCGAACTGGATTTTTCAAATTTTAGTTTGATTGGAAAGGTGAGCTTTTTATTTGTCAACTAATATAATTTTCGTAGTGGATGGTAGGAACCAGAATATAGAAACTCTCTGCGGAATTTTATTGTATGAATGGGGTGATCTGTATGCTTGAAGTCTGATATTTGGCTGATTTATTAGAATTGAAAATGGTGGCCTTGTTACTGGACTGATACTTTGGATTTCTGTTTCTATACTCCTTGTCACTGGATTCAAGAAGAGTATGTGGTATTTGATGTTTTATAATCATATATACCTTCAATTGCCGACCCCTATTTTTGGTATAAGGTTTTGATCATGATGATGAATGCCTTCCATTCTCTTAAAATCTGTCTTGTAATTCTGTTGTTACATGATACGTGTCTTTCATACCTTTTATTACTTTCATATATGTCATCTTTCATGCTACTTGAAGGAGTAACTGTTTGATCCCTTTCCATAGTGATTTTGTTCGGTGTGTGTAATGATAAACTGAAGTACAAGTGTTGGGGCCTTTTCGGGATGCCATAACACATGGAAAAAAAAAAGGTTTTTACTAAGTTGGTGCCATCATTGATTGGATGTCTCTTTCCATGGGTAGGAACTACAAGGCACCAATAGAAGGCTCTCCAAATGGACAGACCAAAGTATGTGCAAATAGGAAATAAGTGCCACCAACATTTTAAAGTAATCAATAAGAAAATTTATGAACATGCCCCGTTAATACATCATGTGATAGAGCTTTCCTCACTTTAGTTTATTCGAAGTATATGATAATTAGATAAATTTATTTAATATCACTAATTAGTTATCCCATTGGGATGGCACAGATTATTATAATAGTTACTACAGCTTGCAAGAATGGGTTGCTATCATTTTGATTTTATTTTAATTATGTTTTACCCTCTTTTTGATTAGGTTTGTATTTTGGGATTTCTCGTCTCTTTTCTAATGAAATTTTAACTTATCAAAATTTTATTTTATATTAATTATATTCAGATCATTTTATTTGTCTAGTTAATTTATTTATGCTGGTTGAAATCTGATCTCTGCAACAAGCCATAACTAATGAATGTATTATATTAACTGTATGTTTGGTTACTTCATCTCCAAGGTTTGCTTTTATTATTGTTAATATATATGCTTGTAGGGATCTTTCGGAGAGATTTTGAAAGCTAGTTGGCGCGGAACTCCTGTAGCTGTCAAACGCATTCTTCCTTCTCTTTCAGATGATAGATTGGTGATGTAAGACCCTTTATATGTGCTGCACTGCCTATTTCCCAGATGTTTCTTTTTTTCATTGTGTAGTTTTGTACTTCTCATTTTATGGTCATACAGAGCCTTCACAATTGTGCACTCTATGTATAAGTAAAATTGCAAAGAATGTGAGAATATTTGTTGGGTCTATTAGAAACTAAAACTAGTTCTTGTGATTCAGTCAGGACTTCAGGCACGAGGTCAATTTGCTAGTGAAGCTGCGCCACCCCAATATTGTACAATTCCTTGGAGCAGTCACTGAGAAGAAACCTCTAATGTTAATCACTGAGTACCTACGAGGGGTATTATGAATGCCTAAGTCTCATTTGGTGGTCGAACTCTTTATTGGACTCACCTTCTTAAAATAACTGGATATGTTTGTGTGCTATTTTAGGGTGATCTCCATCAGCACCTCAAGGAAAAGGGTTCTCTTAATCCATCAACGGCAATTAACTTTGCATTAGATATTGCCAGGTACTCAAGTTTGTAAATTACTTCTACTTAAGCATTCTGGATACTGCCTGCATCTAAAACTGGTCCATCAATTGTTCACATTAGGGGATTTAGTATGACACACATTCATCCAGATAATTAGGAGGAAAATCATTATCAGAAGGAAACAGATATGATAGGAATGATTTATTATTTTGAAATATTTCTTCTTCTTTATTTATTTTTAATTTTTTTAATAGCTTTCTCCCCTCTATTCCTTGCAATGTATAATATCTAAGTATTTGAGGCCAACTTGACAGGCCCAAAATCCAATACGAGTCAAGGTGAATAAGTATTTCATCAGTCCTTGGGCATTCTTAAGTGTGGCAGATGTCTATCATCCAATACACTATGTACACCAAGGAAAAATATCAGGAGAATATATACATATATCTGGAGAAAATGTCATTTTTTAAAATGTATAAGAGCTTGATGCATGATATAAGTGTTATGCCTACTTGCTTTTTGCTAAGCTGGTTAGATACATATAAAAAAACTGTCTGGAGGGAATTTATTAAAGACTGGGAATCAGCAAGTTAGCGATATGTAGCCTTAAAATGAATAAAAGGTTACCCTTTAGGCTAACTTAATCAAATTGATGTCCATGCTGATTGTAGTTTGATCTTATGTGGACAGAGGCATGGCTTATCTCCATAATGAACCAAATGTCATAATTCACCGGGACCTAAAACCAAGGTGAGTTCAATTGGTAAATGTCGGAAACTGTATTGCTTATATTGACTTTAGTTTTGCTCTGAACTTTTTTTTTGGATTCTAGTTTAGTGGCTTATAATTTACTTATAGAGGAAAATGATCTCTCTTCCATGGAGGTTGTTGAGTGGATCAAGATTAACTTTTGTGACAGTTTATATCCATCTTTACAAACAGTTATGTCTTGATTTTGTTTATTTAAATCATCAATAATATGATGTGGACAGCATCCACATCCTGTATTATTTGGGAATAATTGGGGTTGTGCTGAATTTGATAAAAATTATCAGGAATGTTCTCTTGGTCAACTCCAGCGCAGACCATTTGAAGGTTGGAGACTTTGGATTGAGCAAGCTCATCAAGGTTCAAAATTCTCATGATGTGTACAAAATGACTGGAGAGACTGGAAGTTGTGAGTATATCTTTCAAGCTTTTTTGTTTTTTTGTTTTGTTTTTGTGTGTTAGGGAAATGAGATATTTACATACTTAAAACTTATTCTCCTTTGTTCCCCATGGAATGAAACATAAGACCGGTATATGGCTCCTGAAGTATTCAAGCATCGGAGATATGATAAGAAGGTTGATGTTTTCTCTTTTGCTATGATATTATACGAGGTAATTTTTTTTGCTTAAGTAATAATTATCTGTTGGAAATCAGAGAGATATATTTGTGTCTTGTTTTCTAATTCATGGCTACTGAACATTTTGTATAGATGCTTGAGGGCGATCCACCATTATCAAATCATGAACCTTATGAAGCAGCAAAATATGTGGCAGATGG
Source organism: Akebia trifoliata (assembly GCF_017979445.1). Classification (NCBI taxonomy): domain Eukaryota; kingdom Viridiplantae; phylum Streptophyta; class Magnoliopsida; order Ranunculales; family Lardizabalaceae; genus Akebia; species Akebia trifoliata. Next base: position 32,228,938 of record NC_141381.1, read on the forward strand.
ACATAGACCCACATTTCGTGCAAAAGGTTACGTCCAAGAACTGAGAGAGTAAGTCAACTCTAAATGTTGTGTTTTTGAAGGAAAAATAAATTGTTGCTGATTTACGTCAAGGCCACAACATTCATGTCCATCGTGGATTTTGTTTGATATATATTGAAACTCTTAATAAGATGATCATGTAAACTTCGTGGAAATTGTGTCAGATTTCCCATTTAGTATCTTTTGGTTGTGAACAACTGTATTCTCATTTTATATGTATTGGATGTTTTAGGCTGACAGAGCAATGTTGGGCTGCCGATATGAACCATAGGCCTTCATTTCTGGAGATCCTCAAGAGGCTCGAAAAAATAAAGGAAAGCCGACCAACAGATCATCACTGGAACATCTTCAACACATAATAGTCGAGAGCCATGACTAGGTTCAACCTGTAAATAGTGCTTTCCCCCAGCATTATCTCCTTCACTCATTACAGGATTAGGCACAGATGGTTGTGAAGACACTCCAGTAATTTCTGAGATTCTGACTTCTGTTTGTGATGGGTTCTCTGTTGTAGCTGTTGTTTATTTAAGAATGGATTTTACGCCCCAAAGTGCTTTATGCCGTATTCCAAGGTCAGATCAAGAGGTTCATCGTCACCAACTTATTTAAATGTTTGATCTAACTATGGTTCCATTCTCCGCATTATATTTGATTCATGTTCAAGTGGTCATCATAAGCTGGAATGGACACCGTTCGGGGTTGCCCATTATTTATAATTTTATATAGCTGTCTCTAACACTGAAAGAGTTGGTATTTCAGTTACAAATTCTCTTTTTTTTTTTTTTTTCCTTTGGGGTTAATGTTTGAATTGTTTGATGCTGTATAAGATTCTGACTATTTCGCATTGTATGGAATTTCATTGAGAATAGTTGCTCTGGGTTTAGCATACTTGTTTTGGGTAATTTTTTGATGTTGTAAAATTCATTCACAGAGAGTTTGTCAATGGTGTGTCGTATGGCTCACCAATCAGTTCTTACACCCCGAGAAGCTTGTGAAAGATCAGAAGGTTCAATTTTCTTTTGACATTTGAGATTTTTTTTCGAGTGGTACTTGATATCGGAATGTTTATTAGAGGTAATGCTTTTAATTAAGGGAAAATTAATTAAAGGACTCTGGTGGAGGGATTTATTTCTAAGTAGTCCCTAAGTTTTGCTCGCTAGTTTGATGGGAAATTTAGTAAATTTTTTATTTCTTAATGGTCCCTCATTATTGGCAAACTCACTGCATTTCCATTTTTTATTTATTGTCAAATTTGATGTTTTTTTATTTAGTGTTGAGTTCATATATTTTATTGTTGAACTCACCACTATTTACTATTGAGTTCACCACTCTTTATTTATTGTCGAAGTCGATGCTTTTTACTTACTGTCGCATTCATCATTTTTCAAATAAAAAGTAGTACATTCAACATTGGTGAAATCCGCCCATTTTCAATTTTTGATTTTTTTATATTAAAATACATGGAAGATTGATTAAAAACATGAGATAACGACTTCTTTAGATGTTTTCAACCCAAAAGAACCATTCTTGATCGATTTTTATCTAAAAAAAAAGAAAAGAAAAAGTTGAAAAAATTCTAGTTTTTTACATACATCTTCAAAATGTTTGAAAAAAATCTTTGAAAATGGTTTTTTTTTTTTCTTTTTAAATCCTTCCAATGGAATAGAGTCTCCGAAATCCGATTGAGATATTAAAAAAAAAAAATTAGATAAAAATGATGAGTTTGAATGATTAGGACATTCAATCGTGAAAAATGTGTGAGATGACATCCATTGTTAAGAAAAGAAAAGTTTTAATGGACTATTAAGAGAACCCCTCAAAACTTAGGGACTATTTAGAAAAAAGTCCATCCACCAAGGGGTAAGGTGACACTGATTAATAGTACGTTGTCTAGTTTACCCATTTACTTCTTTTCTCTCTTCTCGATGCCCAAATCGATGGAGACCTGCATTGAAAAACTTATGATTTTTTTTTTGTTTTTGGTGAAATGATAAGAGGAGAGGTAGAAAAAGAATTGGAAGAAGAGGAAGTGCAAGACTAAAGAGATTTATTGTTAATTCTTTTTACAAAGTCCTTGTAAGGTCAACAAATTCATGCCCAACATTTTCCATTTGGTCATTTTTTATTCCGACCAAAACATCCTTTTTCAATTGGCATGTCTCGTTAGGGAGGATTCTCACTTTAGACAAGGGAAGAGAATACTCTTATTCATTACTCTTTTTCATGAGGTATTTGGTGTTCTTTTCTATCCTTTATTTATATGAGTTGGGTTCTCTCCAATAATTTTTATTTTTTTTCTAAAAAGGTGAGGTTATAATATCTTTTTTAACAAGAAGAGGCATTTGTAGTCTATAAAAAAAATGAGCACATGGTCTATACGAAAATTGGACTAATGTTCTTTTGGGCTAAGTTAAATAAGGAGTTTTTTGAGGTTTTCTTTGAAGATTTTGTGTTAAGATGGGATAGTTTGTGTAACTCTTAGTATGGTTTCTTTGATTGTTGTTTCTCTTTGATTTTCGTTTGTATTTCATGTTTGTTGATGTTGTCCTTGCATTTTGGTTTTTTGTTTTGAGGACTATCTCGGTCTCCTTTGTACTCTTTCTCGTTTTACTTAATTATAAAATCTTTATAATTCTAGAGGTTTTTATTGATTAGAACATAAGAAATATGGGTAATTCTAATTATCTTATCTAGATCCACTCTTTGAATTGTATTAAAGGGTTATCTTCAAACATAATTACTGATTCACAGAATTAAAGGGTTTTCTAGAAGAGGTTAGGGGGTTAAAAATAATTTACCTTAAACTTGAAATGAGGGCATTTAGGTCATTTTCTGTTAGTCTTCCCCAAAGTTGAAATTGTCAAATATTCACCCAAATTTAGAGGGGTTTATATAAATAACCCAACTAAAAATAAAATTACAAAAAAGAAGAACAAGAGATAACGGTTATATTTAATTTACTATAAAAACGACCAATACTTATAACCGTAAGTGTCAGGATCCTATACTCCAGGAATCCACGCAACTACAGTGCTACTGATTTGGTTTAAGACATGCGTAACCGATTTGGTGCCAATTGATATGCTGTTTTTTTTTCTTCTTACGTGACATACAAAAGAGAATGGAAGTCTCTTACTTCAAAATACGAGTTTCAATCTCGAACTCTTGCACGTTATATGGCTACTCAACTTCAATCTCATTTATATGCCTAAAGTTACATGATATCGTTTCACTTTTTAATTTTGATTAATGCAGGAGTGACCTCAGTGGGTGACATATTGTCGTGGAGACACACGCATGTCCATAGATGCATTTTCTGGAGATATGCTTAAATGCATCTATGGACATGAACGTTATCATGTTAAAGATGTCTTCGTGTGTCTCCACTGAAATCACTCCGACACGACTCTTTTATTTTTTTGGTAAGCCTATTTTTAATGAGTTGTTGTTGGCGAAATGTAAACCCAGGTCTCTGATATCATCACTCAAAAATTTCATCAACTAAACAAGTTGACACCTGCATTAACCCTAAAACTTTCGGTTCGGTCCCACTAAATTTCAGCATGATTGATGATCTTACCTTTAAATGGTAGAAAATTATCAGATTCGGTTATTTCTGGTGTGTAGTAGGCCCACAAAAATGTGGGCCACAAGAGGGTGTTATGTGGCTTGTCAAAGAGACATGTTGTATATCTATCTATCCAACTCCTTGGAGCATAGGATTCTACTCCCAAATATAACGTATAACTTCTCTTCTTCGAATTCAATTTTCTCTTATTCGTCTTTTTCTGTCTGAAACAGAGTTGCAGAGTGCACCATTAAAGCTAAAATCTCTCTCTCACTTTAATACTAATTTTTTCATCTAAGATTTTCTAAACAATGAAAATATTTGGGGTTATTCTTATAATGTTTGGGTTTCTCTCTGCTTTAACTCAATCCTTCCTTCTGGAACTTCAATCCGGTCAAACCAAATGTATCTCAGAAGAAATCAAGATCAAAGCTGTATCAGTTGGGAAATACAGTGTCGTTAATCCAAACGAGGGTCATCCGCTGCCCAAAACGCATAAACTTGTCGTTTCGGTAAGAAATATGAAAACCCAACCCTTATATTTCATTTTAGTTCTTGATTTTGTTCTGAGATTCTTAGGGGTTTCTATCTTGGGGAAATTACCAAAGAAGTAGAGAAAATTATCAAATTTTCTGTTTCGGCACACTGTTCATTTTAATTAGACAAAGGCAAATTACCAATTTTGAAATTAAAATTGTTCTTAAATAAAAAAACAGATATAAATTATTAAAAAACCTCTTAGTGTTTTGGTATTATACATCACATTTTTTAGAAGGGCATGCTGTAATTAAACTTGGATTTTTTTGGGGAAATTCCCAAAATGGTAAAAATAATTTTGAAATTTCCATTTCAGTGATTTTAATTTGGATGATGGTAAATTTCCATTTCCACTTTATTTATAAAATAATAATGGTTTTTTCACATTTTAAGTGTAAAAAGATAGAGAGATCACAGATATTTAGTCTAAAAGTGACAATCTCAGTAATAAAAATTAAAGAGATACTTACAAAAAAATGATCAACTTTTGACGAATTTATGATTCCAGCTCACTGTTCATATTAATTACCAAAACGTGAACAATAACTTTTTAGAGTTACTATTTCGCAGGTTTAAAGTGACAATTTCACTTTGAACCTGTGAAATTGTCACTTAAAATCTGCGAAATAGTCACTTCGTTCTGATTTTTTTTTATAACAAAAACGTGATTGTTCACGTTTTGGTAATTAAAATGAAAAGAGCCGGAATCTTAAATAACTCATTTTCAGCTCATGAAATAGTAGTTCTCCCAAAATTAAAACATGAGGTAGCGATATCCTGACATAATAAACCAGGTATTTTAAAGTAAAGTATCGTTTGATATTAACGGCGAGATTGCTTGTATTAATTCCAAAAGTGGCGCATGTTTTGGGAATTAAAATGAACAATGTACCAGAATGAGAAATTTTCCATATTAAGCGCATGAAATGGTAATTTACCCATCTTTATATGATAGATAGAGTAATTTTGGTGATTAATTGAATTTCAGGTTACTTATAATCATGGTAAAAAATTACACTATGCTGATCATGTGGAATCCGGGCAATTTTCTTTTGATGCATCTGAGACCGGTATATATTTGGCTTGCTTTCATGTTCCTCCCAATAAACTGTCATTAACAATAACCATTGATCTTGATTGGAGGATTGGTGCTGCTGCTAATGATTGGCCCGAGTTTGCTAAGAAAGAGCAGATCGATGTAAGCAATTGTTCACTAGAAATTGTTTACTTTTGTTCTCCTAATTGCTTACTCATTTAAAAAAAAAAAAAAAAAAACAACGTAGTTATGTTGGAAAAGATGATGGTGACTGATTGACCCTTTTATTGATAAAGTGTTCGATAATTGTTATGGAATGGGAATGACATTGAATTTGATGAATCCTAACTTGGACTCATGATTGTAATCGTTTTGTACTACGAACAATATAAACCTTGAATGTGTTGTGGACTTGCCGTTTAGTTTTGTGGATGTATAGATGATATTAATATGGGTTTTGGTGATTTATTATTGTAGTTTAATGGGAAATTAAGTGATATAGTGTGATAATCTTAGTAGGAACAATTGCACAGTCGTAACCTTAGCTCGATCTGCTGACTATGATTCTAACTATTCCTTATGTTATTTTTTTTGTCTTGTTAAGAGAATGAAACTACTTCTGGAGAGGTTGGAGTATGATATTAAGTCCATTCATGAAGAGATGCTCGATCTCCGTGAAAGGTACGCATGCGCACACACACATGAAAAGAAAAGAAAAGAAAAAAGAAAAAGAAAAGAAAAAAGAATCATTTTTGTTCATGTTGTATATTGAGATGTTGCATTCGGTCTAAATGTACTTTAATTTTACTTTTCCGATTATTTTATGGGTGTTTCAGGGAAGATGAAATGCTGGAGTTGAACCGATCAACCAATTCTGGTATGGCCTGGTTAGGATTCTTTTCATTCATCGTCTGCTCATCAGTAGCAGGTTTACAGCTATGGCATTTGAAGATTTTCTTTGAGAGGAAGAAACTCTTGTAGTTTTCAACAGTTAATGTAATTTTCTCTAGTAATAATATACTTCTTAGAAAAAAATTAATTAAAAGTTAACGAAAGTCGATCAGAGAAAGCAAGAAGATTTATATAATTTAATTGATGTTGAGTGTCACAATTTTCTTGATTTTGCATTTATGTATATTTGGGTTTTTGAGGGGGCAGGGGTGAGAACCCATCCTCTCTATTCTTTCATTCAGTCAGTCTACTATGTTGAAACCATCAGCCGAACTAGAATAAGCCTCCATGTTCTTAATCATGCTCCCAAGAACCTTGTAAATCTCCCTCTTCAAAGGGTGTTTCTTATCCGCAGCGACAAACTCATGAATCCCACTTTCCACCTCAATCGAACTAGAACCTGGAGACCTTCGATGCTTTATCTGAGTTCTCACGATCATCTTCTCATCCCACATGCCTACAGCAGCATAAGCGTTGGACATGGTTACATCATCACCAACATAACTAGGATCCAACTCAAGTAAACGTTTTCGAACATTAGTTCCAATCTCAATGTTGCTTTGGAGACTACATGCACCAAGCAATGTGCGCCACACAACTGCATTTGGCCTGATTGGCATGTCCATTATAAAGGCGTACGCCTCTTTTAGAAGCCCGGCTCGACACAAGAGATCAACCATGCATCCGTAGTGAGAAATTCGTGGCTTCAAGCCATACATCTTGCTCATGCTCTCCAAATGATGTTTGCCTTCTTCCACCAGCCCTGCATGGCTACAAGCCACTAAAACACCAATGAATGTGACCTCATTAGGGATTATCAAACGACTTGTTCGATCTTCATTCTCGTTCTTATCTTTCATTTTGGCGAAAATTTCAAGAGCTTCTTCAGCTCTTCCATGCACTGCATACCCCACAATCATGGAAGTCCATGTCGTGACATCTCTTCGGTGTACCTTATCAAAAATGTCCCGGGCAGTTCTAATGTCCCCGCATTTTGCGTACATGTTTATGAGAGCATTGTTAAGGCATAAATCTGCTTCAAATCCCTTTTTACGATGAACGTAAAAATGAATCCATTCTCCCATTTCTAATGCACCAAGATCCGCACACGCAGATAAGGCTACTGTAACAGTAACCCGATCCGGATCCACGCTCTCCATTTGCATTTTTCTAAAGAGTTCGAGAGCTTTACTAGGTTTCCCATTATCGACGTAGGCAGAAATCAAGGCAGTCCAACAGACAACATTTTTGGAGAGGACTTCATCAAACATGCGGTGAGCGTCTTCAAGATGTCCCATTGCGGAATACATGTTTATCATAGTTGTCTGCAAGAAAATTACGCGTTTGAAGCCAATTTTCATGATGAAAGCATGAGTCTGCTTGCCTTCTATTGAGGATGATCTCATGGTACATGCCTTGAGGACAAGAAGGATTGAGTAGCTATTGATGGACCAAGCACCTCTTCTCCATAAATTTCGAAAGAGTAACAGAGCTTTGGTGCTGGACTTGGATTTTATGTGTCCTTTAAGAATTGTGTTTGGTTTTAGTGGTCTGAGATGAGTATGGAAATGGGTTCTAAGTTGGGTAATTGGTAGTAAATGGGTCAAAGGGTTTCTGTTTAGATATCTCATAATAGACAAACAGTTGGGTGGTTTCTGTCTAGAAATTTGAATTCTAGCAGTTATTCACCTCAACCCAATGACATTTTAAAAATGTGTGTGCACATGGGCCGAAGCGCGTTAAAGGTGGTTTTGTTCAAGAAGGCTGAAGCCGGGCAACCTGATATGCATCGACACCGATTTTAAGAGATGACCCCAATTTATTGCTTGATGAGTATTTGAGGTCTGGAAATGTAGATGGGAGGTATAAGCAAGCATTGGTGCTGTTTTGTGAGACATGGACCCATGTTAGATGTCGACCTGGTAGCATTGGTGTTATTTATCACACCACAATTAAGAAATTTTTTTGCTCATAGAATATGGGATCAACCAATCATATGAGTCTGCGTGTATTGAATGTCATCCCCAATTTACAAAATTACCCTTGCTATGCTTGACGTCAGTTGTTTATCCCGATGAAATAATCTATGGTTCTAGCACATGCCACGTCAGGGAACGTGTGTTAGAAGGGGAGTCAAAAAATCATTATTCAATTCTAAATCTAAAAAATAGAAATCCAGCAAAAGAGAGAGAGAGAGAGAGAGAGAGAGAGAGAGAGAGAGGTTCTATTGGCACCCTAACTTTCACTTATTCTCAAATTTTCACTTATTTTCTTTATTTTTAATTCGTGTCTAGTAAGTAAATGTTGGGATGACCATGAAGCTCTCATAATTTATCCTTCAAAATTTGTATACCAAAAAATGAGAGTAAAACATTTTATAATCAACACCATCAAACCCCCCAAAACTCGGGCCAAGTTAGAAATGGGCCATTTTAGGTTTGATAGATGTGCATGGTTGGATGTGACCTTAGTCACATGGTTTTCAATAAGAGTGCAACTTGATTCGGTTTGTGGTCAAAATTGGAATCGAACTGGCATAGGTCGATTCCACTTAATAAGAATCAGAACCGAACCAAATTCCATTGGAATCGAATCAACTCAAACCGATCTAAAGTCTCTTTGGTTTGATTTAGTTCTATGAGTTGCCAATATTCTATAAATTGTAAGTAACATTTTTAATGAAAAAATAAATATATAATAAACATAAATTTTCATAAAATAAATAACTAATCTATCCATTAAAAACCATTAGTTTATCCATAACAGATCATTAATTTATGTCATAACTTCTAAAATAATTCATAATCATTAATATATATATACATACGGGTGGCGTTATTATGACTAATATTGCGACACACCGTTTGTCTTATATGGGCAAAAATGTTAGGAATGGGCTGATTTTTTGTGAGGATGATCTCTGTGATGAGGGGATCATCCTGGCAAAAAATCATCCCATTCCAAAACTTCTAACCCCATCAAAATTGATTTACAAAAATTGGACGGTCTACAATTTTTCAACTTGTAAACATGGGGCTAGAAGTTTCATAATGAGCTGATTTTTGGCAAGGATGATCTCCTCACTATAGAGATCATCCTCACAAAAAATCAGCCCATTCCAAATATTTTTTTCCATATAAGACAAAACGGTGTGTCGCAATGTGAGTCGTAATAGGGGTATATGGAACCCGACCCCATACGGGTGGCATTATTACGACCCTTATTACGACTCATATTACGATACACCGTGTGTCTTATATGGGCAAAAATGTTAGGAATGATCTTATATGGGGTAGCTAGTAAAATAACTATTATTCTCGCACGTGTATATGGTCCAGTCCTTTCGAGTGTCATTGTTGTCTGCCTAATTTTGTTGGCTTGGCTTCCCCCCTCCACACGCAAAGTCGCAAACTATACTCCAAAAATTAAAAAAAAAGAAGGTAGAAATTAAAGATAGGTCTTTGCGGTCATTGGTCATTGTCGCAAGATTTATTTCTCTCTGTGACTGTGTGATTTTTTATTTTTAAATTAACGAAAATGCACTATTCTTTCATTCCAAAGCTATCGCCTTCTTTCCGTTTTCGCTTCCTTTGTCTTCTCTATCTAGAAGACGATTGACTCTAGAATTCAGATTATAAACGTTTCCTTTCCTCTAGAAACCCTAATTTTCAGTTTTTATTTCACTATCTGACGACAAATTACGCCCAAAATCTACAGAAATCCGATCCTTACTTTTTGTCTTCAATGATCTTTGCCACCGACACGAAGAAATTAAGTTAATTTATCAGATCGAAGAAAAATTAGGGTTAAGGTTTCTACCATTATTATTATTATTAATGGAGGTGGTCCGTTATTGTTCCTGTACTGGGGGTTCAGGCGTTTGTAGTTCGTGCGGAAGAACACTGCGAGGTTCGAGCAGAGGTTCATCATCTCGTGCGCCTTTGGCGATGATGCCTGGTAGAGATGAAGGAGAATTCGAAGGCCAAGAGATTGGGATTTATTACTATATTCTGAGATTGATGGCTGGAATTCTTTCTGGAGCTCTTACAGGGCTGTTTGCACTAGGTAATTTATTTTTCTCTTATGATCTGCTTTAATTCGTTGTAGATTTTATTGAAAATTCTTATTAATTTTCGTGTTGGATTCCACTTAATTTGAATAATTCTGTACTGAAAATTCATAATAGTTTTGCAAATCATAGTGATGATGTGCTATTTATTGAGTTCTTGAAGAAATTTCGTGTTTACGGGTTTAATTTTATTGTCAATATTTTCATTCCTTAATAAAGCTTTTTCTGCATTGTTTGTGCGGATTTTATTCTGCTTTGACACAACTAAGTTCCTGTATTATCCTAATCATCACGTTATGAATCCATATGGGTCTATTTTAGTTTTAAGTGCACTAGTTTCTAGTTAAGGGTGAAAGGCGCAAAGGGCTCCTGGTGCCTGAAGCCCAAGGCGAGGGGCACACCTAAGTGAAGCAAAGCACCAAAAAAAAAAAAAAAATTCAATAATGAAAGGCGGATGGTAGATAAAGCAGTACATTCCAATATGTATCGACTCATAAATTCTGATATTTTGAACAATGACTAGGCCATTAATGGGAGGGTTCGGGCCAAGCTTGGTTGAGCCTAACCCAGTCCTAGAGAGATAAGCTCTACCTTAGTCAAGCCTTATACACCCTTATTGGGCCTAAGGGGACTAAGCTTGGGCCAATAAAAATGACAAAATACAAAATTCAACACTTTTTATAGTAAATAATTATACTTTCCAAATAATGCTTTTAAAAACAAAATGTAAATATGTGAATCAAATATGAAATAGGTGTCTTATTTAAACAAAATACATTAGTTTATTTAGTTTTTATTGAGGCGTGCGCCTGGTGTGCTTTGTGCCTTGACTGAGGCGTAGTGAAGATGTATGCCTTGGTGCACCTTAATTACACTGCTTCACCTCACATGTATCAAGGTGGCTTTGGTTTGCCCTGCCTTGAGGTGCACTAAGGCGTTCCCCTTGACTCAAAATCGATACTTGCAGAGGGTAAATTATGAAGTGTTGGATTTGAACTTCGTGGTTAGTATTCAAAATTATATAAGGCAGTGGAAGCCAAAACTATGGGCTATGAGGTCTTAACCGTGATGCGTGTGCGATTTATGAGTATTTTTACATATTGTTTGTTGAGTTCTTTATGGGGATGATATATTTTGTTTCAAAATTAAAATGTTGCTTTTCTCATTCTTACTTTATATGTCTTGTACAGCTGGAGCTTTTGCAGGGGCAGTCACTGGTGCATTAGCAGGTCGGGCTTCTAACAGTGGTATCCTTCGTGGATCCGGATTGGGAGCTGTTGCTGGAGCTGTCCTCTCTGTTGAGATTTTGGAGGCTTCTCGTGCATATTGGTGCTCGGAGCAATCTGGCTCTCGGAGCTCATCATCCATGGTTAGTGCTTAGTGAAGTTACGGAAAAACTCTTGTTCTCTTGTACCTTTCTGATAGTACTAATACTCAGCTTTGCATCTCTACCTTCTGTATTGCTTTCCAGGCAGACTTCATGGCAGAGCTCCTCCATGGGCGATTGGTACGGGAACGATTTGTGTCCACAATGTTTACAGACTACCGTTGGCAGGTTACTTCTATATTCTTGCTCGAAACTGTCATATACCAATATAAAAACAATCTTTTATTGGTCCACCTTTAAACCTGCTCTCTTTCTTTTCTGTCATACTAAAGAGAGAACTTAACCTTAACCTAACCTTTTCTTAATGTGATTGTTTGACTAATTTTATATCTTCACCCCTCCCTACGTGTCTCTTTTATTCTTTCCCTGTTTTTCATCATATCCTGTTGAAGAGACTGAATTTACTTTCACAGCATTGGGTCAGGCAAATTGTAATGAAAAATATAGTAATTTTTTGGTACTGTAGACATAATTCATAATTCTCACATTGAAAGAAATTGTTACAATGTTCATTGGATTTAAATGAAAAGCTCGGCAAATATTGTGTCCAGATTCATTCTTTGATTACTGTGAATAAATTCGCCTCAGACGCGGTTGTTCTCTACATGAGGCTATGATACCCTCATTATTATGGTTGTTTCATTTACGGATCTTCATACCCCAGATGACTCATTTAGGGTTGGTTTTATGTAAATTCTTCCATAAGCATATTGCTGGTTATTAATGGTGAGATCTTTCTTATTGTTTGTGCAGTCTGCATGGCAGTATCTGTTAGCCATTTCTTTTTCTTATCCCCATCCAATAATTATTTAACTTGCTTCATTCTGCTTTTTTCCGTGTTCTATTAAATTAATGAACAGGCCACATTGGTTTTTGTTAATATTTCTATAGGAATATGGGGTGTCCTTACATGTTGGTCTTGGTTTTCTAGGTTTTAGGTGGCTTTTCCTCAATTTTCTCTTCTGCATGGTTGCTTTGTAGAGACATTAACAAATAGATGACCAAATGGGGTGTTTAAATTTTGGAGGGTTGATGGCAGAGTAAAGCTTATTCTTGATATCTGACATTTTGATGAATGGTGTTGACATGCACAGTTGAGCATTGCCAACATAAGTTATGATGAAATAAGTGATGTCTACGGTGAAGTTGCATCCAAAGGGTTGTCATTGGAATCATTGAACAAACTATCATGCCATGTGATCACAGATGAAAACAAGAAAGGTTGCAGTGATAGTATCTGCTGCACGATCTGTTTGCAGGTCCGCCTTTCACATTTTTAGTAAAATTGTCGTTACATCTCGAAGATTCAAGATTCTCTAACCCCAGATATTTGGGATAGGGGATTAATTGTTACTAATATTTTGTTCTTTTTCCCTTAATTATGATCTTACTTGTAGGATATGGAAGTAGGGGAAACCGTGAGGAGCTTGCGTCGGTGCCACCACATATTTCACTTGACGTGTGTGGACAAGTGGCTTGTCAGACATGGCTCGTGCCCTGTATGCAGACAGAATGTATAGTGTCGCAGGCTCTGGTTTTATGTACAGAAATGAGCCTGCACAGGTATATATGCACTTTGGTAATTCTAGCTTCATTGTTTCAATTAGTGGTGTAAACATTTTGTACAATATGCGTGATAACATATTGCTTGATATATTTGATTTACTTGTGTCTTATGGACGACTTACTTCCTATTATTTGATTGAGGAAGGTGTGTGTCCGGGAAATAAATGAGTATCAAAATGAATTTTTAATATTTACAAGTAAGTTTTATCCCGAAGGTTGGGATTCTTCCCATACATTCTATTCAAAGCCATGTCTTCTATTATTGAGAGAGAGAGAGAGAGAGAGAGAGAGAGAGAGAGTCATAACTGAGGGTTGAGAATTTATGAAATAGTCGTGATAATCTGATTACCTCACATGGCATACTCAATCGACTCTCTTGATGTGACTAGTTTGGGAGCCGTAGATCTATATGGCTCAGGATACATGGTTCCCTCCTGAGGCATGCATATCTATGGTTCCCAAACTTTGCACATTAAAGGAGTCGATTGAGTATGTCACCTAGGGTAGTCAGATTATCACGAGTCTTTAAGAAATATCACTAATTAGTAAATGAAAGTAAAAACAAGGGTACTTGAGACATATCCCTCCAAAGCTTTGGTGAATGTTGGAGTCCATGACATACGCCATGGATAGTAGTCATTTCCAATTACTAACAAAATGACCAAAATACCCTTGCCTTTTACTTACGGAAAAAAAATCCAACTTTTTAAAATCCTTTTCAATTACTAACAAAATGATCAAAATACCCTTGTCTTTTACTAACGAAAAAAAAAATCCAACTTTTTAAAATCCCTCTCTTCAACCTTGGAGTGATAAAAGTTTTTTCACTGAGAAAAAATAAATTAATAAAGGATTCTTAAACAGATCAATTATTTTATCCTAAGTCAATTACAAGAGACTTGTTCTCCACATGATTTAATTAATTAATCAATTGATTCTCTCTCTGTTTTTAGATTTTTTACTCAACGACAACTTACCATAAGGGTTTAAGAGGGTCCTCCTGCAGACAATGTAATTAATTAATCAATTGTATCCGTCCTTTCATCATATAAATAAAAGGAATAAAATTAATTAGATTTTTACCCTTCGAATTAATGGTTGAACACTAAGGATTTTTATTTTTCATATTAGCAAGTTTCAAGAATTTTTGTCAAAAAAGAAAATCCTAAAGGTAAAGAGACTGAAGACAATGTTTAATGATTATTATTTTTATTAAAACAATTTGTTTAAAAAAAGAAAAAGAAAAAGAAAAAAAAATAAACGTTTTTGACAAGTTGACTAAGATGTGGGGTGTTTTAGGTTATTTTCTAAAAGTCTCCATTAGAAGACCGAGGTCAAGAAATGTGTGTAAGTGGTTACCATGTAGGGTGAATTGTTTTCTGTTCTTTTCTTTTCTTTTGGTAACTGTAATCTGCCGGTAGTACTCTGTAGGATCTCCATTCTCAAATGAAGAACAAAATACAGAGATCGAAATCGAATACCAAATAAATAGCAATAATCAGCTCCAGAAAGGAAAAAAAAAAAATGGCGTCTCCTTCTCTTTCTTCAAAGGTTGTAGTTATTCGAATGCCAGTACTTTTAGCTTCTGTAGCTGCAGCAACTCTCTTTCTCTTCTTTATCTTCCTTCTTTTCTCCTCCCCCTCCCCTCCTCCCTGCAACTGCCCCACCACCACCACCACCACCACCACCACCAACAACAACAACAACCAACATTTCAAGAGATCCAAAGAAGATCAAATCAGCCCAACCTCTGAAGACATCACTTGGTGGAAACATCAAATAGAACAAAACGAACTCCACGATTACATCGAAACCCGCAATCTACTCCGTAAGGGAATCAACCCTCGCACTCGTTCTCAACAACTCCAAGATCTCCTTCAGTACGTATACCTCAATTTCTTTGGTTTTCAGATCTAGGGTATAATTTTAATTTCAATTTCAATTTCCCAAAATTTCATTTTTGTCAAAATTTCAGATTCAAGGGCATTTCACACTACGAAGGACCTGAATCATCTAACCACACAACTATCCCTTGCCCAGGAGAATTACTCGTCGAGGAACACCACAGTAACTACGGAGAACCCTGGGCTGGAGGTCGTGATGTCTTCGAATTCCTCGCCGAGTCATCCAAACTCGCCCCTGATTCACTCGTCCTCGAGATTGGATGTGGCACTCTCCGTGTCGGCCTACATTTTATTCGGTACTTGAATTCTCAACACTTCCATTGTTTAGAACGGGACGAGCTTTCTTTAATTGCTGCATTTAGGTACGAACTCCCGTCTCAAGGTCTCTTACATAAGCGCCCTTTGATTTTAAAAGGCGAAGATATGGATTTCAGTAGGTTTGGATCTGGAATTGTGTATGATTTGATTTACGCCAGTGCTGTTTTCTTACATATGCCGGATAACCTTGTTTGGATTGGATTAGAGAGATTAACAGCTAGATTGAAACCTTATGATGGGCGGATCTTTGTTTCACATAATATCAAATTCTGTTCGAGATTGGGAGGAGAAGAATGCACGAAGAGACTCGCAAGTTTGGGTCTTGAGTATGTTGGAAAACACACTCATGATAGCTTGCTCTTTAACCACTACGAGATTTGGTTTGAATTTAGGCGTTCTAAGGCTTAGGGATATTGGAATTTATTCTTTTTGGATGCAAATTATGGTGATAACGAAGAATGGGTGGAAGCCTGATGTAGCTTTTTTACTATATGTTTGTTATGTCGCTAAACACTACATTTTGGTTCAAATTTAGGTGTTCTAAGGCTTAGGGTTGTCGGAAATTATTCTTTTGGGATGCATTTATATGATTTGAAGAATGAGTAGAAGCCTGATGTAGCTAACTATGTGTTTGTTATGTTGTAACACACACCTTTTTTATACAAAAAATTTAGGTGTTCAATGGCTTAGGGTAGTCAGAATTTATTCCTTTTGGATGCAATTATGGTGATTCTGAAGAATGGGTGGAAGTACTTTGTGCTTGTTATTATGTTGCAACAAACCCTTTTTTGGGAGAAGTTAGGAGGCTTAATTGTTCCACCAATATCTCAATGGTTCCCTTTGAGGGATTCACCACTTAACACAAAGACGTGATAGCTTTGTTTGATGTTTTGAGCATCTCACGCTGGAATCGCCTCTTTTGTTCGTAAATACTAGTTGTGGCATTTTGTTCTTCTGTAATTATTATGTTGTTCAATACTACATTTCATTTGCCAAGCAATTGCTCAGTTGGATAACCTAATCCTGCACATTGGAATGGTTTGTCTTTATGTTTGATTTTGGTTTTGGCTGTATGGTTTGGTCTGTTTTGATCTCAACTATGAGTTCTTTGGGTGCTGGCTATTATTTTTCTTCATGTCTGTTGTTGATTTAATTTATCATAGTATATTTCTCAATGTAATCTAGGACTTCATGGCTTCAGCTTTAACTCTTCTTTATTAGTTACTCATTTGACATGTTCTCCACAATTGTTCATTGGATGCTCATTGGTTACATATTCGATTTAGTTTTACATGGTGGATATTTAATTTAGGAAAAATTTCCAAAAAATTACAGGTATTTTCATTTATTACCAAAATTCATTACCGGTACTTTTAGTTTCCCAAAATGTCCTTATTCCCTATGACAATTGCTGAAAATGCTATAAAAAACTAGTGAAAAGGCTCTCAACTTTCATGTTTAATGAAATGAATGACGGGTGATGTGACATGTTCTAATTAAGAATCATCTGATTTCTAGATACGCATTAGACTTTAAATTAAATAAAAAATAACAAAAAACCCTTAAACCTTATGAAAACTACAGATTTGCCATAAAAAGTTACTTAAAGCAATTATTTCTACTCACATTTATCAAAACATTTGACAATAATGTAATATGGTGGTTGGATTGTGAACTATCAATTTTATCGAGGTACCTATTTTTTTTTTTTTTGTCTTCATTTAAAAAATTAGTAACAAAATTTGAAGCATATTCTGAGCAATGTAAGTTGTAGATATGTTTAAAAATGATCTCGATCGAACGCTTGAAAATTATGTCAAAGCAACATACTTTGTCAATACTTAAAGCAAAGTATGTTAACGCTATGTGATAAACTTGGCAACACTTTAAGAATGATATATCAACAACAAGTGTTCACAGACCATTCGGAAATAAACAATTGAAAGAATGCTTACTTTCCGTATTTGCCTACATTTTATTCGGTACTTGAATTCTCATCATGTCCTTTGTTTAGAACGCGGCAGGCTTTCTTTAATTGTTGCATTTAGATATGAACTCCCGTCTCATGGTCTCTTGCATAAGCGCCCTTTGATTTTAAAAGGCAAAGATATGGATTTCAATAGATTTGGATCTGGAATTGCGTATGATTTGATTTACGCGAGTGTTGTTTTCTTACATATGCCAGATAAGCTTGTTTAGATTGGATTAGAGAGATTAACAACTAGATTGAAACCTTACGACGGGCGGATCTTTGTTTCACATAATATCAAATTCTGTTCGAGATTGGGAGGAGAGGAATGTACGAAGTGGCTCTCAAGTTTGAGTATTGAGTATATTGGAAAACACACTCATTATGGCTTGCTCTTTGACCACTATGAGATTTGGTTTGAATTTAGGCATTCTAAGGCTTAGGGATGTTGGAATTTATTATTTTTCAGACACAATTATGATGATTTTGAAGAATGGGGTGGAAGCCTGATGTAGCTTAATATGTGTTTCTTATATTGCTACACATTACTTTTTTGTTCGAATTTAGGCGTTCTAAGGCCAAGGGTTGTTGGACTTTTTTCTTTTGGGATACATTTATGGTGATTCCGAAGAATGGGTGGAAGGTGGATGTAGCTTACTGTGTGCTTATTATGTTGTAACACACTCCTTTTTGGTTCGAATTTAGGCATTCAATGGCTTAGGGTAGTCGGAATTTATTCTTTTTGGATGCAATTATGGTGATTCTGAAGAATGGATGGAAGCTGGATGTGGCGTACCATGCCGCGACGCAGCCCTTTTTGTGAGAAGTTTGGAGTCTTAATTGTTCTATCGATAATTCAAAGTGTGTGTAATTTATTTTCTAAGGGACTCACCACTTAGCAAAAAAGATGAGATAGCTTTCTTTGATGTTTTGAGCATCACACACTGGAATCACCTGTTCTGTTCGTAAACACTAGTAGTAGCCCTGTGTTCTTTTGTAATTATTTTGTTGTTGAATACTACACTTTATTTGCCAAGCAATTGTTCAGATGGATTACCTAATCCTACACCTTGGAATGGTTTGTCTTCATGTTTAGATTTTGGGTTTGGCAATATGATTTGGTTTGTTCAATTCTCAAACAATGTTGTTAAATAACATATGCGACCATGTGCCATATGCCATTACACAAGTGCTGTTCACATATGCCATTTCGCACATTGGATATGCGGTGGCATATGCTGCAAGGGAAAAAAAAAGAGAGGAAAAAAATGCAGAAAATGTTTAAATCTCAATTCTTGAGTAGCTCACTTTTTCTTTTAATTTTTGAGAGTTGAGAGTTGAGAGAGAGAGAGAGAGTGACTTGGGTTGAGACTTAAACTTCGAGAGTAATAGTGTAGAGGAGAGATTAGAGAATATTTATAATTATGTGTGAATGTATTAGAAAATGTAATGAGATTTAAGAGTTGGAGGCTTTGTGAGAGTAAGAAAGAGATTAGAAGGTAGAAGATATGTTGTAAAAGAAGTATTTGGGGGGGAGGTCGAAGGGGGATATTTATAAGAGAAAAAAGAGTTTAAGTTAAAAAAAAGAAAAAAAAAAAGAAAGAAAATATGTGCCCAAATATGACCATTGGATAGTACAATATGCCACATCACATATTGTAGCATGCCATCCACTACAAAAATAGGCCATTGCATATTGTGCAATGACATATTTTGGGTGTATGTGATGACATCATATGCAATTGCATATGCGAGAATATGCGATTGCATTTGACAACACTGATCTCAACTAATCTCTTGTCGATTTAACTTATAATAGTACATTTCTCAATGTGATCTAGGACTTCATGGCTTCAGTTTTAACTCCTCTTTATTAGTTACACAAGTGACTTGTTCATCGGATGCTTCTTAGTTACATATTTGATTTAGTTTTACATGGTGTATATTTAATTTAATAGTTCAGTGATTAAGAATCAATCGATTAAAAATCGACACTTTTTTATTTAGTTCATGCTGTCTTCTTCAACAAGTGGTTGAAAAGGGCTTATGGACATGACATGTTACAGCTGTTGCTGAAGTTTTGAGATAAAAAGCTTTGATGATGAGGAGATTAAGGGTATGTTTGGTAACACTTCTGAAGTCTGAAGTCTGAAGTCTGAAATCTGAAGTCTGAAGTCTGAAATCTGAAATCTGGAATCTTGTTCTGGAAAAGTTGTTTGTTTATAATTTATAAGAGCTTCTGGTTACAAACAGAATTTTAAAACATAATGATCATTTTGACAATATTACCCTTCTGTAATTATAATAAATTGTTAACCAAAACATGCATAATGATGGTAATTTTCAAATTGAATTCTCATTCAAAATACAAAAACAAATCATTTATATATAAATAATATAATTTTTTTTTCCAATTTTCTTTTTTCGTCTCTCTCATTTTATATTATCTCTCTCTCCAATTTATCAAAACCAAGAAAATACAAGAACCAAGTAAAACTCAATAACCAATTAAACAAATCATACACTCTAAAGAGTCCATCCAATGACCAAGGAAACAACTCATACACCCTAAAGAGTCCACCTAAGGACTAAGGAAACAACTCATACACCTAACAAAACCTATCCATCTCTCTTTCTTTCTCTCTCTCTCTCTATTCGTCTAATGACCCAACTTTATGCAAGAAGAAAAACAAAAAAGATAGAAGGAAAGATAAAGAGAAGATGAAGAGAGAAATAAGGAAAGACGTTGAAAATGGTTGATTTCTCCATAATGGGTTCGGTTGGTTATTTGAGATTTTAGGATTTTTGTTGAAGTTTTGATTTTTTATTTGGTTGTTTGTTAAAGTTTTGATTTTGGGTTTTTGTTAAAGTTTTGATTTTTGATTTGGTTGTTTGTTGAAGTTTTGATTTTGAGATTTTCTCAATATGAGATTGACATGCTATTAATCGATCAAGGAATAACAATAGAGTAGTAGATACACATACCTTTGTAGATCTTGAAAGCCGAGTTGGACATGAAGGAGATGTAGAAGAGAAAGGAGAGGTAAGGGTTTAAAGATTTTTACAAAAGAGGGATAAGTGATGGAAATAATTATTTTGAGGAGGGTATTTTAGGTATAAAATATTTTTTTCAATTTCAGAACTTCGTCCAGCAACTTTTTATGGCTGATTTTTTTCGACTGAAAATGTCTTCTTGTTCTTAAATCTGAAAATAAACAAACAAGATTAAGACATCTGAAGTCTGAATTTTAATGGTGGACCACCTCCATTCAGACTTCAGAAGTGTTACCAAACACACACTAAAACTAATAAAATAGAGCTGCTGATATTATGAATTTTTTTTTATATATGTTGTCTCGATCTTGATCGAGATGGGTTGGTAATCCTTAGAAAATTAATCCCTTTCAGATGGTTTGATGCTTTAGCATTTATAATAAAAATAAAACAAGATGGGTCATCCCTTTGAAAACGAAGGGGTATCATCTCTATCTCAAATAAAAATTTTGTTAGGGTGGAAACTTGTGCTTCTAAAGCTCCCTTGCATGGATTTCGCTTACATTATGCCAGTGAACTTAAACAAGTTTATAGATCTCATAAACTCTTCTTCCATTTTCTATAAAGCTAACATGTATTTGATCCAAACACCATACACTCTCATGTCTTTGAAAACCAAGCCTTCAATAAACTGGCCCATATCCTTGTTTTGACTTTTGACCAACTATTTAAGTCCAATTACTCTTTACCTAGCCCAAATTAGTCTTCTTTTCAAGCAGAAGGCCTGGCTCCTTTGTCCATATGATTCAGACCATGGTCTACAAGTGTAAAACAATAAAAAAAAAAAAAAATCCATAATTGTTTATAGGTATATGTAAGAGAGCTACTATTGCCACATCAATTTTGTTAATGCCACACCACTTTCTATGTATATCACCAAAGAATTGCTCACAGTTGGTGTGGCGATAGCAACTCTCTATATGTAATCCTTATCTGTAAGAGCCTTTGAATCTCTCAGGATCATGGTGCATAGGTGGTCATTCCCAATTTTAAGGCCAATGTAGATCTTGCCTTTATGCTGATTCATGCATCTGCAACACCTTGTCTTTGGCACCTGGCCACTGTCAATTAAAGTCAGGAGTCAAGCTAAATAATTACAAATATTTTTTTTGGTGTTGCTTTCTCGGCTATGTAATCTTTACCTAGCTTAATTTTATAATGAGTTTGAAAAGGTAAGATATGGAGAGTAATACTAATGCTGGACTGACTTTCGACACTGGGTTAATGTGGAGGTATATACTTCATCATAGATGCTTTTCACTTGTATCGCTAGGAAATCATCTATGGTTCTGTGCACACCTCCACTTTGTAACATAGTCGTAGGGTCATGCGAAGTCACTCCTGCATTACACACTGGGGGTTAGCTAAGATGGTAAGGAGAGACTTGGTATACCCCCCAGGTTTTAACTTGGAGTCTTTATATGTCCTTTTACTGATATAAATATTTAAATGGTGTTATATAACAGGGTGTTGGATGGGGGTGACACTCATGGATAAATTCTGATGATAAGGTTGTCCCATGGGTTGGATAAAACTCAATGGATTATGGTCAATCTGTTAGACTCAGAGATATCCTGCTCAAAAAAAAAAAAAAAAGAGAAGGCACTCTAACATTATTCTATCTATGACCTTACCACTATAATTTGATTAGTTGCTAAATTTATAATAAGTACACATCATTTAATTATAATATCACACCATAAATGAAATTATCAACGCCTTATATGCTGTGTTTAGTTCCACATTAAACACTTATTGTCTTGTTTCTATCTTTATAGGCTCCTGGGTCTCTCTATTCCTGGTCAATTGGTTTTGAGTTAGACCTTCAAATTTATCATGGTATCATAACATGTCTTTCTCTCTTTTATGTCATTTAGTTCATATCTCTGCGTGTTTTGGCCTAGTCTGACCTATACGTACGAGGGTGTGTTTAGTTTAATTTCAAATTAAACACTCAATGCCTTGTCTCTCTCACTTATTGCTAATTGATTTTGAGTTAAACCCCCAAATTTATCAGATTTCAATGATGGAAAATAAGGTTTTTTTTTTTTTTTTTTTCAGCTTGAAAACCTCTTAATTAAAGTGGTCAAGCTTTTTAATCGTGGTGTGTAGATATATGTATATATTACATAGAAGAACCGGACTCATAGTTTTTCTATAATGATGGGCGCCTGTCAGATATTGTGGAATCCACGTCCGTACCCTTCAGTTGATTTGATCCTGTCAACACGTGACATATTGCTTTGACAAACATTTTTATCTGCTTTATATGTCTCAAGATTAGATATGTTTTAATGTTCTTTATCATATTATATCAAGTTTTTAGAGCGACGTTGTTCAAGATGGGAGTTCTAATTTGGACTTCTTCTCTCTCTTTCTCTCTTGAAAGCCAATAACAAAAATCGTAAGAGAATTGGTTGCTCAAGTCTCCAGGTTTATGTTGATGATGTCGAGGATCAATAATAATTAATCTACCTATAACTATCACAAGAAATAAAAAAATTACTATCACAAAGATTTGAGGGTAGATCGCGCTGTTAAAAGAATCGTGTTCTACACTCCTCTTAGTCTAAAGTCAACTCTTACATGATTAAAAATGGGAGGGTTGATATCTCTTTTTATTGTTTGGGTCTTCATCTTCATCTCACTCTTATACCATCTTAAATTGAATATTTCTTCTAATTGATGTATTCGACCTTTCTGAAATACATCTAAACAATCTTAATTTGACTTTTGATTAATTTATAACCTATTAGTCCTAATCCTATATCTTTTTTTTATTGGGTTTGTTAATTTTTTGTACTTCTCCTTCTCATCAACATCTTAATCATGTATGAAATACTCAATTTATTAATTTGATATTCTTTTTGATTATTCAACATTTAGTTTCTTAAAGCATAGGTAGTCTTATAGCCGGATAGTTTTAAATTTTTCTTTAATTTAATTGACACGTAACACTCAATAAATTTGTATTTCCACTTCAACTAACAATTTGATTTATGCACAATATTATATTGGATCTCTCTATCTTATGTATAATACATCTGAGAGGACCCAATTTCCTTATATGTGAATTATAGTAAAATTTTTGACGAAAATGTAGGGGCTTGAAATTAATTTAAGAAAAAATTATTTAAAAAACCATGGAGAGGGATTTTTTTTTTTTAAATAATCATTAGTTTTTGGATTGTCTTTTAATAGTCCATTTAATAAATTTTACTTTCCTTAGCAGTCTTTCGACCTCATCTACCAAAATTTTCACGATTGAATGTCTTAATCATTCTAACTCAGTATTTTTATTTTTAAAAAATTGATTTTTGACATCTCAATTGAATTTCAGAAATTTCATTATGTTAGAAAGGATTTAGGAAGGAAGAAGAAGTCATTTTCAAGGGATTTTTTTTTTTCTTAATTTTTAACGAAAAATTGATCAAGAACGATTCTTTTGAGTTGAAATCATCTAAACAGCTCATTATCTCAAGTTTTTAGTCAATCATTTCATGTATTTTATTCGAAAAAAAATTAAATAATTGAAAATGAGAGGATTTTACTAGTCTCGAGCTATCGTAAAAAAATTTAAGCATTATTTTAAGATGAGTTCCTTCACGAGGGTCTTTAAATAATTTTTTTTAAATTTAAAATACCTCTAACGAGGAGGGTTCCTTCAAAATTTTGAATCCGGTTCAAAGTTGTACGACTGGTTAAAAAGTAGGAGCAGGCCACCTAATTTTTCAATTTTTTTCTTGGTACATTGGAAGTCTCAAAGTTTGGTATTGGCCGAGATGGAATGATTCCCAGACAATTTCTCTGTTTGAGTCTGACCAAATTAGGTGCTTGAACCAGCTCCAACTCCAAGAAACTTTTTCAAAACACCCTAAATTTACTGGATGACTAGAAATTTTTTAAGAAGATTTATATTTGAGTTTCCTTCTTATACTCCCGAAGTCAGAATGCAAAACCACTTCCATGCTATACTCATCGTTAATCACTTCCTACTAATATTGGACTCCAAGTTTGATTTAGAGACAGAAATTTGTTGTACTCAAAACAGAAAAAGTTTGATGTTAACATCCTTGTAATGTCTTATGTGATTTTTGGTTGATTTATTTCTAAGTATAACTTGATTGGTGATATTAAATTAGTACACATTTGAGTGGTTGAAAATCTGACAATCAAGGAATGATTAGGAATATGACAAGTGGAGGTCTTGAGTTTTGAATCCCATTTAAGAAGACACCGTTAGAGATTTATCCCTTAAATTACGTGGAAAAAAATGTGGATTAGTCGAGTTTTCTAAGACGGTCATATAAATTCATTTATAAAAAAAGAAAAAAATGAAAATAGACATGAATGTAAAGGTATGCAATTCTATTTAAATTTAAATTTATATTTTGATAAATTAAAATTAACTTCAACATCAGAGTAGAATTTATAAGGGTCCCGTTCGCCACCCTTAGTTTTACCACACACTTTAACAAACGCGTTTTGTCTTACATGGGTTAGAAGTTTCGGAATGAGCTGATTTTTGGTGAGGATGATCTCTATGGTGAGGAGATCATCCTCACCAAAAATCAGCTCATTCCAAAACCTCTAACCCCATCAAAATTGATTTACAAAAAATGGACGGTCCACGATTTTTCAACGTGTAAACATGGGGCTAAACATTTTGGAATGGGCTGATTTTTGGGGAGGATGATCTTCTAATCATAGAGATCATCCTCACCAAAAATCAACTCATTCCAAAACTTCTAACCCATGTAGGACAAAAAACGTTTGTTAAAGTGTGTGGTAAAACTTAGGGTGCTGAACATTTCCCATTTATAAGTGTTCTATTAAGGTTAGTCAAACATCGAAAAGAGAAGACGATGGGATGATCTTCATCGTACATTCAATGCATCTCGAGGTTTAGAAGATGATTTTACCCCTCCACCCAACAACCACCCCCCCCCACACACACAACTAACATGTTAGTTATAAGAGTCGTGATGGAGTACCATTGAAATTGACATTGGTGTAGTGCATATAACTGTAGAGGTTTTTGACTCGTATCTTGATGAAAGGCATTTCATCCACCTCAACAATGTCCCAAACGATGTCAAAGAAGGTGACACAAATGACATGCTTTTCCGCAAGATACGAGTAAAAAAGCATCTACGGTTATGTGAACGCAACCACATCATTTGTGTCCCCAGTGTCCCTTGTTTGTGTCACTCTAGGATCAGTGCAATTTCATTGTTAATTCAGCATTTTTCATGTTATAAACATAAAAAAAACAAAAAACAAAAGGAATAAAACGATAAATTAAACAATTGTTTTAGGAAAATGCTGGAATGACACACTGCGATTCTCACAAGTCTGACGTGGGATGTGCACATAACAATAGATGTTTCCTCATAGTACGAGTAAAAATCATCTACGGTTTTATATGCATGTCCACGTCAGAATTGTGAGAAATCACAGTAAATCGTGTGTCACCCCAGCAATCTAGAATTAAACTTGTGTTTCTCAAACCAACCCATCTAGCCGCATTTGATTCACCATGTTTGGTGGTGTTAGATAAGATTCAACGTTTATTAGTCCAGTCTTTGAAAGGGTCTGTCTCTCTTACTCTATATTTAACTCTATATGAGCAACTCTCTCACCAGCTTTTCTTTCTTTCTACACCCTCTCCATCTTCCTCCTCATTTGCCTTTAACATCAACAAATAAATTATAAACCAGAAAAGATCTATCTATCTATCGATCGATCAAGATGAAGTTCGGGAAAGAACTCGCATCTCAAATGGTTCCCGAATGGCAAGAAGCCTACATGGATTATGGCTACCTCAAATCACTACTCAAAGAAATCCATCGTGTCAAACTAAGAACCAAACCAGCCGCAACTCCTAGAGGCTTAGCGCGAAAAATGACGATGTACCGAGCCTTCAGTGGCATAACCCAAAGATACAACAGCTTCAAGAGTCCTCATCATCATGGCCATGCAGGAGGAGGAGGAGGAGGAGATCTTGAAGACCAAGTCATACTTGTTAATGCAGTACAACATGAAGGATCAGATAGTGACTTATATGAAACTAAGTTCCTCATGACAGCCGATATGGGAGGTGAATACGAACTTGTCTTCTTTAGGAGATTAGATGATGAGTTCAATAAGGTTAATAAGTTTTATAAGGAAAAGATGGAAGAGGTGATGAAGGAAGCTCAATTGTTAAACAAACAAATGGATGCTTTGATTGCGTTTCGAATCAAGGTCGAGAATCCCGATGGGAGTTTCGATTGGGCGATCGAGATGACTCGTCTTGCTTCCGATGTTGCCTCTTCTCCTAATCGTGCTAAAATCTCCGGTAAAAGTCTCTATTCTCTAATTGTTTCACCATCTCAGTTTTTAAAACTCGACCGAGTTGAGTTGACTCCTTATTTGACTCATCCAAGACGACTTGACTCGAGTCAAGTTTTAAAGCTTACTTTTAATAATTTTTATATTTGACAATTGCTATTGCCACACTCACTAGCTATGTGCAATTCTTTGGTGATTTAAAAAACATGAATCAGCATGGCATTAGTAAAATTTGGTGTGGCAATAGTAGCTCTCATTATTATAATGAGAAGTTCTAGTTCCAAACAATTAAGAAAGAATTAGCTCATCATATACAGGGAAACTCTTTAGTAAAAAATGGTGTGACAATGGAATCTCTTTTAAGTAATTTGGTCCAAAAAGTACAGATCAAAGTAGCTTAGTGGTCTTAATAGTTAATTTATTTATCAGCCACACCCTGCATTTATCCTTTTTTAAATTTTGAGGACACGTGGGTATTTTTGGGTGCGGAGTAGGTAGGTCTTAAATAGTTTAACCTATTTTTCAGCTGCCCCCTCTTTTTCATTATTTTATTTCAGAGGACATTTAGCTCTTTGCTGGGTGCACAGAATGGATAGGCCACCTACTACTTAGGGGAACAATCTACCCTACCTACTTAGATGAACATTGAATTTTTTTATTTAATTTTTAAAAGAGTTATTTTTCATCATGAATTTTAATTTGAATTGTGCTGGAGTGACCTTAAGATTGTATCTCATATCACACATCCTGACTTGAAACAATGTAGGAACCATAGATGCTTTTTTACTTGTATCTTGATGAAAAGCATATGTGGTCTCCACACACTCGAGGTATAACCTTGAGGTCACTTCAGCATTATTCTTTTAATTTTAGATCAATCCCAAAATAAATTGTTTT
Source organism: Akebia trifoliata (assembly GCF_017979445.1). Taxonomy (NCBI): domain Eukaryota; kingdom Viridiplantae; phylum Streptophyta; class Magnoliopsida; order Ranunculales; family Lardizabalaceae; genus Akebia; species Akebia trifoliata. The sequence goes on from NC_141381.1 coordinate 32,256,566, forward strand.
TTGAAAAAAAAAAGGTTGGATCTTAGTTTTTCAATGAAATTAAGAGGGCTGTTGGTGTTGGATTTGCTAATTTGGTAATCTGGTCGAGCAAAACCCTTAGTAAGACTTAAAATCTTTATCAAGTTAGTAAGGAAAATATTCTCTACATGAAAAAGGGTAAGATTTTCTGTCACATATCTCCAGGAAAAGAAATCAACGATGATCATAGCCATTCAGTCCACCACATCACTTAGACATTTGAAATTGAAGTCATAAATAAGAAACTTTTTTCAATCTTCCAAAAGAATGTGATAGGTGGAAAATTTTGCATGGGTTTACTTCAAGATTGATATATATTTTTTTTTATATCTGATCTAAACCATGAACTCTAGAAGACTGAGGTGTCATTTGCGACGAATGATTTACTATTGCTTGGTAACCATTGGACTACCGCAAATCATTTTCTAAAATTTCTTCAGAATTTAAGTGATCCATGCAAATCATTTGCATTGTGTAACCAAGCTCCAATAAAATTGATTTTAGAAAATTATTTGCATTTGCAAATGATTTGCAGCGTACGAAACAGGGCCTAAGAATCAAACTGACACACATTATCACAAATTTGTAGGAGGGGTGCATATGGATGCAATAGAAGAGATCGAGCAGAACAACGAAGAAAATTCAGAAGATTTGAGTGACGATAAGGGTGTCAATGACACCAAACCTATGAACAATAATGCTTATGAAAAGAAACCGAAAAATAGCCAGGCCACCAGACCAGCTCCCTTGGAAATCCTTAACCGTGTGCAGATCAACAATACACTCGAAACTCCACGATCAACCACAAAAGGCATCCTTAAAGCTAACAAGAACAATCCGTTGAGTTTCAAAAAAGAGAACTTAATGAAAGTTGAAGAGCAACTGAAGCGAGCGTTTATTGCATTCTATCAGAAGCTTGGACTTCTAAAGAGTTATAGGTAACATACATTGCGTGGCATGATTCTTCAACATATCTTCAAGTTCTTTGTGTGCCTTATTTGCTCTCTTTTGATGAATCAGCTTTCTAAATCTTTTGGCATTTTCCAAGATCATGAAGAAATATGACAAGGTCGGTATATATGACTTAAATATCGCTTTTTGCACTTAAAAGAGTTTATATTGAATTGGCAGCCTTAGCACAAATAATTAATGGTCTTTTTATTTTTATTTATTTTTTCATTTATGAAGATCGCTTCAAGAAATGCATCAAGAGCATACTTAAAAATGGTAGATAACTCCTACCTCGGCAACTCCGATGAGGTAAGCTTTTGCATATTAATAATTTTAATTATGAGCAACATATAAGATCATATTTGTTGTTGGGGTGGGGGTTGGGGGTTGTTGTTGTTGAGTAATTAGCTCTGATTCTGATTTTGCCTTTTCACAGATTACTAAGTTCATGGACAGGGTGGAGACTACCTTTATCAAACACATTGCGAATGCAAACCGCGGCAAAGGCATGGCAATCTAGAGACCAAAAGCACAGAGGGAAAGACATAGAATATCATTTTCCTTGGGTAAGATATGTGCCAAATAGAATCTACCATTTAGATCATCAAATGATATAGGAGAATGGGTTTTGATTTGCATTCCCATCCCATTTGATCGAATATTTGTTTTAAGGATTAGTCGAATGTGTTTGTTGTTATATTTCAGGATTCTTTTCTGGTTGCACAACAGCTCTCCTAGTGGCCCTTATATTGATCATGCGTGCTCGAGACATCATGGGAAAGGAGGGCAGTACTCAGTATATGGTAACCATGTTTCCTCTTTATAGGTAAGTCAGGACATAGATGATTGACATTCAAAATCTGTTCTGTTTCTGTTTCTTCACTCAATCTTAGAAAAAGAAAAGGTGGTTATTAGTTCAACTGTTGGCTAATTTGCAAACAAGAACTAAGCCTTTAGTCCATAATTTTCTTTCTTTATTTTCCCCCTTAACTAACAAGATATCTCAAAACTTTCCTTGTAGCTTATTTGGATTTATCGTCCTACATATGCTCATGTATGGTGCTAATATATATGCCTGGAGGCGTTACAGAGTAAATTATTCATTTATATTTGGTTTCAAGCAAGGGACAGAGTTGGGTTACAGAGAAGTCTTTCACCTCAGTACCGGCCTAGCAACACTTGGAATGGCTAGTATTCTTTCAAATCTGGACATGGAGATGGACACAAAAACCAAAGATTACAAAGCATTCACAGAATTAGTCCCTCTGGGATTAGTTTGTGTAAGATACCAATACTTAGCCAAATTATTCTCTCTCTCTCTCTCTCTCTCTATCGCCAAATTATATATAGATTCATCTAGTAATTTATGTCTTTTTTGTAGATTGTACTTCTCATCACATTCTGCCCATTTAATATCATTTATCGCTCAAGCCGTTTCTTCCTACTCCGATGTTTATACCATTGTATTTGTGCGCCCCTCTACAAGGTAAAGGATGAATGAAATGAATTTCTACAAAAAATTGTTGGAAAATTCGCACTTAATTAGACAAGTTTATTGATCTTTATTCGTTTGTTTTTTATTCACAGGTCACCCTACCAGATTTTTTATTGGCGGACCAGCTAACTACTCAGGTTTGACTCTGTGGCTCATTCTAAGTTTCTTTATATAGAGGAAAAAGTACAAAAGTAACTTGTGTTGTGTAAATGTCTTATATTCTGTTGGCGGTGCGCAGAGTTGCGAGGGTGCAATGTTACGAAAAGGGCATTTGTCGTAATATTTTCTTAAGGGTGTTTTCTATTTTATCGGAAAAAAGACACCTTTCAGCATCTCCTGATTTTATAAATAGAGATTTATAGGGCTGTAAAACTAAAAAGAAAATAGTAATTGTTCTAGTTCTGATCCGTCGACATAGGCACACTGCCGAACCACATAAATCCTTGTGTTTGTGCTATTTTTGTTGATTCATTTTTTCTCAAAACTTGTAGGTAAGGTGGGACTAAATCCTCAACATACTAAGAAGACTTGTTTATTCTTATGTTTCAGGTGCAGGCCCTTAGGAGTCTTGAGTTCTACATCTGCTACTATGGTTGGGGCGACTTTCGACATAGACAGACCACTTGCAAGGATCACCCCGTGTATGGCACTTTCTATTTTATCATAGCTACAATTCCGTATTGGTTCCGCTTTCTTCAGGTTGGTTCTTTTTTTTTCCTATTTGCTTACCACTAACCTCGCTATTGATGTGTTCACACTCATGATAATAGTCCGTTGTGTTGTAGTGTATCTGACGCTTGTATGAAGAGAAAGATCCAATGCAGGGATATAATGGATTGAAATACATGTCGACAATTGTGGCCGTCCTTATGAGGACTGCTTACAGTCGGAGCAATGCAAATGGTTGGAAGATTATGGCATGGATCACCTCAGCTATTGCAGCAATCGTAAGTACATATTGGGATATTGTTATTGATTGGGGGCTCCTACAGAGGAACTCGAAGAATCGTTGGTTGAGGGATAAGCTCCTTGTCTCACAAAAGAGTGTATACTTCGGAGCAATTGTAAGTTTTATGAATATAATCTCAACCATAAAAAAAATTGTGGTTCTGATATCCTAGAATCTAACAACTTAACATCAAATTCATGAAAAATGTAGGTCTTGAATGTTCTTTTGAGATTTGCCTGGCTGCAGACTGTGTTGAACATTGACATTTCTTCCCTACATCCTCAAGCCTTAATTGCAATTGTTTCCAGCCTAGAGATCATTCGTCGTGGCATTTGGAATTTCTTTAGGTAAGCTAAGGACTTAAAAGTTTCAACTTGGTATCAAAGTGATCGGACCAATAAGATTCACTTCTGCATTCAACTTGGAACAAGTTAGTGCGGAGTTGTATCAATTTCAGTATTGGGTTTAATCACAAATTGAAACAATATTAGTTTCTTTGGGTAAGGATATAGTTTATAAATCTGTACTACACATAACTTTGTTGTTCTGACGAGAATTGAACCGATAATAATTGATTAGGTTGGGGAACGAGCACTTGAACAATGTCGGAAAGTATCGTGCATTCAAGTCAGTGCCACTCCCCTTCAACTACGAGGAGGAGGAAGACAAAGACGAATAGGCATCCTCCCAAGTATACAAGGGCAGAGAGAGAGTTAGTTGGTGATACTACAATTGTTTTTCTGTAGATAGTACATTTAGTTGGTGCCACCATCGTCAATCGAATGAATAAGCTAAAGAACTCAACAAGGGAAAAACTGGGCGATTGAGCTTTGGCAATGGTTTGCATAGTACTGGTGCCTCATCGAGCTGTCACCATCACAAGCCTCCCAAGAGCTCTCTATTGGTGTGGGATTAACTTTCATTCATGTTTTGGTTGTATTGTATATTAATTCCTTTATTAGAATTTCTAAGGACATGGTTATACTAAAATTATCGATTTGTCGATAAAATTAGACTACTCCTTGCCTATGTAAATTGCAATAATATTGAGTTTTTTAGTGACCAGATTGAAATTAAGTTTTAAAGTCCGTGAGTAAGAAGTTGGCCAGTAAAGTGGCATAATACCCAAACAAAAACGAAACATAAACACCAAAAGTTACACATATTAAAATTGTCAAAGGAGATAGAAGTGTTCGACCTAATTTCAGGAAATTACGTTAAGCTTATGAACCAATGAAATGGTGGTCTGTGTATAGAAAAATAAACGTGAAATTGAAGCAAGAAAATGGTTAAAAAAAAAAATTTCTGCAATTTTCATACCCCTAGCAAATCATTTTTTCTATTTTCAATCGCATGACATGCTGCTATTGGTTCATCAGCTTAACACTCATTTTCTTAACATAAAACAGATCTTTATTCAAAGTTGAAGGGATATTCTTGGAAAGGAGAAGAAAAAAAGTAATATACTTTAAAATTGTACGTGCGATTCCTTTATCTTAAAATCTTTACTATCATCTTTTATCTTTACCTTTACTATTATAATGAGAGGAGGTGCAATAGAAGTGATTCACCACCAAAATTTGGATCTCACGGATGCCCCCACCTTTACATTTAAACTTAATATAATCAATGTCATTTTGGACAAAAATCAAGAAAATTGCAATCCACAATCCTATAATCACATTGGTTAATTTTCAATATTATAAAAATATATATTTTTTACTTTGTAATCTCGAAAACCCTTGAATTAATATTTTAAATTATAAATAAACCCTTTTGATACATGTGCGTTTGCACATACCACCTTCTAGTTGTTATTGGAAACCCACAAATACCTGGACGTTCATATTTAGAGAGTTGCTATTGGCTCACCAATGTTTACTTATTACACCCCAATTTCTTAAATCACTTATCATACCCTTATTAAATAAAACACACCATTGATGCAAAAGTTTGATTGAAGTTATTACCTCAACATGACGAAGCATTATAGTGACTATCTTGCTGAAAGGAGCAAAGCCTACGAGATTGTCACTTTAAAACTTCGAAATTGTCACTTTAAAACCTCTGATATTGTATCGTATGTTTTGGTAATTAAAATGAACGTTTTTTGTAAATATCTCTAAAGAAATCAATTTAAAATCATGCGTCATGCGTCACTTTTCAATGCCATCCTATCTTGCCTGACTCCGACTCCCAAATCAAATCTCACTAAAGGGTCTCCTTCTTTGCAATATTTCACTCCCTTATCAACCAAGATTAGTCTCAAATATTTTTCATTGCAACTCACAAGAATATATATGAAATTTGGGAAAGAGTTCATGTTGCAAATGCTGCCTGAAAGGCAAGACGCCTACATGGATTACTACCATCTCAAGATCATACTGAAAGACATCCACAGCTTTAAATAAGAAGCAAATAACCAACAAGCTTAAAGCAAAGGATGACACTATGTAGAGCCTTCAGCGGTTTACTTCAAAAGACACAAAAACAGCAATAATGGTAAGGCTCCTCAAAAAGAGTAAAGAGTGTGAGTGTGTGTGTGTGTGTGGGGGGGGGGGGGGGGTTTGACATTGAGGACCAAGTGATACTAGTGAATCTGGTGCAACCCAAGGGATCCATAGGGCATTATGAGACTATATGGTCCTCGTGTCAGCGAATGAAGGAGGCAAAAACGATCTTGTGTTCTTTAGAAGGTTGGACGAGGAGTTCAACAAGGTGAATAAGTTTTACAAGACTAAGGTGGAGGAGGTGATGAAGGAGGCTGCATTGCTGAACAAACAAATGGATGCATTGATCACGTTTCAGATCATGGTGGATGAATATTTGTAAATAATGTTGATTCGTGGAGTATTTGTATATATATAGGGTCAGGTTCAAACGACAACCATTTCAACACACATATAGACAACGTGTTTTGTCTTATATGGGCAAAAATGTTTGGAATGGGCTGATTTTTTGTGAGGATGATCTCTGTGGTGAGGAGATCATCCTTGCCAAAAATCAGCTCATTATGAAATTTCTAGACCGTCCAATTTTTATTGAAAAATTATAGACCGTCCAATTTTTGTAAATCAATTTTGATGGGGTTACAAGTTTTGGAATGGGATGATTTTTTGCCAGGATGATCCCCTCATCACAGAGATCATCCTCACAAAAAATCAGTCCATTCCAAACATTTTTGCCCATATAAGACAAACACGTTGTCTATATGTGTGTTGCAGGAACCCGACCCATATATATATATATATTGGGTGGTTCTTTTGACAAAATCCTAGACAATATTTTAGACAAAGTATTTTGTCTTATATGTCTTATATGGTTTGACATTGAGGACCAAGTGATACTAGTGAATCTAGTGCAATCCAAGGGATCCATAGGGCATTATGAGACTATATGGTCCTCGTGTCAGCGAATGAAGGAGGCAAAAACGATCTTGTGTTCTTTATAAGGTTGGACGAGGAGTTCAACAAGGTGAATAAGTTTTACAAGACTAAGGTGGAGGAGGTGATGAAGGAGGCGGCATTGCTGAACAAACAAATGGATGCATTGATCATGTTTCAGATCATGGTGGATGAATATTTGTAAATAATGTTGATTCGTGGAGTATTTGTGCATATATATATATATATATATATATATATATATATATATATATATATATATATATATATATATATATATATATATCGGGTGGTTCTTTTGACAAAATCCTAGACAATATTTTAGACAAAGCATTTTGTCTTATATGAGTTAAAAAGTTCAGAATGAGCTGATTTTTTGTGAGGATGATCTCTATGGTGAGAAAATCATTATCACAAAAGATCAGCCAATTATAAAATTTCTAACCCTAGTTTATATGATGAAGAATCGTAAATCGTCAATTTTTATCGTTAGTTTGTAACCACTTTTTATGGGGTTAGAAGTTTCAGAATTGGTTGATTTTTTGTAAGGATGATCTACTAACTATAGAGATCATCCTCACAAAAAATCAGTCCATTCCGAAACTTTTTAGTCGTATAAGACAAAATTTTGTCTAGAATATTGTCTAGGATTTTGTCAAAAGAACACCACCCATATTATATATACTGACAATCCACGGTTCTTCAACTTATAGACTGGGGTTAGAAGTTTCAGATTTGACTGATTTTTTTGGTGAGTATGATCTCTTCATCATGATGAAAAAATCAGCCCATTCCAAAACTTTTAACCCTTATAGATAATACACTTTGACTAGGACTTTGGCAACTGAATGTTACTCTATATATTTGTTAACGTACTAGATCCGGGGATATTAATATTGTCCAACATTTTTTTCCAATAATACCCTTCATCATTTTGTCTTTTAGTGAAAAAGACACGGGTGTATTTTGTTATTTTTTCAAGATACCATTATCAAGAATATCCAACCTTTTTAATGTACTTGATCATGTCATGCTGCCTGAGGTCTAACATATAACCCAAAATAACCTTTAGTCAACAATGTAGGTTGACATGATTTCTTTGATCCCAAAGTTTTGAGATAAGCCTTTGATGATGAGAAGATTAAAGTTAATAAAATAGAGCTGAACATATTATGTAATTTTTTTTTTAATGTTTTTCGACAAAGATGGGTTGGTATTCCTCAAAAAACTAATCCCTTTCAGAAACTTGTATCCATCTCCGTGTCTCATCTGTCGTTGGCATGACAGTGGGCACATTTTGGGTAAATCCATCAAATTAAGATTTATAATAATAACGTAATGAGATATGTCATCCCTTTGACTAAAAAAGTGGTGGTATCATCTCAATCTCAAATAATAAAGATTTTGATAGGGTGGAAACTTCAGCTTCTAAAGCTTCTAGGTCTATCGATTAATCTCTCGCTGGTCTTTCAAGTTCTAGGTGTATCTATTTGTTCAACTTAGCCTTCTATTCAAGTGCAAGGCCTGGCTCTTTTGTCCATGTGATTCAGCCCAGAATCCATTTTATGTATAAAAAACGAAAAAAAGAAAAATGAAAAGTCTTCATTGTATATAGGAATATGTAGTCCAAAGCTCTCTATATCAAAGAAATCACGCTCATCGTGGTCAATATATATACTTCAACACTCTAAAACGAGTGATTTTTTATTTATTTTGCTCACAGATTCTTCAGTGTGTGCCACGTCAAGCACATCATGGGTAGTTTTGTAACTAACTAACAATGATATTTTTGTAACTAATAGCGATAGTTTTGTAAATTAGGGATGCCATTCACTATACGTGGTTCATGTGATTGGTGGATGCCGGAGAGTTCGTGGGAACAAAATTTCCGTACTTTGATTTTGTCTGCCCTTTGAGACTCTTAAGATTAAAGTATTATTTCACACACTATGTGTTGTGAAAGTTTCTTTGGCACGATTTTAATTGACAATTTTTATAATTAAGGCTGTGATATGACCACGCCACTATAATATTACTATTTCCCAAATTTATAATAGCTAACACATCATCCTACGTATTTTGGTGTTTAAAGACACTCGTTTTATTTTTAATTTGACGACACATTCATGCACTTTGGGTCTTCATGACAGATTAACATGAAATGTCAAAACTTTGATTTTTCCCGGAAACCAATCGTGGTCAACTTTTAAGGTAAATGTTTTTACCCTTAACCTCAACTTGAAGATTATATCTCCTCCAACCATCAAACCCGAGAACAATTTGAAATTGGATAAGGTTGAAGACCATAGGTTTTGGGGAACGGAAATGATGGATATTTTCCATAAGATTGAATCTGATGGGTTTTTTAAATTTTTTTTTTATATTTTATGTTAGAGATTGAAAAAAATGGGTTATGGGAAAAGAATGAAGTGTGACAAATTAAAAAAAAAAGGTGTTCGAGAAAAGAACGAAGTGTTCAAGAATTTGAAAAGGATATTTTAATCATTTAATGCTAAAGTTAGGTATCTCTAATTTTCACAAAAATCCACAGGCATGACTCAAAAGAGTCAAGTTAGACTTACTAACTTCGTAAAATTATAAGGGTTGTTGAGCACACATGGATATCCATCACCCATATCTCTTGGATTTCATGAAAAAAAAAAAAAAAAACTTTTTGATCCATGTCTAGGTGTTGAAAGTTGACAGCTAGTGAACTCCTAAAATTAAAATTAAAATTTAATTGTAAAAAGATAATTTTTTTCTCTCGAAATTCTTAGAATTTCATCCTCTACAACTTGTGGCATTGGACCATGTGTTTGGATGTCATCATAAGGTGATGCGGTCATAAAACTTAATAGGAAAATTATTATTTTTATCTCAAAATCATCTTTGAGGTTCTTGATCATTGTTCACATTTTAAATAGATGGGAGGTTTTTTTATTTATTTATGATGGGTAGTTATATTGTATAGGAGTTGTAAATTACAACATACCTTTTTAATTTTTATAAGCCACTCGTGAAAATAAAGCCCCGTTTCTTTGAATTTTTTATGTTTGAGTTTCGAGAATAAGAGCATTAATCAATGTATTGTCAACAATACTATTTGATTAAGAGATAGGATCCATAATGGTGCCCCTTTTTTATAAGAGTCATTCTATTTGCACCCACTTTTGACTAATTGCACCCATTTACTTCTCCACATTCCACTCCGAAATGTGTTTGAGATAGGTGCAACTAGCTATATCGGTGTGTGCAAATAGAGCGACTCATCCTATAATCAATGGCCATGCAATTAGATGCTTTATTAGGTAAGTAATATTCAAAGTAATTGTCAATACTGATGGTCATATATATCTGGTGATGTGGAATCCACGTCCGTACCTTTACCTCTCATTTGATCCACTGAACACGACAGGTTGGTCAACCTTGTCGACTTCTTTATGTGTCGGGATTTGTGAGGTTGTTAAATCTTTTATCATATTATATCAAGATTTATTTATCAGATGGAGATTGGTCAACATGGGAGTCCTTTATTTGGACTTGGTCACACATATCACACTCTTTTGAAAGCCAACAGAAAAGAACCATATTACAAAGATACCCAAATTTCGAGGTTTATGTTTTTTTTTTTTTTTTTTTTTTATTCTTGAAAAGTGTTTTAAGTTTTATATATATATATATAGTAACTAAAAAAACAAATATAGAGTACAGTCTTCTCCATTATTTGGAATATAGTAAATCTTATATTATTGAAAAAGAGTCCGACTAGCCTTACTAACATAAATAAGATAAGAAAAGATCCTACTAAACCTCATCTACCATCAGATGATCTTGAGATTTATAAATCAAATCCTCAAAATTTGTAATCAATCTCGAGATCTTATTTTATGCATCTCGTTATCTTTTAGACGGTGAATGAGGCTTGGTAAGTTATTTTTCTCACTATCTTAGTAAGAAAATGATTTCTCTATTGAAAAAAATATTTATCTATTTTTACTATCTCCCTGCACATTTTTTTTATTTTTATTTATTTATTCCTCTCACTCTCTCTCTCTCTCTGAATGAGAATGCTGGAGTGATATTAAAATTGACATCACTTCACACATTGCTGATGTCAAGGTGCAGAGAGAACCATAGATGTTTTTCAATGGTATCTCGATGAAAAAAATCTATGGTTATGTACACACATCAAATGTGTGAAACAATGTCAATTTTAACATCATTCTACCATTATTCTTAAGGATTTTAACTTGAAAATTTATTTTAATTGGAGATATAAGCCGCATTCATTGAAGGTGTCTGCTAAACAATTTTAATAAACTTTTTCTAATTTTCATCTCATCAATATCTTTTTATATGCTATGCTCAATTCATTAATTTGATATTTTTTTATTGTCCAACATTTAGTTTCATAAAAGATAGTTGGATTTACCACTGTCTAATTTAAAAAATTTTCATTTAAATTTAATTGACACATGACCCAACCTTCCTTATATGTGGAGCTATAATACAAATACTAATATTGGATTGATACAAGCAGAGACACAAGGGTGACACAAATGTCGTGGTGGCGCACACATGATCGTAGATGCATTTTATTGGTATCTCGCAAAAAAGCATCTACGGTTACATGCGCACCACCACGTCATTGTGTCACCCCTATGTCCCACTTTCTGTCACCCCAGCACGATTCACAAATAAAAAATGATGGTTTATACTTTATATAAACTTTAAAACTAGTTTCGAGAAACAAGAAAAGAAATATAATATAAAAATTGGGTAAGATGTATGTGACATAATTGAAGACAAAAGTAAAGATACAATTGATGTATAGAAAGTTGCAATTGGCACCCCAACTTTTACTTATTACACTCTTATTAAAAATAAAGAAAATAAGTAAATTGTTAAGAATAAGTATAGGTTGAGGTGCTAATAGAAGCTCTCTCTCTCATTTTTTTTTTCTAGATTTCTACATTTTGGGTTTAATATTTTATATGAGCCTAATCATAATTTTTAACAACTACTGAAATTATTTGGACAAATGTTATAATGTTTGGTATTGTTGAACTAATAATTTGAGCCAAACCTTAGTGAGATTTGAATGGTGTGTTTTAATCTTTATTGGAGTGTAATAAATAATTTAAGAAATTGGGGTGCAATAAGTAAAAGTGGGGTGTCAATAGCAGCACTCTTGATGTATTAGGATTTCTCCTAGGAATTCATTTCTTAAGGAATAATCCCTAGTAATATAATTTCATCTCAAAATGTATGTTTGATTTTGAGCCTCAAATACAGTTTGAAGCTAATATTTTCCATCAACGGATGTGAGAAATTAAATTTTTTGTAGAAGGAGAACACCCTTTTTCGGAGTCATCTTTATCAAAAGAGTCGCGATATTCCCATTTACAAAATTACCGTCATTAACTAGGCTGCATATGTCATGTAGTGGAGAGCTTGTGAGCATATGTGAAGAAAAAAGTTCTATGAAAATGTCAAAACACAAAATGAGTGGCGAAAAAGTCCCGAGAAAAAAAAAATTTAGGAAAATTTCTAGTTCAAGACTTAATGGTGCATTCTCCTTCAAAATCAGATTTGTTGGACCCCGTAAAAGTCCTTATGGTAGTTGTTGTATTCCTTTGTACGACATTTTAAATATATATATGTAACATAAAATTCAAAAAACAGAAAGATTTTTCAACAAAATTTTAAAGTTGACGGAGACCACCTGATTATTTAATTTTTTGTGGAAGATTCCAAATTTCCAAAGTCTCAAACATTAGGCTGAGCTGGAATGATTCCTAGCTAGGAGAATTCCTGCCCGAGTGTCTAACTACAAAACACTTATTTCAACTCACTACGACTGTGAGTAACTACCGCTTCTACACACCCTAAATTTACCTGATTAAAATCTAAACTTACTTGGTAATGACTAGACCTTGAGAACAATTTATCAATTCCTCAACCCCGGGGGTGGCTCAATGGAAATTTCGGATCTAATAAGTGGTGAGAGTTCATAATTTGTGAGTTCGATACCTAGCTAGTATGAGCAGTATTTCCTCAGGACTACCTGCAAGGGTGCACCCTCACTTATCTAATGCATGTGAATTGCAGGTGTTGCACGTGCCCAAGGGAAGGACCCATATGCCTTCACTCTGGTCCTGACTCTTCTGATTCTCCTAGTCATATGTAAGCTTGGACACCCCATCATAAAAAAAAAAGAAAAATTAAAAATTACTAATTCTTCGTCATCATCCCACTTAAATTCTCATGACTCCGAGTTCTATTCGGAGAGAAATTTATTGTATTCTAAACACAAAAAGTTTTATGTCAATCCTTGTAATGTCTTATGAATTACTTTTTGAGCATATAACTCAATGAATGGATCTTTTGGTTGATTTATACAGAAGCATTGGACTTGATTGGTGATTTTAAATCGGTAAATTTGATTCTTTTTCATGATTTGTTTTGATTTTTTATTCAAATCTAATTTTTTCTATAGATTTTTTTGTTTGTTTGTAGATATTGGTAAGAGATGTTTTGAAAATCCTTGGGATAATGTACCCAATAATACAAAAAAAAACAAAAAAAAAATTTCACAAGGAAGAAGAGACATTTTCTTCTTCACTCTTATTCTTATGATTATTTCAACTCAGTGAGTAACTATTGATGGAGTCAAGAACCAAAATCTTATGGAAACTACCTGAGTTCAGTTGATTCAACTGAGTTTCAAGCAGTGTCCAACTGGATTTTTAATATTTATGGACAGTTTATTAAGAACCAAGATGTAATAAGGGACCATCCGATTTTTATAAGAGTCATGCTAGGGTGATATTCGATTTACTGTGGTTTTTACATTTTTGATGTGGAGGAGCACACATAATCGTAGATGATGTTTCCTCACATCATCTACGGTTATGTGTGTGGTCAAAAAATGTAAAAATTGCAGTAAATGTCATTCCAACATTGACAAATGAATTTTGAACTCAACCTAACAATCGGACTCAAAAAACTCATTGACGTGTCATGCGCAAAGAACTATAGATTCTTTCACTCGAGATGCACAATTGTAGATGGCAGGTTGGTTGTGTATCTCGAGGGATAGAATCTACGATTTTTTGCCCATGTCGTGTCAGTGAGTTTTGAGTCCTCCTGTCAGGTTGAGTTCAAAAATCATCACTCTTCCACCATTAGTATTTGAGTCGTGATAAAATGACTTGTTAGGTGGTATACTAAATGGACTAACTGACGTGACAAGTTTGGAATCGTAAATCTATATGCCTCGGTATATACGATAAAAAAATGTATCTCGAGGGAGCCATGTATATCTAGGGGGAAAGATCTACGGTTCTGGAACTTGTCCAAATCAGTGAGTCAATCGAGTATGCCACCTGGCATGTCATTTTAAAAGGACTCTTTTGTGTTTTTATAAATGTTCTGGTTAACGTGTGACCTAAGCGCATAGGTTCAAAATGTACTTGGGATATTTTTAGTCAAATTTTTTCATAAGTATGACTCCCCCTCAGCCATATTTTTAGTCAAATCGTTGATTTTTTTCCTTGGTATAGACAACTACACGTATTTATGGGGATGGGCAGGTTGGGTATCTTGAGGAAGAAATCTACTGTTCAAACACATACTACGTCAGGAGAGAGTGTCAAATGGAGGAGTCTGAAAATCACGACTCATGTTTCATAGGGCAGATTTGGTACAAAAATCAGACCCCAAGGTCTAGAACAGAGATTTGCTGTTTGAAATTTACGTGTTAATTAAGCTGATGAGTTAATAGCATGGTCTCATGTGTATTGGAAAAAAAAAGAACAGTGATTGGTCAGTGGCTATAAAATTTCTAGAGGTTTAAATGCTTGAATTTTATTTGCTTTTCCGTAACACGTGGTGCCATATCATTAGTTCATCAACTTATCTGACGTTCGTGTCATATGAACAGAATCATAATAGATGTTTTTATTTGCTTTTCCGTAACACGTGGTGCCATATCATTAGTTCATCAACTTATCTGACGTTCGTGTCATATGAACAGAATCATAATAGATGTTTTTATTTGCTTTTCCGTAACACGTGTTGCCATATCATTAGTTCTTCAACTTATCTGATGTGATCATAGAATTTTTTTTTCTTGTGTAGAGAGCTTATAACGAGAGGGTCAGGTTATCACGATTCACGACTCTTAACTCAAACAAACATCCAACGAGGCAAGGAAAAGATCATGAGAGGATCTTCATTGTTCGTTCTACGTATCTAGAGGTATAGAAGATGATTTTAGTTATAAGTTTTAGTATATATATAATCACTGCCTCATTCCCAAGTAATATAAACAATCCAAAATGAAGAAAACGATAAAGTAGACCAATGGAAAACAACACCTATCTTTATTAACGCGTTTGATTTCTCCATGTTGAAGTTATTAGAGAATATTCAACATTTAATAATCCATTGTTTATTTGAAAGTGTCTGCCTCTCACTCTTATATATATATATTTAATTCTCTATGATTAATTCTCTCATAATCAGTTTGTTCTTTCTACAACCTCTCCATCTTACTCTCTCCTTTTTTATCCTTTAACATCTCAACAAAGAAATTACACCAGAAGAGATCTATCAATCGATCGATCGAGATGAAGTTCGGGAAAGAACTCTCGTCTCAAATGGTGCCCGAATGGCAAGAAGCCTACATGGATTACAACTATCTCAAAACACTACTCAAAGATATCCATCGTTTCAAACAAAGAACCAGACCAGCCTTAACACCGAGTGGCTTAACGCGATCGATGTCAAGGTACCGAGCCTTCAGTGGTCTAATCCAAAGATCCAACAGCCATCATCATGGCCATGGCCATGGCCATGCAGGAGGAGGAGGAGGAGACATTGAAGACCAAGTCATACTAGTTAATGCAGTACAACATGAAGGATCAGATAGTAACTTATATGAAACTAAGTTCCTCATGTCGGCCGATCGGGGAGGCGAATATGAACTCGTGTACTTCAGGAGATTAGATGATGAGTTCAATAAGGTTAATAAGTTTTATAAGGAAAAGATGGAAGAGGTGATGAAGGAGGCTGAATTGTTGAACGAACAAATGGATGCTTTGATTGCGTTTCGGATCAAGGTCGACAATCCTGATGGAAGTTTCGATTGGGCGGTTGAGATGACTCGTCTTGCTTCCAACATCTCTTCTTCTTCGGCCGCGCTCTCGGCTTCTTCTCCTACAGAACCTATAGTCTCCGGTAAGTCTCTTTTTTTTGACCCACATTGGGCCAACTACTCCACCTAAAACTCAACCAAGTTAGTTGGCTAGGCTCATAGAAATTATGAAACTAACTCTCCGAGTCAATTCGGAAATGGGTTGGGTAGAATCAGAAACTAGACCGAGTTATTCCGCATTATAAAATAATTTTTGAAGAACAAAACATACATATTTTAGAGGAACCCTTTCTTGACTAAGATAGTGAGGAAAAAGACCATACTAAGCTTCATTCACCACTCTAATGACCTTGAGATGCGAAGCAAAAGATCTCAAGATTTGTAACGAATCTCAAAGACTTGTTTTACAAATCTCAAGGTCTATGATGGTGGATGAGGCTTTGTAGACCTTTTTTTTCCATACTATGTTAGTAAGGCTAGTCGGACTCAATATTTTATTTGTTCTAAAATTAAAATATGTTTTTAAATAGATATGGATTTAAGTCAGAGTTTTAAGACTTGATATGTTTTAAAGTGTTCTTCAAGAAATGAAAACCGTTTCAGGAAATTGGTCAATTAGTAAGATCCTTTTAATGGTTTAATATAATATAATGAGATATTTTACTTTTACACCAACTTATAATACCATTAGATGGTAAATAATGTCTCTCTATCAACCTGTTGGTAGCACATGAGGTCTTAATGGTTAACCCTATTTCTGAGCCATACAATGCATTTATCCATTTTTTTAAAGGAAAATGCTGGAATGACATAAACAGAGACACAAAGGTGACAAAAATGATGTGCTGGCGTGCACATAACCGTAGATACTTTTTACTTGTATCTCAAGGAAAAGCATCAACGGTTACGTGCCGCGCCACCATAAGTTTTTGTCACACTTGTGTCTCCCTTTGTGTCACCCCAGCACAGCTCTTTTTTTTTTTTTTTTTTGAGTATACGTAGGTTAGGTATTGTTGGAGTTATTTTTTTTTTTTACAATCCTCGTGTCGTGAGTGCTTGCCATGTTAAGCATATAAGGGTAGTTTTGTAACTAAAAAGAATATTTTTGTAAATTACGAATGCATTCAATACACGTGGGTAGATGTGATTGGTGGATCTCAGATTTTTGTGAGCGAAAAAAAAATTTGTATTGTTGGTTGCGGAATGCGTAGGTCTACAAGGTCTTAGTCTAACCTATTTCTCACCTGTCCCATCGTTTTCATTAATTATTGGGAAAATTACTTAAAGGACCCTTAGGGAGGGACTTCTTTATAAATAGTCCTGAAGTTTTCGACAGTAGATTAGTAGACATTTAGTAAACTTTTCCTTTCTAAATGGTCCGGACCTCATCTCACCTGTATAAGATATTTGAAATATCCAAATTATTATTTTCTCATTTTTTTCACATAGTTAGATTTTTCAACGGCAATTGTGATTATTGATCATGAATGACAAATAGAGAATAATATTCTCTTAATATTGAACATCTAGGTGTACTTTATTTATTTATTTTGATAATTTATAAATAAAAAATTGAAAAATGAAGTTGAGATTAAATTTTTTTTATGATTACATCGTAACTTTTGATTTGCAACCAAGTATCAAAAATTGAAAAAATGAAAAAAAAAATTAAAAATTAAAAATTAAAAGTAAAAAATCTGATTTGCATTACAGCGTCGAGTTCACTACTTTTTATTTAATTATTGTCGAGTAGCTCGACAATAATTAAATAAAAAAATGATGAACTCGACACTAAGTTAAAAAGTGGTTTGAATTATTGTCGAGTTTGACACTAAGTTAAAAAGTATCAAAATTGGAAAAATAGAATAATAATAAAAAATGAAAAATCTGACTTGCATTCGAGTGTCGAGTTCACCACTTTTTATTTAATTATTGTCGAGTTCGGCACTAAATTAAAAAGTTGTAAATTCATCAATTAGTGTCGAGTAGCTCGACAATAATTAAATAAAAAATGGTGAACTCAACACTAAGTTAACAAGTGGTTTGAATTGAAAGAGTTGATAGGGACTATAAAAACTATAATAGAATTTAGTAGAGATTTGTTATTTAAGCTATTATATGATAAAATACAGTTACTTGTCCTCAAAAATAAAAAATTATTTGGAAGAAAACAATAGAAAAACGTGACAAGAATTGGGCGGGGCAATACTAAGCTTCTTAAATTTAAACATCCCATCCTGTTAGTTTCTTTTATATAAAAATTAAAATAAAAATAAAAAACCCATAAATTCATGAGAAAGGGATGATCATAACCATCTTTCATCATCATCATCACCGATGCCTTATCCCAAACATTGGTATCGGCAAATGAATCATTTCTTACCAATATTCACCTCTATTTAGAACACCATCTTATGTCAAAGCTTGTATGTGTCTTCAATATGGATGTTTGCCCATTGTTCTATGGATGTTTATTTGTTGTTTTTCAATATGAATGAAACTGATATTAAGAATTAATGCATAGGTCTTTGCTCTTAGCCTATAATTTCACACATTATCACAAATTTGTAGGAGGGGCGCATATGGATTCAATAGAAGAGATCGAACAGAATAATGAAGAAAATTCAGAAGATTCGAGTGATGATAAGGGTGTCAATGACCCCAAACGTATCAATAATGTTTATGAAGAGAAACCGAAAAACAGGAAGGCCACCAGACCAGCTCCCCTGGAAATCCTTAGCCGTGTGAAGATCAACAATACACTTGAAACTCCACGATCAACCATAAGAAGCATCCTCAAAGTTAACAAGGACAATAGATTAAGTTTCAGAAAAGAGAACTTAATGAAAGTTGAAGACCAACTGAAACAAGCATTTATTGCATTCTATCATAAGCTTGGACTTCTAAAGAGTTACAGGTAACATACATTACATTTACATGATTTTTCAACATATCTTCAAATATTTTTGTGCCTTATTTGCCTTCTTTTGGTGAACCAGCTTTGTAAATCTTTTGGCATTTTCCAAGATCATGAAGAAATATGACAAGGTTAGTATAAAGGACTTAAACATCACTTTTCACTCTTAAGAGTTTATGTTGAATTGGTAGCCTTAGAAAAAATAATTGATTTTGTTTTAATTTTCTTATTTTTTCCATTTATGCAGACCACTTCAAGAAGTGCATCAAGAGCATACTTAAAAATGGTAGATAACTCTGACCTCGGCAACTCTGATGAGGTAAGCTTTCACATATTCATAATTCTAGTTATGAACAACATATAAGATCATATATATTTTTTCCAAGTAATTAGTTCTGATTCTGATTTTGCCTTCACAGGTTACTAAATTCATGGAGAGGGTGGAGGCTACCTTTATCAAACACTTTGCGAATGCAAACCGCAGCAAAGGCATGAGAATCTTGAGACCAAAAGCGAAGAGGGAAAGACATAGAATATCATTTTCCTTGGGTAAGATATATATCAAGTAGAATCCAAAGTATAGATCATCAATTGATATAAGAGAATAAAAAATTACCAAAAAAAAATGCTTTGACTGTAAACTTGTTTTAAGGATTTTATCAAACTGATTTTAGTTGAATCTTTTTGTGGTTATATTTCAGGATTCTTTTCTGGTTGCACAACAGCCCTCCTAGTGGCCCTCATATTGATCATGCGTGCTCGACACATCATGGGAAAGGATGGCAGTACTCAGTATATGGTAACCATGTTTCCTCTCTATAGGTAAGTCAGGACATAATTCGCCGACAAATGATCGACATTTCAAATCTGTTTTGTTCCTTCACTTAATCTTAGAAAAACAAAAGGCGGTATTAGTTCGACTTTGGCTAATTTGCAAACATGAACTGAGCCTTTAGTCCTTAACTAGTTTTTTTTTTCCTCTTAATTAACACAATATCTCAAACTTCCTTGCAGCTTATTTGGATTTATCGTCCTACATATGCTCATGTATGGTGCTAATATATACGTCTGGAGGCGTTACAGAGTAAATTATTCATTTATATTTGGTTTCAAGCGAGGGTCGGAGTTGGGCTACAGAGAAGTCTTTCTCCTCAGTACCGGCCTTGCAACACTTGGAATGGCTTGTATTCTTTCAAATCTGGACATGGAGATGGACTCAAAAACCCAAGCTTACTCAGCATTCACTGAAGTACTCCCTCTGGGATTAGTTTGTGTAAGATACCAATAATTAGACAAATTATTCTCCACCTCTACAAATTATATATAGACTCAGTTACTAATTTATCTTGTTTTTTGCAGATTGTACTTCTCATAACATTCTGCCCATTCAATATAATTTATCGCTCAAGCCGTTTCTTCCTACTCCAATGTTTATACCATTGTTTTTGTGCCCCGCTCTACAAGGTAAAGAATGAATTAAGTTAATTTCTACAAAAAAATGGAAGAGAAATCAGCACTTAAGACAGGTTTATTGATCTTTGTTTGTTTGTTATTTCATCACAGGTCACCCTACCAGATTTTTTCATGGGAGACCAGCTAACTAGTCAGGTTTGTCTCCATGAATCAGGCTAAGTTTCTTTATATAGATGAACAATTAAGTATAAAAGTAACTTGTATTGTGTAAATTTGTTCGATTCTGTTGGCGGTATGCAGAGTTGCGAGGGGGAAGAGTTCCTAAAAGGGCAATTGTGTAATATTTTCATAAGTTTTTTTTTTATTTTTTTGAGGGTTTGCATTTCATGAGAGATAGACATGTTTTATCAACTCCCGGTTTTATAAATAGAAATCTCTAGGGCTGGAAAACTAAAAAGAAAATAGTGATTATTCTTGTTCGGATCTGTGGACGTAGGCACATTGCCGAACGACATAAATCCTTGTGTTTGTGCAATTTTTGTCATCTTTGCTGTTTCATTTTTTCTCAAAACTTGTAGGTAATGTGGGACTAGATCCTCAACATACTAAGAGGTCATTTTTCAGGTGCAAGCCCTTAGGAGTCTTGAGTTTTACATCTGCTACTATGGTTGGGGCGACTTTCGACATAGGCAGACCACTTGCAAGGATAACGCTGTGTATGTCACTTTTAATTTCATCATAGCTACAATTCCGTACTGGTTCCGCTTTCTTCAGGTTGGTCCTTTTTTTCTCCATATTTTATTACCATTAACCTCCCTATTGATGTGTTCACACTCATGATATTAGTTCATTCTGTTGTAGTGTCTCAGGCGCTTGTATGAAGAGAAAGATCCAATGCAGGGATATAATGGATTGAAATACATGTCGACAATTGTGGCTGTGGCTATGAGGACTGCTTACACTCAGACCAATAGGCATTCAAATGTTTGGTTGGTGATGGCATGGATCACCTCAGCCATTGCAGCGATCGTGAGTACATATTGGGATATTGTTATTGACTGGGGGCTCCTACAGAGGCACTCGAAGAATCGTTGGTTGAGAGATAAGCTCATTGTCCCACAAAAGAGAGCATATTTCGGAGCGATGGTGAGTTTTATGAAAATAAGCTTGACAATAAATAAAAATATTGGCGTTTCTGATGTCCTAAAATCTAACGACTTAACGTCAAATTCATGAAAAATGCAGATCTTGAATGTTCTTTTGAGATTTGCCTGGCTTCAGACTGTGTTGAACATTAAAATTTCCTCCCTACATCCTCAAGCCTTAGTTGCAATTGTTTCCAGCCTGGAGATCATTCGTCGTGGCATTTGGAATTTCTTCAGGTAAGCTAAGGACTTAAAATTTTCAACTTGGTATCAAAGTGATCGAACCGATAAGATTCACTTCTGCATTCAACTTGGAACAAGTTAGTGCGGAGTTGTATCAATTTTGGTCTTGGGTTTAATCACAAATTGGAACAGTATTACTTTTTTGGGGCATGCCACATTTATTGCCTATTTCCCCAAATAGGCGATAATGATATAGTTTATAAATCTGTACTATAAATAATTTTGTTGTTCTGACGAGAATTGAACTGATAATAATTGATTAGGTTGGAGAACGAGCACTTGAACAACGTTGGGAAGTATCGTGCATTCAAGTCAGTGCCACTCCCCTTCAACTACGAGGAGGAAGACAAAGACGATTAGGCATCCACCCCAACATACATGACTAGAGAGAATTTAGTTGGTGATACTACAATTGTCTTTCTGTGATAGTAGAATTAGTTGGTGCCACCAATTGTGTTAATTCATTTATAAGAATTTCTAAGGAGATGGTTATACTAATAATATCGATTTGTCGATAAAATTATACTCCACCTCATCTATGTAAATTGAAATAATAATGAGTTTTCTTACTGACACATTTATGAAAATTAAGCTTTAAAATACCTGATTAAGAAGTTGCCCGAGAGGAAGGAAAATTAAAGAGTGTCATTTTCAAGAAATTCAATGCAATCCCGTTTTCCAACTTTGGGCTCAAGAAGGAACCATCATGCAGGTGCCATAAAGAAACAAAAAACATGCACACAAAGACAGATTTAATGTGGTTCGGCAATGTGCCTACATCCACATGGGAGAAGGAGAGAGTTTTTCTTATTGTTCTTGCTCTTGAATGAGCCTCAAAATACATGGAGACAATTAACCAAAACAGGGAACAACTTTCCTAATACAACTTGGACAGCAAGAGTCCACAACGTGTATAGTAAGAGTCCTCAAGTAATATATATTCTCAAAGATCAAGTTCCCAATTTTTTAAGATTCTCAAGATAAGTTTCCAATACTTTCTTTCTTCCTTCTGCACCAACATACCAGATAACAGTTAGTGATAATATATACTTTGATTTCCACCTGCATCCAGTTAATGATCTTATTGGAAAAAGAAAAAAAAAAGATTACCATTCAAATACGTGGCATGCACATAGATTAATAGATTTCTTCCTCGGGATGCCTAACTACACATCCCCATAAATATGTGTAATTGTGTCTCCCGAGAAAAAATCTATGGTTCTATGCACATGTCACATTAGTATAATAGAGTGGGAGTAAAAAAATCACTGACTCCATTGAAATCATATTTATATATTTTTTACTTTCTTTATACTCACTATTTTTAGTACTATTCTCCCTCTTTTTTAAGGATTGAGAATGTTGGGGTGACATTAAAATTGACATCGTTTCACACATTCTTGACGTCAAGGTGCACGTAGAACCATAGATGTTTTTCAATGTTATCTCGATGACAAGCATCTATGGTTATGTACACACATACAATGTGTGATACGATGTCAATTTTAATGTTACTCTAACTGTAGACATGAGATTTTCTTTGAAAACTTAATTTATATTTGGATTTTGAGTCACCATCATTCTTTTTGAAAATGGGTGTTAAATGATAAATAGACCTTATCGTAGACCCATGGTCCTAATGGAAGTCATACGGCCGGCCTTTATTTTAAATTTTTAAAATGTTGGTCCTTAAGTCCATTGACGTTTTTCATTTATAACAAATATGTTTTTGTGAACCCTTTTTAAGTAAGGCCCGGTGTCTACACTAGCATTATTTTTAAGGATTTTAACTTGAATATTTATTGTAATTAGAGATACAATCGGCCTTCATTGAATGTGTCTAGTAAACGATTTTAATCAATTTTTTCTAAATTTATCACTTATTCACTACGTGAAAATTGGAAAATTCGACAAAAAAAATTGATGGGCCAAGACTCACGAATTTTAGAAACTGAATTGTGATGGCCTAGGACCGTCAAAATTCTTGATGTTCCTAGATTTTACGGCATAGAACTGTAGAATTTCTCCCATCCTTCATTAATTTGATAGTTTCTATCCGTCGAAAAAAAAATTTGACAATGAAAAATTCTACACCAATTTGACCTCTTGGTCCGTCGAATTTTATGAAATTTGACAGCCCAAGGCCGTCAAATTTGAGCTTTTTTCACATTGTGATTAGTCTTACTCCTATATATATTTATTTTTTAGTTCATTTGTTTTCTAATTTTCATCACATCAATATCTTTTTATATACTATGTTCAATATATTAATTTATATATTTGATATTTCTTGATCGTCCAATATTTAGTTTCATAAATTTAATTGACACACGACTGCTTACCATCCATGGCAATATTTCACTCTATCTCTCTCCATCTTATACATGTTTAAATGTAATAGATGTGAGATTACCTAGCTTTCCTTATATGTGACCAATAATACAAATAAACAATAATGGTTTATGCTTTATATAAGCTTCAAAACTAGTTTCGAGCAATAAGAAGAGAAATCTAATGTAGAAATTGGGTAAGATGTATGTGATAGAATTGTAGATATCCAATCTACATATAATAGTTTGTTAGGAACGCATTTGACAGTTTACTTGTTATTTGGCGTGACACCGTAAATATTGAAGTAACATCGGAATTGACATCTGTAGACACGCAAATTTGATCGGGTCTTCAACACAAAATGCCCCAAAAATCGTAAAAATTGAAATGGGCCCCAAGGTCCAAATCTTCAAAATCCAATATATTTTGTTATTTTCTTTCAAGACCCTACTCACGTGGTCCATGGACCTAAATTCCTCATCCCCCTTCTACACTCTTCAACCTAACCCAACATAAGCTCAAATCCATCCTTATTCAACCCATCACCTAAGCCCATTCAACTCAGCCCTATCTATTACTATACCCAAACCCTACCTATAACCTAAGTCCAACCATTCCTCAATCCAACAGTATGCCTACCCAATCCATTACCTAAACCTAATCCATTACCTAACCCAACATCACAACCAATCAATATGATCATCAATGTGGGACACATGTTACAACCTCAACTTACCTCCCTCATCCAACTACCTACCCCTATCACTTTTCTCTAAACATTATCTACCCACACATCAACCCATCAACTTTTCTCTAAAAAATTTATTTACCCACACTTTCCACCCATACCTCTTCTTAACCTACCCTCATCATTATCTACAAAACCTATCTTTACAATTTAAACCCACACCCCTTCTCTCAAATCAAACACTCATCCTCTCCAATCAACTCATCTAAAATATCTAATCTCCACACATCTTAACACATGTCATCATCTCTCTCACTTTCCCAAAATCTAATCAACCACCCTCTTACACCTCCATTCTCTTAAATCAAACATTACTCCCCTTCCCTTACTAAATAGTCAACCTATCAATCACCCTCTTACACCTTCATTCTCTCAATCAAACACTACTCATTCTCCTTCACTTAACACTGAACCCAAATACCATTTGAGTTACAAATAACTCATTTAATTCTCCTTACACAAATGCCCTTCCATCATCTTCAATTTACACACACCCATCTCACAAACCCCTAATCATTCTACTCCTTTTCATCAATTCATCCCATTTTACCCTTAAAATAATCCTCAAAACTTTATGAAATCCCCTCATCCTCAACACAATTCTAACATAATGAAAATTTAAGAAAAATAGAAAAATCCTATATCTCCCAAAAATACTCTTTCAACTTTCTCTCAACTCTAAACTCTCTCTCAAGCAAGTCAAGAAAAGTTAAGAAAGCATCTCCTTTGAAGGTCAAAAAGAGTCAACCTAAGAATAAGGTGGGTCTTGGACAAAAAAAAAACAAGTATCCCCCTTCTCTCCCCTCCTATTTACCCTCTTCTACTTCTCCCCCTTTTTTTATACCTATGCACACACCACAAAAAACTTGAGCCATCGAAGGACCCATTTTTCAATAAGGGTGTCATCAATGGTTTGAACCAACATTAAAGTCCCTCACACTCGATGCACATATCAAATCTTTCCGACTTTTTTTTTGTTTATTTTCAAAAATCGAATCCGATGTTACCACCAATGGTAAATGGAGTAGGGTGTCTAACACCTTCCCTACTCCCTAACGTAGACCCCCTTATCTAGATCAAAGGTTTGACCAATGTATCTTATCCGTACGAGAGTTACTAGATGCAAAAAATAAAAATAAAAATGAATTTTTAAAAAGATACATCACGGGTGACCAATCACACCCTTTTCCAAAAAGAATGGTGGCAATTCCAAAAATCTCCAAAGTGATTGAGATATTCAAAAATAAAGATTCTCGTGTTTATAACATCATTTCAAACATTGTTAATGTGGATGTGCGCACATAACCATAGATGCTTTCATCGAGATACGAGTAAGAAGCATATATGGTTCTGTGCACACCAATGTGTGAAACAACATCAAGTGCAATGTTACTCTAGCACATATAATAAAAAATAAAGATGCAATTGATATAGAGAGAATTGTTATTGGCACCCCCACTTTTACTTATTAGACCTCAATTTTTTTTTTTTTTTGGATTTCTACATTTTGGGTTTGAGATTTTATTTGAGTTTAATCATAATTGTTAACAACTAGTGAAATTCTTTAGACGAATGTTATAATGTTTTGTATTGTTGAACTAATAATTAAAGTCAAATCTTTTGTGATAAATGCTTGAATGATGTGTTTTAATCTTTATTGGAGTGTTATATATAATTTAAGAAAGAAACGTGATGAATGCACAGTCTGGGTACGCAACTGACATGGCAAGGCCCAGAACCATAGGTTATTTTCATCGGGATAGATAGGAAAAAGATGTGCGGTTATGTGCCTTTGCCACATCATCCGTGTACCAAGACTACGTGTATTCATCATTATTGTTTAAAAAATTGGGGTGTAATATATTTGTAACATAAATTTTTTTTTAAAAATATGATTTTTCTAGTTGATGGAGACCACCTATTTTTTAATTTTTTGTGGAACATTCCAAATTTTCAAGTCTCAAACATACGATTGAGATGGAATGATTCCTCGCTAGGAGAGACCATTAATGCTGGAGTAACCTCAGTGGGGGACACACGAGCAAAATGCATCTACTAACATGCACATTCCACCACATCAAGATGTCGCACTGAGGTCACTCCAGCACCACCCCAAGAGAATTCGTGCCTGAGTGCCAAATAAAACACTAGAGTTTATTTCAACTCACTCCGACTCTAAGTAACTACTGCTTCTACACACCCTAAATTTACTTGATGACGACTAGAACTCGGGAAGAATTTAGCAATGAGTGCTGATTTTGTATCTCAATCTAACAAGGTAACTCAAAAACTCACTGGTGTGGTAGGTGCAAGAACAATAGATTTTTTCCTTAGGATACATAATTGCACATGTTTTATCGGGATGTGCAGTTGTGTGTCTTGAGAGTAAAATTTTACGATTCATGTAGGATATGCGTCAATTGAGTTTTTGGGTTACCCTGTCAAGTTGAGTTGCAAAATCATTACACTTTACGAATTCCTCGTCATCATTCGCACTTAAATTCTCATTGACTCCAAGTTTCATTCGAAGAGGAATTTCTTGTACTCTAAACACAATTTTTTATGTCAATCATTGTAATGTCTAATGAACTACTTTTTGAGCCTATAACTTAATTTATGGATCTTTTGGTTGATTTATACATAGGCGTTTGATTTGATTGATGATTTTAAACCACAAATTTTGATTTTTTTCACGATTTGTTTAGAACTTTTATTCAAATCTAATTTTTTATATAGAATTTTTGTTTGTTTGTTTGTTTGTAGATATAGTAAGAGATGTTTTGAAAATCCTTGGGATAATGGACCCAAGAATACAAACAAAACAAATTTTCACAAGGAAGAAGAAACATTTTCTTATTATTATTATTATTATTTCAACTCGTTGAGTAACCATTGATGGAGTCAAAAACCAAAATCTTCTCGAAACTACTTGAGTTGAGTTGATTCAACTGAGTTTCAAACAGCGTTATACCGATCCGATTTATTGAGAACCGAAATGCAATGAGCGACCATCCGCTTTTTAAAAGAAAAATGATATCCCAACTTCCCTCATCTGACAGACTCCTCTTACTCTCCTGACGTGGCATATGCTAAAATCATGGATATTTCCGCGGGATTCAGAACTGCATATCCCTATAAATATATGTAATAATGTATCCCGAGAAAAAAAATTATGATTCTTCCACATGCCACGTCAGGAGAGTTTGGGGACTATGTGATGTGGGAGTCAGAAAACTACGACTCTTTTTATAAAGTTTCTTATTAGATAATGATTATCTAATTGGAAAATATTCACTAGGCTGACATCAAGTTAAGACTTTTCCGTTAAATCTCTAATATTTTATTTTAAGAAGATTTCTGCAGAAATCTGTCCCAATAATATCAAGGATGACATCACGTTATTCAAGTCAAAAGCAGCGCCGGTCAGAATTGACGGTTTGACCATTAATTCATATAAATCGACGGTTTATAAGTAAGTTCCGGTTCTCAATGAATCGAACCGTCGATCCGGTCCGGTTTTTAAAACACTGATTCTCTATTCGTATATTTAATGCATTATAACATACCGACTCTGACGTGGCATATAAACCCAACCATACATCTTTTTCCTTGGAGTCGTGATAATCTGACTACCCCACTTGGGCTTTCTCAATGGACTACTTGAAGTGACAAGTTTGGGTTGCGCACTTCGGGATATAAGGTTCCCTCGAGATACAATTTTTTTATTTATTTATAGAAAAATGCAGTCATGTATCTTGAGGAGGATAGATTTATGATTTTCAAACTCATCACGTCACGATAGTCGATTGAACTGTCTATGTGGGGTAGTTAGATTATCACGAATCTTTTTCCTGTGTTTCTTGAAGAAAACAATCTATGATTCTATGAATCTTGATAATCTAATTATCCCATGTGGCAAACTTAATCAACTACCTTGAGGTGAAATCATAGATCTACGCTCTTCAAGATACACGACTACACTTTCCAATATAAAAAAATGTATCTCGAGGGAACCTTATATCCCAAGGAGTGTAAATCCACAATTCCTGAACTTGTCACGTTCAATAGTCAATTGAATATGCCACGTGGGGTAATCAGATTATCACGACTCATGAAGAGTATTGATAATCTAACTTAGTCACATGACAACTCAATTGACTTACCTGACGTAACAAGTTTGGGACTTGTAAATGTGCACTTTCCTCAGGATACAGAACTACAGTAACTCGTAAAAAAGTGCAGTTTTCTATCTTGACGAGAGCACATTTACTATTTCTAGGTCTGCCACGTCATGTAAGTTGATTGTGTATGCCACGTGCTAAGTAAGATTATATGAATTGCCAAGTCAGTTATTTAGATCGTCAGTTCATCACGACTCTTAGCTCAAACATTCAAGAAGAAGACCATGAGATGATCTCCATCTTTTTTTTTCTGCGTATCTCGAGGTATGGAAGATGAGTGATGGCAGCCAACTAACCCAACTCCATCTTTGCCGTTTGAATTGTCCAAGTCCATTTTGAAGTCTTTAGAGAATATTCAACATTTAATAGTTCCAATGTTTGAAAGAGTCAATCTATCACTCTTATATATTTTTTTAAGTCTCTATGAGTAACTCGCTCGTCAACAGTTTTTCTTTCTTTCTACACCCTCTCCATCTTCCTTCCTCTTTTGCCTTTAACATCCACAAAGAACAAATAACATAAGAAGCATCTACACCAGAAGAGATCTATCAATCGATCAATCGAGATGAAGTTCGGGAAAGAACTCGCGTCTCAAACGGTGCCCGAATGGCAAGAAGCCTACATGGATTACAACTATCTCAAAACACTACTCAAAGAAATCCTTCGTTTCAAACAAACAACCAAACCAGCCATAACTCCGAGAGGCTTAGCGCGAAAGATGACGATGTATCGAGCCTTCAGCGGTCTAACCCAAAGATACAATAGCCTCAAGAGTCCTCATCATCATGCCCATGGCCATGCAGGAGGAGTAGAAGACCTTGAAGACCAAGTCATACTAATTAATTCAGTACAACATGAAGGATCAGATAGTAACTTATATCAAACTAAGTTTCTCATGTCGGCCGATACGGGAGGTGAATACGAGCTTGTGTTCTTTAGGAGATTAGATGATGAGTTCAATAAGGTTAATAAGTTTTACAAGGAAAAGATGGAAGAGGTGATGAAGGAGGCTGAATTGTTAAACAAACAAATGGATGCTTTGATTGCGTTTCGGATCAAGGTCGACAATCCTGATGGGAGTTTCGATTGGGCTATCGAGATGACTCGCCTTGCTTCTGATGTCGCTTCTTCTTCGGCTGCGGTCTTGGCTTCTTCTCCTACTAGCCCCATCCCTAAAGTCTCCGGTATATCTCTGTTTTTTGTCTTTTTGTTTTTTTTTTACCACACTCGGCCGAGTCCACCTGAAACTCGACCAAGTTAATTGACTTTCGAGTTGACTCGTCTCTTAGTCATGGTGGAACCAACTCTCCGAGTCAATTTTAAAATGGATTGGATTGGGTCGAGTCAGAAACTTGACCGAGTTATTTCGCATTATATAATAATTGAGTCGTGATGATATGACTCGTCGGGGAGCATATTCAACCACTCCTTGAATACAAATTCAAGAATCCTAGATCTATACGCCTTGGGATATACGGTTCTCTCATAATACATTTTTTTTTTTACAATTTATGAGGAAGTAAAACCATGTATCCCGATACGTACAAATGTACGATTCTCAAACTTGTTCACGTCACGGAGTTGATTGAGTTGATTTAGATGCCACCTGGCAAGTCATATTATTAGGATTCAAAATAATTTTTGTAAAAACAAAACATAAAATATTTTATTTGTTTTAGAGATTAAAATATGCTTTTAAATAGATATTGATTTAATATTTCTTTGACTCATCCGAATCAACTCATGAGTGGTCAACTTGACTCATTCGAGTTAAGTTTTAAGACAGATATTTCAAGAGAGCTGCTATTGCTACACCAACTGTTACTAATGACATACCTCTTCCTATATATAAACCACTAGAGAATTGCACTCAGTTAGTATGTGGCATAGTAAAAGCTGGTGTGACAATAATAACTCTCTATTTTAATTCTCTATCGACCATTGGTAGTAGTACATGAGGCGTACAAGGTCTTAATAGTTTAACCTATTTCTCAACTGCCCCTTCTTTTTCATTATTTATTGCCGGATGGCCTCCTACCGAATAGGTAGGTCTACAAGGTCTTAATAGCTTAACGTATTTATGTGCAATTGGTTGAGTCAAGCATGATCGACCTAACTTTGGAGCATGGCCCTAAGGAATTCATTGTTACGTGGGGTTTTGAACATGTGACCTACCCTTCCTGAAGAGCTTATAAAGTCTCTGCTTGCCACTAGGCCAACTCCTTCGGGTTATTTACTCTACCTACCATCACAATAACTAAGACATTTGAAATTAAAGTCATGAATAAGGAACTTTTTTTCAACCATCCAAAAAAAATATGATAGGTGGAGAAATTTTTATGGGTTTATTTCAATGACTCAATTTCTTAATTTAGAAGGTTGAGGTGTCATTTGGACAAGTGTCACAGTCCACATGGTCCAAATGAGGGCCTTAGACTAGGCTCTACATGGTCGTTCAATTACCAAGTAAAAAAAAAATGTATTTTAATTAATACTTATAAAATGATAATTTATTAAATATAAAAAATATCATTGGTTACATGATAGGCTGTGACCGTACATGCGGGCCAAGTAGACTAGTCTCACCTAAGGAGGGGATACTCCCTCGGCAACCCAAAAAAAAAAAAAATTAATAATCTAATTGGTTTTTAAGATTGGCTCGGATGGGAAGAGTTGATTGAGACTATCAAAACTATAATAGAATTTAGTAGAGATTTGTTATTAACAAATGAAGGTGTTAAGCTAATAAATAAACAAAATACAATCACGTTTCCTCAAATATGAAATTTAATTTGCTAGAAACAGTAGAAAAACGTGACAAGAATTGGGCGCGGCAATACTAAGCCCCTTAAATTTAAACATCCCCCCTCTCTCCCCTGTGTCTTCAATATGGATGTTTATTTGTTGTTTTTAAATATAAATCAAACTGATATCAAGAATTAATGCAAAGATCTTTGCTCTTAGCCTATAATTTCACACAATATCACAAATTTGTAGGAGGGGAGTATTTGGATGCAATAGAAGAGATCGAACAGAATAACGAAGAAAATTCAGAAGAATCGGGTGATGATAAGGGTGTCAATGACACCAAACGTATCAATAATGTTTACAAAGAGAAATCGAAAATTGCAAAGGCCACCAGACCAGCCCCCTTGGAAATCCTTAACCGTGTGAAGATCAACAATACACGTGAAACTCCACGATCAACCATAAAGAGCATCCTCAAAGTTAACCCGGACAATAGATTAAGTTTCAGAAAAGAGAACTTAATGAAAGTTGAAGACCAACTGAAACAAGCATTCATTGGATTCTATCATAAGCTTGGACTTCTAAAGAGTTACAGGTAACATGCATTACATTTACATGATTCTTTGACATATCTTTAAAAAAAAAAAAATTGTGCCTTATTTGCCTTCTTTTGATGAACCAGCTTTGTCAATCTTTTGGCATTTTCCAAGATCATGAAGAAATATGACAAGGTTAGTATAAAAGACTTAAACATCACTTTTCACTCTTAAGAGTTTATGTTGAATTGGTAGCCTTAGAAAAAATAATTGATTTTGTTTTAATTTTCCTATTTTTTCCATTTATGCAGATCACTTCAAGAAGTGCATCAAGAGCATACTTAAAAATGGTAGATAACTCTGTCCTCGGCAACTCTGATGAGGTAAGCTTTCGCATATTCATAATTCTAGTTATGAACAACATATAAGATCATTTTTTTTTTCCGAGTAATTAGTTCTGATTGTGATTTTGCCTTCACAGATTACTAAGGTCATGGAGAGGGTGGAGGCTACCTTTATCAAACACTTTGCGAATGCAAACCGCGGCAAAGGCATAGCAATTTTGAGACCAAAAGCAAAGAGGGAAAAGCATAGAATATCATTTTCCTTGGGTAAGATATATATCAAGTAGAATCTAAAGCATAGATCATCAATTGATAAAAGAGAATGGGTTTTGATTTGCATTCTCATCCCATGTGATGCTCTTAAAAAATGGCAAAAAAAAAATATTTGTTTTGATTAAGGATTTAATCAAACAGATTAGTTGAATTCTTTTGTTGTTATATTTCAGGTTTCTTTTCTGGTTGCACAACGGCCCTCCTAGTGGCCCTTATATTGATCATGCGTGCTCGACACCTCAACGAAAAGACAGGCAGTTCTCAGTATATGATAACCATGTTTCCTCTTTATAGGTAAGTCAGGACATAATTCGGCTACAAATCATCAACGTTTGAAATCTGTTCAGTTTCTGTTTCAGTTTCTTCACTTAATCTTAGAAAAAGCAAAAGTGATTTTATTTGACAGTTCCCTAATTTGCAAACAGGAACTGAGTCTCTAGTCCTTAACTTCTTTTTTTTTGTCTTAATTAACATGATATCTCGAACTTTATTGCAGTTTATTTGGATTTATCGTCCTACATATGCTCATGTACGGAGCTAATATATACGCCTGGAGGCATTACAGAGTAAATTATGCATTTATATTTGGTTTCAAGCAAGGGACAGAGTTGGGTTACCGAGAAGTCTTTCTCCTCAGTACCGGCCTAGCAACACTTGGATCGGCTTGTATTCTTTCAAATCTGGATATGGAGATGGACCCAAAAACCAAAGATTACAAAGCATTCACTGAAGTACTCCCTCTAGCATTAGTTTGTGTAAGATACCAATACTTAGCCAAATTATTCTTTCCCTCTCCAAATTATATATAGACTCAGTTACTAATTTATCTCTTTATGCAGCTGGTAATTCTCATAACAATCTGCCCATTCAATATCATTTATCGCTCAAGCCGTTTCTTCCTACTCCAATGTTTATACCATTGTATTCTTGCCCCACTCTACAAGGTAAAGGATGAATTAATTGAATTTC
Organism: Akebia trifoliata; assembly: GCF_017979445.1. NCBI lineage: Eukaryota > Viridiplantae > Streptophyta > Magnoliopsida > Ranunculales > Lardizabalaceae > Akebia > Akebia trifoliata. The sequence goes on from NC_141381.1 coordinate 32,290,391, forward strand.
TACAAAAAATGGAAGAGAAATCGGCACTTAAGACAGGTTTATTGATTTTTGATTGTTTGTTATTTCATCACAGGTCACCCTACCAGATTTTTTCTTGGGAGACCAGCTCACTAGTCAGGTTTGACTCCATGGCTCAGGCTAAGTTTCTTTAAATAGAGGAACAATTAAGTATAAAAGTAACTAGTGTTGTGTAAATGTCTTCAATTCTGTTGGCGGTACGCAGAGTTGCGAGGGTGTAGAGTTACTAAAAGGGCAATTGTGTAATATTTTCTCAAGGGTTTTTTTTTTTTTTAATCAGGGTTTCTATTTCATGGGTGGTAGACATGTTTTATCAACTCCCAGTTTTATAAATAGAGATCTCTTGGGCTGGAAAACTAAAAAGAAAATAGTGATTATTCTTGTTCGGATCCATGGATGTAGGGACATTTCCAAATCACATAAATCCTTGTGTTTGTGCAATTTTTGTCGGTTTTGCTTTTTCATTTTTTTCTCAAAACCTGTAAGTAATGTGGAACTAGATCCTCAACATTCTAAGAAATCTTGTTTATTCTTATGTTTCAGGTGCAAGCCCTTAGGAGTCTTGAGTTCTACATCTGCTACTATGTTTGGGGTGACTTTCGACATAGGCAGACCACTTGCAAGGATAACGCTGTGTATGTCACTTTCAATTTCATCATAGCTACAATTCCGTACTGGTTCCGCTTTCTTCAGGTTGGTCCTTTTTTTTTCCATATTTGCTTACCATTAACCTCCCTATTGATGTGTTCACACTCATGATATTAGTTCATTCTGTTGTAGTGTCTCCGGCGCTTGTATGAGGAGAAAGATCCAATGCAGGGATATAATGGATTGAAATACATGTCAACTATTGTGGCTGTGGTTATGAGGACTGCTTACACTCAGACCAATAGCAAGTCAAATGTTTGGTTGGTGTTTGCATGGATCACCTCAGCCATTGCAGCAATCGTGAGTACATATTGGGATATTGTTATTGATTGGGGGCTCCTACAGAGGCGCTCGAAGAATCGTTGGTTGAGGGATAAGCTCATTGTCCCACAACAGAGTGTATACTTCGGAGCAATGGTAAGTTTTATGAAAAAAAATTGGCATTTCTGATGTCCTAGAATCTATCGACTTAACATCAAATTCATGAAAACTGCAGGTCTTGAATGTTCTTTTGAGATTTGCCTGGCTTCAGACTGTGTTGAACATTAAAATTTCCTCCCTACATCCTCAAGCCGTAGTTGCAATTGTTTCCAGCCTAGAGATCATTCGTCGTGGCATTTGGAATTTCTTTAGGTAAGCTAAGGACTTAAAATTTTCAACTTGGTATCAAACTGATCGAACCGAAAAGATTCACTTCTGCATTCAACTTGGAACAAGTTAGTGCAGAGTTGTATCAATTTCAGTCTTGGGTATTATCACAAATCAGAACAGTATTACTTTTTTGGGGTATGCCACATTTATCACCTATTTCCCCAAATAGGTGATAATGATATAGTTTATAAATCTGTACCATAAATAATTTTGTTGTTCTTACAAGAATTGAACCAATGATTATTGATTAGGTTGGAGAACGAGCACTTGAACAACGTTGGAAAGTATCGTGCATTCAAGTCAGTGCCACTGCCCTTCAATTACGAGGAGGAAGACAAAGATGATTAGGCGTCCACTCCAATATACAATGGCAGATTGAATTAGTTGGTGATACTACAATTGTTTTTCTGTGATAGTACAATTAGTTAGTGCCACTATCGTCAATCGAATGAACAAGCCTAATAACTCAACAAGGCCAACACTAGAGGAGCGAGCTTCAATCATTGTTCACGTAGTAATGGTGCCTCGTCGGGCCTCTACCATCGCAAGCCTCCCAAGTACATCCTATGTTGCAGGATTAACTTCCCTTTTTGTTTTATTGTATTGTATTAATTCAGTTATTAGAATTTCTAAGGAGATGGTTATACTTAAAATATTGATTTGTCGATAAAATTAGACTCCTTGCCTATGTAAAGTGCAATAATAATGAGTTTTCTTAGTCACACCTATATGAAAATTAAGCTTTAAAAGACATGAGTAAGAAGTCGCTCAAGAGGAAAGAGAATTCAAGAGTGTCATTTTCAAGAAACTTCAACTCAACGCCATTTTCCAACTTTGGGCTCAAGAAGCAACCATCATGAAGTCACCAACATCATGCAGGTACCAGCTAGCACTTAGTGATAATATATACTTTGATTTCCACCTGCATCTAGTTAATGACCTCATTGAAGAAAAACAGAGATTACCATTCAACAAATAATAATAATAATTCACCGACAACACTATGAATTTATAGAAAGTTTGTTCTATACATACTTGAGTTTTCTTCTGTTAGGCACAGGAATCCTATTTGAAGTTAAAGGGGGTAGAAAGGGAAACACAATAAAAATTGAGTAAGAAAGAAAAGAAAATTGAAGAGATAATCATGAAAATAGATGTAAAAGAGAAAGACAATAAAGAGAAGAGGAAAGATTATAAAGTTAAAAGTATCTTTGAGATTAACAAAGTCAAATCTAAATCCCTTTTGTGTTGGTGAATAAAAGAAGTAGAATCCATCATTGAATTTTATTATATAAATATATTAAAGTTTGTCTTTTTAAGGTTAAGAGGTAAAAGAGTAAAGATAATATATAAATTTTAAGGGGTATTCTTGAAAAGGATGATAACAATTTATTAAAATATATTTCACAATGCTCCAATTCTGTTCATTTTACAATAGCCAACAACATCTCGTGGTGTTGTAAAAAACATTGAAAAATTAATTGGAGCCATTAGAGTTTAAAAAGTGAAAAATTGTCTTTTATCTTAAAACCTCTTCTACTTTCTCAAATATATTTGTATTTTCCATAAGAGTCATAGTATCTCTACAAATTATTTTGAATGTGAAAATCCCAAAAGATCATATGATAACATGATTCTAGTGCAGCACTAACAAATACGGGTTACTAAAAACTAATACGTGGCTTGCGCAATCGCACATGTATTACAAAAATTAGGATTTATGATTCAATTAATCAAACCAAAGTCCCATTTGACAATTATTTGGTCCAATCATCGATTTGGTTTTCAAAACATTAATTTATGCATGATTAATTTTTATAATTATTTTAAAATGAATAATCTTTATCCATTAGTATATTGTAAATTTTATATCATATTTTAATGTTAACTAAGGTGATTTTGTAGATAATATAATAAAATGACTAAAAACTAACTTTGTTATAAGAGTTGTCGGATTGTAATTTTATTCATTTTGACGAAAAACTTTGATAATAATAACAAGAGTATATATATATATAAATATAAGCTCATTTTCGGTCTACAAAATTTTGAAGTCAACAAATATTTATTTGGCCTTCTCTCATAATATGATTAGGGTATTTTTATTGCCACATCAACTTTTATTAAAAACACCCTAATTTTTATTAGAATCCTAAGAATTGGGGTGCTCTTAGTATAAGTTGGTGTGGCATTAGAATTTCTCTATATTAATAAAGAAGATTAAAAGCCCAGGGCTCATGGAACTGATTTGATTTAACTGCTGCCACTCCCCAAATGTATTAAAAAAATAATTTGAAAAAACACGTGTTGCACACCCATTGATCCGATGACATTTGTGGTGGTGTGCATTATATTACCAGTCAAAAAATACCTAACGGTGGGCAGGGGGCGGAACTAGTAAGGAGCTAGTGGGGACAATTGCCCCCACAGAATTTTGAGACACCCACTATTTTTTTAATTAATTATATATTTCATTTGTCCTCACTCCCTCACTTCTCTCCCCATTTGTCCCTACACCCTCATCTCCCTCCAATTTTTACCTAACCCCCTTAATTTTTTGTTGTCTTGATCAGACCTTCTCATATATTAATTGAAAATGATCTAAATATTTTTTCTTCAATTTTTAATAAAATATCTCTTAATTTCTTTCTAAAATCATTCATTTTCAAATTCTTCAACTATGCAATTAATCATAATTTGCCCCCATTATAAGAAAATCTTGGCTCCGTGCTGACGGTGGGCAAACATTTAAGAGTATGCCACGTGATATTTAATTAAAAAACGAGATCCAATAAATTAATTTTTGGGGATACTTGATCTTTGTTTAATCTCTCAATTGATATCATTCAAAAACAGCAGTCAGAGAGAATCCCCATAAAAAAAAAAGATCAATTGTACGAACGAGTGACACATAGCATTACCAGTACAACATTGTTGTCGATAACATTTACATTTGGTGGTCCCAAATCATTGTAACATTTTTATTTGAAATGTTTTACAGCCAATATATGATTATAATGACCCCACCGAAGTCCATACGACATCTTTTCTTTGATAATTACACATCGAATCCAGCTGGTTTGGTTTGGTGGTCCTTCTCAACACATTCTAGGCTAGTTGAAGAGGACGAGAGAGTCCACCTGACTATTCGCCAAGTTTGACCTTTAGATGGGTTTTGTTAGGGCACACGTTAAGCTGCAGTAAATACACTTTAAAATTTGAATTTTCTACCAAAAATGCCCTCAATGTTTTATTTTTATTTTTAACCTGTGCCCTTAGAACACATGTTAGCAAAATCCATTAATATTTAATAAATTATGGGTTTTTTTAAATACACTTTGAAAATGGGAATCTAAGGGTATTTTGATAATAAAAAAATTAAGGGCATTTTCAGTTTTTTTTTTTTTAAATCAATATCTAAAGTGTATTTAACCGTAGACACAAAGGTGACAAAATGTTATGGTGGCACGCACATAACCGTAGATTCTTTTCCGCAAAATACAAGTAAAAAGCATCTATGGTTATGTACATGCCATCACATCATTTTTGTCACTTTTGTCTCTCTGTTTGTGTCGTTTCAGTATTTTACATTATTATAAGAAAACGTCATAAGCAGTGACGAATTAAATAAGTTCGGCTACCTATTGATTTAATCCAAACACACCCTCAAAGTATCATATATTTTCTATTTCACCCTAATAAAATTTATCATGATTAAGAGAACACCCAGCAGTTTAATTTTAATTATCTTAAAAATAGTAGAATATTATTTGTTCAATTTAAAAAAATTCAAACACCTATGTTTTTCAATATATATATTTTTTATTATCTTTGTTGATTTTTAATGTTGATGGGGGAGGAGGGTAATATAATTACTATCATAAGAATACTTTTTAATAATTAAGCATTTAGAGCAACTCCAACTCAAATTTAAACCAAAGATGCTCTTTATTATAAAAGGCCAAACTATGAAAACCAACTCCAACAAATTCTTTAATGTCCCGTTAAAGTAGCGAACACTGAAATCGAGGTTAAGACTTGCCGCATGTAGTGAGGGTGTTTTGTTTGTTATTATTAAAAATATAATATAAATCATAAAAATACTTATTCAAATTAATTTAGTAAGATTTCAAATCTTACTAATTTTCGTTGGGATCACATGGATTATCACATTGATAATCCAACATAACATCCTTTTAGATTTTGTGAAAAAAACTCACATTCATAAAATAAAAATTTAAAACAAATATTGTTTTAGCCAAGGTGTTGAAAAAGGATGATTACCAAACTCCCAAACTTAAAATTAAATTCAATGGTGAAAAATAATAATTTTTTTCAAAGTTCTTAGAATTTCGTTCTCTAAAAGCCTATGGCATCGGATCAATTGTTAGAGCACCAAACAAATTTTAGACTAGCTAAAATAACATTTGTCAGTTTTTGATAAAATATACTTTTTATTTTAAAGAGCATTGTTGGAGTGCTATAATAATATAATTTTAATATAATTCCTTCTCAAAAATAAGGTAAGATAATTAATTTAGGGTCTTCAAAAAAATCTTAGTTTAACTTACATAATATTTAATTTTAAGGTATAATTGAACCAGTTACAATCAAGTTAGAAATGATTAAAAAATATAATGAAAATAATCTTTTGATTCCCGACATGGAAAAAAGATTATTAAGTGATCAAAAGTATGCAAATTTAGCTCATTAGTCACACACTTTTAAATAAAAGCAAAGGTCGGAATGCTGCCTGATCAATTTCACATTAATTTTTGAAGTTTGATTTATAATTGAGGTAGCTTTGGAAGAGTTTTCTAGTGATTTTGCTAATTATATATGAAATCTGACTTGAGACATAATAAGGAATAATATAAGTGGCTCATGAACAATTTGGTCATTCTAATTGTTAAGAGAGAAAAAAATTACTCCTCACAACCATTGTTATAGTCGACTTTAGACATTTCTCTTGTACTGCTGTCGAGCTCATTGTTGTGAGGTCCCTTTTCTTGGCTTACAATGCATTTTCTTGGTGCCTCACATTGTGCTCATTTTTTAATTTTTTATTTATCAATGAAATGTGCACAAATTCACTCGAATAAATATCATGTTTGCATAGCTCTACATGTGAAACATTTCCTTTATGTTATATTGCCAATCCCAAAATAAATAAAGGTAGATTGTGTCAAGTTGGCAAGTATTGTTGTTAACCAACTAACTACTTCATAAGATCGATTTGTTGGAGAGAGGGAGAACTATGAACATAAAAGGGTCACGGGATTTAACTGAGGTATGACACACCCGAAAGAGGAGGAAAATATACACTTAACACTCTTTCTCACCTATAAGAATTGAAATAATTAAACATATAACCTAAACAAACCTAGCATTCTGATATCATGTTAATTAATCAAATACTCTAAAAGACCAATCTATTGGAGAGGAGAGAACTATGCATGTAAGAGGATTACATTATACACTCAACAATTGTGAAAATCCTTAATCTCCTTACTTCAATGATGTCAATTCAAATCAAAGGAGGAGATACAAATAAATAACAAATTATGGATAATTTGCTAATTCAATTCGTTCAACTAAGGAGGAAAAGAAAAAAAAAAAAACTGCTTTTGATACCCCAATTTTTAATTATTATGCCCTAATTTCTTAAATTTTTCACGACAACCACTCCAATTAAAGGATAAAACACATTATCATTAAAACATTACAAAGGTTTGGCACAAACTATTATCTCAACATTACAAAAAATTGCAACGCTCAGTCGAACAATTTCAGCAGTTTGCCACAATTAGGATTAGCTAGCCTCATGTAAAACCCTAAAACTAAAATGTTGAAATCTAATTAAAAAAGAGAAAAAGAACTTTTATCGGCACCCGAACTTTCTATCTATTCTTAACCATTCACTTATGTCTTTTATTTTTAATTGGGGTATAATAAGTAAAAGTTGGATTGTCAAAAGTCAAAAAATAATAATAATAATATGTGAACTGTAAAGTGAAACCCAACTCATACAGAAATCAATCTAACGTAACGCGCGTTGAGATCATAGTTAAAGAAAGAAATTTCCTAATATGCAAATTTCTTGGAGTGCGCGTTGATGTCACAAAAGAAAGAGAGCCTTTCCTTAAACTACTTTTCAATGCCACGGACATAATTTTCAATGCCACGATGGTCCTATAAATAACATAGAACATGTTTTTTCTTCCCATCCTCTCTTGTCTCCTGCTCCCCAATATCAAATCCCATTAAAGGGTCTCCTTTATAATAATTCTCTCACTCATCAACCAAGATTATCAAACACATCTCCAATTGCAACCAAAACAAGAACTACAGATGAAATTTGGGAAAGAATTCATGTCGCAAATGGTGCCCGAATGGCAAGACGCATACATGGATTACAACTATCTCAAGATGATACTCAAAGATATCCACCGCTTTAAATTAAGCAACAAACCACCAACAAGCCTAAAGCGAAGGATGTCACTGCACAGAGCCTTCAGCGGTTTAATTCAAAGACACAACAACAATAATAAAGGTAAGGCTTCTCAAAGTGGAGGGGACATTGAGGACCAAGTGATAGTAGTAAATATGGTGCAACCTAGGGAATCAGAAGGGCATTATGAGACTATGTTCCTCATGTCAGCTGACGAAGGTGGCGAAAATGAGCTAGTGTTCTTTAGAAGGTTGGACGAGGAGTTCAACAAGGTGAATAAATTTTACAAGGCTAAGGTGGAGGAGGTGATGGAGGATGCTGCATTGTTGAACAAGCAAATGGATGCATTGATCGCATTTCGGATCAAGGTCGATGATCGAGGGAGTAAGTGCAATTGGTCGACCGAGATGACGAGACTTGCTTCGGGTGTAGCAGCCTCGGTAGAGTCAGTGTCAGCCTCTACACCCACCAGTGCTAGAATATCTAGTAAGTTATCCTAACCAAGGTTTAAAATTTTGTATCAATTGCAATGATCTATGTTTATAAATTGAATCAATCAATGATTGGACCGAATATATTGGATCATGATCGGATTGTAGTTCACTTTGGTTGGACCAATAAATCTATGGTCCATTAGTAGTCAAACCTGATTGGACCACTAGTTTGGTCCGATATCTAAAACATCTGTCCTAATTAAGAAATTGTGAGATGGAATTATTCTATTATGAGAGGATTGAGATTTGAGTCTCACCATCTAACATGCCATTGAGATTGAAATGAGAAGAAAGATATCGATTTCCATGTGACCAATACTAATTTCCTAGGAATCAGTTCAAGTTTCTAGGGATTCATTTTTCTTAAAAATCACTATTAATATCCATCTAGTTTATCAGTTTGTTTTATGGATAAACCAAAACAGTAAGGGGGTGTATGGTTTGAATTCTAAAATTCGATGCAACATTTGGTTTGGATTATCAACCTGATTTTTTCATAATCCGGAATCAAAATCATGAAAAATCAAAAACATTTATCATACTGTTTATGTTGATTCTCACACACTATTCACTTACAACAATCTTGAAATAATAATAATAATAATCAATATTAATAAAAATATAATTATAATTAATAAAAATAGTAGTAATAATGAAGTCAACAACAATCATAAATATAATAGTGATGATGATGATAATAATAACTATACCGATCAAATAATACTAAAAAAATTAATAACAATTATAACTAATACTAATATAAACATAATTATATAATTAATAACAATAATGATAACAATAATGACAATAATAATAATTTATAATTTTTTGGACGACATTAACATGCTCCTTAATTTACAATTCACTAGAAAACTAATTTAAAAAATAACCTAAGTGCCCTCTTTTTTAATATTTGATTTTTCCTCAAATATCCATTATTTTCAATCTCAAAAAAACATAATTTTACTCTCATTTTCAATCTTAAGATGTGTACTTTAGTGTTTTTTTTTCTTCTTTTTTTTTTTTCTCACAAAATCAGTTTTCAGAAATAATAAACAAGATTTGTAACTCTAAAAATCAATTTCTATAATTTAATTTTGAAAATTTATAATTAGAATCGAGAATCAAATTCTACAATCCGAACCAAACGCCCCCTAAATGTTTTCAGGTTAATATTTCAGTCTAACCTACATTGAAATCAAAATATCTCAATCGAAATATTACTTGATGGAATTAAAAACTTAGAATTATACAACAAAATGCCTTCTCATTCAAAATATTATTTTACAATTTGTTGAATTATATATATAAAGTGATGTGATTATTGACTGCTATAAAATGGATTCAATTTTTTTCCCCTAAATCAAAGACCAATCCATGAACCTAAAAAGGAGAAAGAACAAGAAAATTGTAATTCACTTGTATGGGTAGCAGGTTAGCCGATATGCCGTCTTAATTAATTAATTAATAACCAAATATATATAAATTTTGAGAAAAAAAAATTATAAATCTCTAGAAAGAGCAAACGATCTAGATTCTTTAATTAGTATTAAAAAAAAAAAATCAAAGAAATCCCCTAGCCGACAAAGTGGTCGAATGAGCAATAAGTTGAGACACGTATGCACACACATGGGTCTGACGTCACATATTTTCTTTAGATTCCATACAGTGTCTCTAAAGATACGAACGTGCCTACGTGGCACGATTTGATTAAAAAATAAACACATTGGAGCACCGTTTTGGATCCTGAGTCTTTTGATAGTAATAGTTACTGAGTCACACCTAGTACCTTGTACAACAAGTTCAGATATTTGACTCTTCCACAAAGTCTTAAATAATACCGTACAACGAAATAGTCAATATTATATTAGGAAAAACTTTCCTTTACTGTGGATTTACAATTAAATTATGGTAAATGAAATTTCAAATTTAAATAATAAAAATAAGGACAATGTTAGAGTTACATTGAAATGGACATTGTGGGAAATATTTTTGACATGAATGTGTGTCAGAAACATAGATATTTTCATCAAGGTCTGATATATTAGGAAAAAGAGTCATTCTGGGGTGATACAGGATTTATTGTGATTCTCGCAATTATGACGTGGAGATGCATACATAACTGTAGATGATTTTTACTTGTATCGTGAGGAAACACATCTATGATTATGTGCAAATCCCAAGTCAGATTTGTGAGAATTGCATTAAATACCTTGTGTCATTCCAGCATTTTTCATTGGAAAAACATTTTTAGACTGGGATTTTAAAATTTTACAATTAAATTATAGTAAATGAAATTTCGAATTTAAATAATAAAAATAAGGATAATATTGAAATATGTGTGTCATAACCATACATAAGACCATTTTATTATTCATAATGATCATTGTAGTTGCAAAATAAAGTTAGAGGGAGAAAGTGAAAGTAAATATAAATCCATTTTCAATAACAAATGATGTTACTTTAATCTCAAAAAAAAAAAAAAAAAAGATGGCACTTTGAATAGAATTGAATGGAATGATGAAGATTCATTAAGTCTGCCCCCAATCTTTGAGATAAGGTTTTTGTTCTTTTCTTATTTTTTTCATGAAAATTAATAATAAATAATTCACGAAAATCATAGTGACAAAGTCATGGGAAAAGGTCGGCAAAAATCAATAAGGTCGGGAAATCATTAGATACATTAAAAAGATTAAAATAATTTTTTAAGTATAGAAAATGTAATAAATACGTATTGTATATATTAAATGATAAAATAACACTTAAAATGTTAAAAATAAAAATAATCTGTGAATTTTTCAAAACTTCATGATTTAAAAAAAAAACTGAGATTTAATCCAGAATTATTAAAATCATGATTTAATCACGAATTTTTCAAAAAATTGCAGATTTTTGTCACTAAGACGAAAATCATGATATGACCTTTACACCTCAACAGTTAAATGACTTAATGGAATGCCCTACTAAATTTATAGGAAAGGCACCAATTGATGTAATAGGCGAAATTGAGATGTCCAAAGAAGGGAGCTCGAGCGAATCAGGCATGGACACTGGAACAAGTCTCCTAGAAATTCTTAAACATGTGAAGATCAACAATAGTCCGGAAACACCGTGTTCAACCATCAAAGGAATTCTCAATGTTGACCAAGACAAAGAGTTAACTTTCGATAGAGAGAATCTTCGAAAAGTTGAAGAACAACTGAAGCGAGCATTTATTGTGTTCTATCAAAAGCTTCGACTTCTAAAAAACTACAGGTAACAAACACTAACACCAGTACTCTCATATACATTGTTGAATTTCAAGTGGTTTAGTCACTGACATCGAAATGTATATGTTAATGAATGAAACAGTTTTCTAAATGTATTGGCATTCTCGAAGATCATGAAGAAATATGATAAGGTTTGATCCACTATTCTAAGATGTACATGAGTTTAAACACGAGTGAGTTGGGCTACTCTTCTTATTGATGCAAAGGTTTTCGTAACATTGGAACGATTAATTAGAACACAGTGTGTCTAGTCCAAGATGCTATATTTCTAAAATTTAAGACTTTGTTGCAGGTCACTTCAAGAAGTGCATCAAGATCCTACCTAAATATGGTGGATAACTCCTACGTCGGTGGCTCTGATGAGGTAAGCCTTTTACGATTAGTATTTTTCTTCAAAATTTAAGAAATAAGTTTTCCTTATGTACTAAATTTGAATCATACTTACAAGACATGAGAGTCCATGTCTTTAAACTTCGTATCGCACTAACTGGGCTGCATTGATTCTGCTTATGTCCTCAAAGGTCACTAGGCTCATTGAGAGGGTGGAAGCTACATTTATCAAACACTTCTCGAACTCAAATCGCAGAAAGGGCATGTCTATTCTAAGACCAAAAATGAAAAATGAAAGGCACAGAGTAACTTTTTTGGCTGGTAAGTTCAATACTAAGCAAATCTACTATTTGAATCAACTAATAATACAAGAGAATGGGCTCCATTTCTTAATGGAAAAAAAAATCTGTTCTAAACATGTTTAGGGCTTTAGTCGATGGGGTTGATAAAATATATGTTTCTATATTTCAGGTTTGTTTACTGGTTGCACAATTTCTCTCCTAGTAGCCCTTATTTTGATCATTCATGTTCGAAGACTTGTAAAGGAGGACGGCCTTGCCCAGTACATGGAAAACATGTTTCCTCTTTATAGGTAAGTTAGACTTTCCCCACCATCGCAAATATTTTGCATTTTTTCTTTTTTCTTTTCTTGGCTCAGTTGCAATTTCTTTATTTAACAAGACATTTTAAACTTCTTTACAGCTTATTTGGATTTATTGTCCTCCACATGCTCATGTATGCTACAAATATATACTTTTGGAGGCGTTATCGAGTCAATTATCCATTTATATTTGGTTTCAAGCAAGGGACAGAGTTAGGATACAGAGAAGTCTTCCTTCTCAGTACTGGTCTTGCTACACTTGCTCTTGCTAGTGTGCTTGCGAACTTAGACATGGAGATGGACGATACAACCCAAGATTACAAGACGTTCACCGAACTAGTCCCACTTGGATTACTTAGTGTAAGATACCAAGATTTGGCAAAATTATTCTTTCTCCTCAAAACCACATATTAACTAACAATCACTTCTCTCTCTATGTGCAGCTTGTACTTGTCATAACATTTTGCCCATTCAACATCATATATCGTTCAAGTCGCTTTTTCTTACTCCGTTGTTATTCCGTTGTATTTGTGCTCCCCTCTACAAGGTAAATGATGAGAAATTATACAAAACTTATAGATAAATTGTGTGTCAGACAAGGATTTTGATCTTTTTGTTTACTTCCCTCCATAGGTCACCCTCCCAGATTTTTTCTTGGCAGACCAGCTAACTAGCCAGGTTTGCAATCAATTGATCGCACAAGAACTTTTATGTACTTTGATTATTCATAATAGAACTAACCAATAAGTATTTGTAATTCTTCTATTTCAGATCCAAGCCCTTAGAAGTCTTGAGTTCTACATTTGCTACTATGGCTGGGGAGACTTCAAACTTAGGCGGAATACTTGTAAAAATTATGATGTTTACAACACTTTCTTTTACATCGTAGCTATTATTCCATATTGGTCCCGGTTACTTCAGGTAGAACCATTTTCCTCTTTGCCAACAATTAATCTCATATTAAAATGTTTGCACTCACCATTATTATCTGTGTTGTGTAGTGTCTTCGTCGTTTGTTTGAAGAGAAAGATCCAATGCAGGGATATAACGGGTTGAAATACTTGTCCACCGTTGTAGCTGTCCTCGTGATGACTACTTACAATCGGAACAAGGCAACGGGTTGGTGGGTTATGGCATTGATCACGTCAGTCATTGCAACAATCTTCAATACATATTGGGACATTATCGTTGACTGGGGACTCCTACAACGGAGTTCCAAAAATCGATGGTTGAGAGACAAAATTCTTGTCTCACATAAAAGTGTATACTTTGGAGTCATGGTAAGGAACTGACGATAAACCCGTGGTGTCATTCATGTCCTACATCACTCTAATGCCTTCAAATGATTTCATGAAAACTGCAGATCTTGAATATCTTGCTGAGACTTGCCTGGCTACAGACAGTGCTGGATTTTCAAGTGTCTTTCCTACACAGAGAAACTTTAATTGCAATAGTTGCCAGCCTAGAGATCATTCGTCGTGGCATATGGAACTTTTTCAGGTATGTTCAGTAAATGAAAGTTTACATTATTGATTCACTTAAAAATTGTAATTAACATCACTTAATTAGCTTATTGATTATTGTCAATGATCTCAATATTGATAGATTCAACTTTTATTATCTAATGGTTTTGTTCGATCTACTCACGATAATTGGTCCGTTATGGGTTGATCAGGTTGGAAAATGAGCACTTGAACAATGTTGGAAAATATCGTGCATTCAAGTCAGTACCACTCCCTTTCAACTACGACGAGAATGAAGACAGAGATGAGTAGGCATCCTCTTAAGTAGAACAAAGGCAGGGTGATGTTACCCTCGGCACAAAATGCATTGAAGCAACATAATATATACAAGTAATTAATGAAACAAGGGGACTATTAGCCATGATCATCAAGGAATGATCCTAATCAAAACCTCTCTTAGCAACTATGTACATAGATTTAGTTAAAGTGGAAATGTAATTACCATTTGTAAAAGTAGTCGTCCATGAGCTCTCAAGATTATTTCATATTGAGGCTATTCAATTAATTCATTATTAGTATATTCAAGAACGTTGGTTACATCCAAAAATATATATTCTTCCTCTTCTTATGTATCTAAGTGTTGTAGTAATAGGTGTTCGACAAATTACATCCAAGATTGAGGTTTTATGTAGTAGCTAGCTACAAGGTTATCCCCATTATTGGAAGAGATATCATTTAGTTCTCAAATTGATTTAAAGAAGAGAACATCATTAACAAACATTAGATGAGAAATAGGGTGGATGGTTGAAATCATAGTTTTATTTCACTGAAGCATACATTTGCTTCTAAGTACATGCCTCATTTGTCCCCACTCCCTCACTTCTCTCCCCATTTGGCCCCACACCTTCACCTCCCTCCAATTTTTGCCTCAACCCCTTAATTTTTGTTGTTGATGACATTGCCTCTTGATTGGATCTTCTCATGTATTAATTGGAAATGATCTAATCAAAAACCTCTGAATTTTTCCTTAAAATCATTTATCTTTAAGTTCTTCAACTATACAACTAACCATAGTTTGCCCCCACTACAAGAAAATCCTAGCTCCACCCTTGACGGTAAGTAAACATCTAAGAGTCAATGGGGCCTTCATGAGTATGCCACATGATATTTAATTAAAAAAAGGGATCCAATAAATTAATTTTTGGCGATATTTGATCTTTGTTGAATCTCTCAATTGATATTGTTCAAAAACAACAGTAAGAGAGAATCTCCATTAAAATATAAATATATATAAGGTCCCGTTTAGCACCAAACATTTTTGCCAACATTTTAGTCAATCATTTTTGTCCTACATGGGCTAGAAGTTTTCGAATGGGCTGATTTTTGGTGAGGATGATCTCCTCACCGATCATCCTCACCAAAAATCAGCCCATTCCAAAACTTCTAGTCCCATGTTTACAAGTTGAAAAATCGTGGACCGTCCATTTTTTGTAAACAATTTTTGATGGAAGATCATCATCACCAAAAATCAGTCAATTCCAAAGCTTTTAACCTATGTTTTGAAGAATGTTTTGCCAAAATGTTTAGTGCTCAACATTTATATATATGGGAAATGTTCAGCACCAAACATTTTGGCAAAACATTATTCAAAACATGGGTTAGAGGTCTTGGAATGGGCTGATTTTTGGTGAGGATGATCTGTACGGTGAAGAGATCATCATCAGCAAAAATCAGCCCATTCCAAAACTTCTAGTCCCAGTTTACAAGTTGAAAAATCGTGGACCATCCATTTTTTTGTAAATCACTTTTGATGGGGTTAGAAGTTTTGGAATGGGCTGATTTTTGGTGATGATGATCTCCTCACCGTAGAGATCATCCTCACCAAAAATCAGCCCATTCCAAAACCTCTAACCCATGTTTTGAAAAATGTTTTGCCAAAATTGTACGAACAAGTGACACGTAGTATTATCAGTACAACATCATTGTCGATAACATTTACATTTGGTGGTCCCAAATCATGGTAACATTTTTATTTGAAATGTTTTACAGCCCATATATGATTATGATGACCCCACCGCAGTCCAAACGATATCCTTTCTATGATATTATGCATCGAATCCAGCTGGTTTAGTTTGGTGGACCTTTTTCATCACATTCTAGAGCCGTTGAGGAGGACAGGAGTCCACGTAACTATTTGCCAAGTTTGACCTTTAAATAGGTTTTGTTAGGGCACACGTTAAGCAGCATTAAATACACTTTAAAAATTAAATTTTCTACCAAAAATACCCTCAATTTTTTTTTTTTTTTTTTTTTTTTTTTTTTTTGAGCTTTCCCTTACAACACATTTTAGCAAAATCCATTAATATTTAATAAATTATGTGTTTTTTTAAAATACACTTTAAAAATAGGAATCTAAGGGTATTTTGATATTAAAAAAAAATAATATCTAAAGTGTATTTATTTCACTTTAACGTGTACCCACACGTAACAAGACCCATTAATTATTATATATAAGAAAACGTCATAAGCAGTGACGACTTAAATAATTTCGGCTACCTATTGATTTAGTCCAAACACACCCTCAAAGTATCATATATTTTCCATTTCACCCTAATAAATTTAACACGATTGGGAAAACACCCAGCAGTTTCATTTTTAATTATCTTAAAAATAGTAGAATATTATTAGTTCAATTTAAAAAAGTTTCAAGACCAATGTTTTTCAATATATATATATATCTTTTATTGTTGGTGGAGGAGGAGGGTAATATAATTACTATCATAAGAATACTTTTTAATAATTAAGCATTAAGAGCAACCCCAACTTACTCTTTAAATCGAAGATGCTCTTTATTATAAAAGGCCAAATCACAAAAATCGACTCCAACAAACTCTTTATTATCCTGTTAAAGTAGCAAACACGAAAATCGAGACTAAGACTTGTCACATGTAGTGAGGGAGTTTTGTTTGTTATTATTAAAAATATGACATAAATCATAAAAAAATACTTTGTCTAACTTGAAATCTTACTAAGGGTTGTTGGGATCACATGGATTATCATATTGGCAATTCAACACTACATCTTTTTAGATTTCATGAAAAAAAACTCATATTCATAAAGTAAAAAATTAAAACAAATATTTTTTTTTAACTTGATCTAAGGTGTTAAAATAGAATGGTTACCAAATTCCCAAAACTTAAAATTATATTCAATGGTGAAAAATAATATATTTTTTTTAAGTACTTAGAATTTTGTTCTCTAAAAGCTTATGGCATCAGATGATGTTTTTGGATTTCAAAAACCTATGACATTGAATCAACTGTTAGAGCACTCAACAAATTTTAGACTAACTAAAATAATATGGGTCTCGTTCAGCACCAAACACTTTGGCCAACCATTTTTGTCCTACATGGGTTATAAGTTTTGGAATGGGCTGATTTTTGGTGAGGATGATCTCTACGGTGAGGAGATCATCTTCACCAAAATCAGCCCATTCCACAACTTCTAGCCCCATGTTTACAAGTTGAAAAATCGTGGACTATCCATTTTTTGTAAATCATTTTTGATAGGGTTAGAAATTTTGGAATGGGCTGATTTTTGGTGATGATGATCTCCTCACCGTAGAGATCATCCTCACCAAAAATCAGCCCATTTCAAAACTTCTAACCCATGTAGGACAAAAATGGTTGGCCAAAATGTTTGGTGTCAAACATTTCCCAAATAATATTTATCAGTTTTGGACAAAATATGCTCTTTATTTTAAAGAGCATTATTGGAGATGCTATAATAATATAATTTTAATGCTATAATAATATAATTTTAATGTTATCCCTTCTCAAAAATAAGGTAAGATAATTAAGTTAGGGTCTTCAAAAAAATCCTTAGTTTTACTTACATAATATTTAATTTTAAGGTATAATTGAACTTTTTACAATCAAGTTAGAAATGATTAAAAACATAAAATGAAAATAATCTTTTGATTCCCAATATCGAAAAAAAAGATTATTATGTGATCAATATTTTGCAAATAAAGCTCATTAATCACACACTTTTAAATAAAAGCAAAGGCCAGGATGCAGCCTGATCAATTTCACATTAATTTTCAAACTTTGACTAATAATTGAGACATAATAAGGAATAATATAAGTGGATTATGAACAATTTGGTCATTCTAACTGTTAGAGAAAAAAAAAATTACTCCTCATAACCGTTGTCATAGTCAACTTTAGACATTTCTCTTGTATTGCTGTCGAGTCCATTGTTGTGAGGTACCATTAATTTCACGGTTTACCATGCATTTCCTCGTTGCAGCATATTGTGCTTATTTTTTTTATTTTTTATTTATCAATCAAATGTGCTCAAATTCGCTCGCATAAATATCAATGCTACATTTTCTTTATATTATATTGCCAATACCAAAATAAATAGAGGGTTGTGTCAAGTTAGTAGGTATTATTATTAACCAACCAACTACTCCATAAGATCGATTTGTTGGAGAGAGGGAGAACTATGAATATAAAAGGATCACAGGGCTTAATTGAGATATGACACACCCGAGAGAGGAGGAAAATATAATCTTACCACTCTTTTTCACCATAAGAATGGAAATAATCGAACTTGTGACCTATATAAACTTAACGTTCTGATACCATGTTAATTAACTAAGTACTCTAAAAGACCAATCTATTGGAGAGGAGGAGAACCATGCATCTAAGAGGGTCACGTTATAAACTCAACAACTGTGAAAACCCTTAACCTCCTGACTTCAATGATGTCAATTCAAATCAAAGGAGGAGATACAAATAATGGACAACTTGCTAATTCAATTTGATCAACTAAGGAAGAGAAGATAAAAAATAAAAAATAAAAAATTGCTTTTGATACACCAACTTTTAATTATTACACCTTAATTTCTTAAATTATTCGCAGACATTCTAATTAAAGATTAAAACTCATTATTAAAACATTACAAAGGTTTGGCTCAAATTATTATCTAAAGATTACAAAAAAAAATTTAACACTCATTTAAACAATTTCAGCAGTTGTCCATGATTAGGATTAGTCTCATGTAAAATCCTCGAACCAAAAAGTTGAAATCTAATTAAAAAAGAGAAAAATAATTTTTATCGGCACCCCAACTTTCTACTTATTCTCAACCATTCACTTATGTCTTAATTTTTTTATTGTGGTATAATAAGTAAAAGTTGGAGTGTCGATAACAGCTGTAAAAAATTAATAATATGTGAACTGTAAAGTGAAACCCAACTCATAAAGAAAGCAATCTAAAATCACGCGCGTTGAGATCATAATTAAAGAACGAATTTCCTAATATGCAAATTTCTTGTAGTGCGCGTTGATGTCACAAAAGAAAGAGAGCCTTTCCTTAAACTATACTTTTCAATGCCACTAACATACTTTTCAATGCCACTATGGTCCTATAAATAACATAGAAGGTTTTTCTTCCCATCCTCTCTTGTCTCCTGCTCCCCAATATCATATCCCATTAAAGGGTCTCCTTTATAATAATTCTCTCACTCATCGACCAAGATTATCAAAGACATCACCAATTGCAACCAAAACAAGAACTACAGATGAAATTTGGGAAAGAATTCGTGTCGCAAATGGTGCCCGAATGGCAAGACGCATACATGGATTACAACTATCTCAAGATCATACTCAAAGACATCCACCGCTTTAAATTAAGAAACAAACCACCAACAATCCTAAAGCGAAGGATGTCACTACACAGAGCCTTCAGCGGTTTAATTCAAAGACACAACAACAACAACAACAGCAACAATAAAGGTAAGGCTCCTCAAAGTGGAGGGGACATTGAGGACCAAGTGCTAGTAGTGAATATAGTGCAACCTAGGGAATCAGAAGGGCATTATGAGACTATGTTCCTCATGTCAGCTGATGAAGGTGGCGAAAATGAGCTAGTGTTCTTTAGAAGGTTGGACGAGGAGTTCAACAAGGTGAATAAATTTTACAAGGCTAAGGTGGAGGAGGTGTTGGAGGAGGCTGCATTGTTGAACAAGCAAATGGATGCATTGATCGCGTTTCGGATCAAGGTTGATGATCGAGGGAGTAAGTGCAATTGGTCGACTGAGATGACAAGACTTGCTTCGGGTGTAGCAGCCTCGGTAGAGTCAGTGTCAGCCTCTACACCCACCAGTGCTAGAAGATCTAGTAAGTTATCCTAACCAAGGTTTAAAATTTTGTATCAATTGCAATGATCTATGTTTATAAATTGAATCAATGATTGGACCGAATATATTTGATCATTATCAGATTGTAGTTCACTTTGGTTGGACCAATGAATCTATGGTCCATTAGTAGTCGAACCTGATTGGACCAATAGTTTGGTCCGGTATCTAAAACATCCGTCCTAATTAAGAAATTGTGAGACGGAATTATTCTATTATGAGACGAGTGAGGTTTGAGTCTCACCATCTAACATGCCATTGAAATTGAAATAAGAAGAAATATATAGATTTCCATGTGACCAATACTAATTTCCTAGGAATCAGTTCAAGTTTCTAGGGATTCATTTTTCTTAAAAATCACTATTAATATCCATTAGTTCATCAGTTTGTTTTATGGATAAACCAAAACAATAAGGGGGCGTTTGGTTCGAATTCTAAAATTCGATGCAACGTTTGATTCGGATTATCGACCAGATTTTTCATAATCCTGAATTAAAATCATGAAAAATAAAAAACAGTTATCATACCGTTTATGTTGATTCTCACACACTATCCACTTATAATGATCTTGAAATAATAATAATAATAAATATTAATAAAAATATAATTATAATTAATAACACTAGTAGTAATAATGAAGTCAACAATAATCATAAATATAATAATGATGATGATGGTAATAATAACTATACAATCAAATAATACTATAAAAAAATTTGTAACAATTATAACTAATACTAATATAAATATAATTATAATTAATAACAATAGTGGTAATAATAATGATAATAATAATAATAATTTATAATTTTTTGGACAACATTAACGTGCTCCTTAATATATAATTCACTTGAAAACTAATTTCAAAAAAGACCTAAATGCCCTCTTTTTTAATATTTGATTTTTCCTCAAATATCCATTATTTTCAATCTCAAGAATACATAATTTTACTCTAATTTTCAATCTTAAGATAGGTCCTTTTTTTTTTCAACAAAATCAGTTTTCAAAAACAGTATCAACCAAATGAGATTTTGCATTTTGAAAATCAACTTCTATAATTTGATTTTAAAAATCTATAATCATAATCGAAAATCAAGTTTTACAATCCGAACCAAATGCCCCCTAAATGTTTTCGGGTTAATATTTTGATCTAGCCTACATTGAAATCAAAATATTACTTGATGGAATTAAAAACTTAGAATTATACAACAAAATGCCTCTTCATTCAAAATATTATTTTACAATTTGTTGAATCATATATATAAAGTGATCTGATTATTGATTGCTATAAAATGGTTTCAATTTTTTTTTCCTAAATCAAAGACCAATCCATGAGCCTAAAAAGGAGAAAGAACAAAATAAAAATCTATATATATAAATTTTGAGAAAAAAATTATAAATCTCTGGTAAGAGCAAACGATCTAGATTCTTGAATTAGTAAAATAAAAAAATCAAAGAAATCCGCTAGCCGACAAAGTGGTCGAATAAGCGATGAGCGTATCTTGAGTCGAGACACGTATGCACACACATGGGTCTGACGCCACATATTTTCTTCAGATTCCGTACAGTGTCTCTAAAGATACGAACGGTGTCTACGTGGCAGATTTGATTAAAAATTAAACGTATTTGACTGCTTGAACGGCTTGATTAGAAGTTCAAGGTGGTTTAAACACCAACTAAAACGTGCCACATAGACACCTAACTAGTTTTATAAGAACGGCACACCGTATTGGATCCTGTGTCTTTTGATAATAATGGTTACTGAGTCACACCAAGTTCAGATATTTGACTCTTTACCAAGTCTTTAATAATACCATACCACGGATTAGTCAATATTATATAAGGAAAAACTTTCTTTGACGTGGATTTTGAAATTTTACAATTAAATTACAGTAAATGAAATTTCAAATTTAAATAATAAAAAAAAGATAATTCTGAAGTAACATTAAAATGTATATTTCGGGGGATATTTCTAATGTGGATATGTGTCACAACCATAAATGCTTTCATCGAAATCTCAAAAATGTCTCCCACAATATACATTTCAATGTTACTCCAACACGACTCTTAAAATAATTGTACTTGCAAAATAAAATTAAAGAAAAAAAATGAAAGTAAATATAAACTCATTCTCAATAATAAAATATATCACTTTCAACATAATTGAATGGCATGATAAAGATTCATTTAGTCTACTATCAATTTCTGAGATAAGGTTTTTGTTATTTTCTTCTTATTTTTTCATGAAAATTTAAAATAATTAATTCACAAAAATCATGAGGACAAAATCGTGCTCAGGAATAATTCAGTAGGAGAAAGCTTGGGAAAAGGTCGACAAAAATCAATAAAGTTGGAAAATCATTAGATACATTAAAAAGATTAAAAAGATTTTTTTATGTGTAAAAAATGTAATAAATATGTATTGTATATATTAAATGATAAAATAACACTTAAAATGTTAAAAATAAAAATAATCTGCGATTTTTTCAAAAAATCATCAATTAAATCATGATATTTTTAAAAAACAAAGATTTTTTTCAAAACTTCATGATTTTAAAAAAAAAATGTGATTTAATTGACAACTATTAAAATCATGATTTAATCACGATTTTTTCAAAAAATTGCAGATTTTTGTCACTATGCGAAAATCATGATATGACCTTTACACCTGGTGAAACGACTAAATGGAATGTCCTACTAAATTTATAGGAAAGACACAAATTGATGTAATAGGCGAAACTGAGATGTCCAAAGAAGGGAGTTCGAGCGAGTCAGGCATGGACACTAGAACAAGTCTCGTAGAAATTCTTAAACATGTGAAGATCAACAATAGTCCGGAAACTCCGCGTTCAACCATCAAAGGCATTCTCAATGTTGACCAAGACAAAGAGTTAACTTTCGATAAAGAGAATCTTCGAAAAGTCGAAGAACAACTGAAGCAAGCATTTATTGTGTTCAATCAGAAGCTTCAACTTTTAAAAAACTACAGGTAACAACCACTAATGCTAGTACGCTCATATACATTGTTGAATTTCAAGTGGTTTAGTCACTTACATCGAAATGCATATGTTAATGAATGAAACAGTTTTCTAAATGTATTGGCATTCTCGAAGATCATGAAGAAATATGATAAGGTTCGATCCACTATTCTAAGATGTACATGAGTTTAAACACGAGTGAGTCGGGCTACTTTTGTTATTGATGCAAAGGTTTTCGTAACATTGGAACGATTAATTAGAACACAGTGTGTCTAGTCCAAGATGCTATAGTTCTAAAATTTAAGACTTTGTCACAGGTCACTTCAAGAAGTGCATCAAGATCTTACCTAAATATGATGGATAACTCCTACGTCGGTGGCTCCGATGAGGTAAGCCTTTTAGAATTAGTATTTTTCTTCAAAACTTAAGAAATAAGTTTTCCTTATGTACAAAATTTGAATCATACTTACATGACATGAGAGTCTCCATGTCTTTAAACTTCGTATCGCACTAACTTGGCTGCATTGATTCTGCTTATGTCCTCAAAGGTCACTAGGCTCATTGAGAGGGTGGAAGCTACATTTATCAAACACTTCTCGAACTCAAATCGCAGAAAGGGCATGTCCATTCTAAGACCAAAAATGAAAAATGAAAGGCACAGAGTAACTTTTTTGGCTGGTAAGATCAATACTAAGCAAATCTACTATTTGAATCGACTAATAATACAAGATAATGGGCTCCATTTCTTAATGGGAAAAAAATCTGTCCTAATCACGTTTAGGGCTTTAGTTGATGGGGTTAATAAAATATATGTTTCTATATTTCAGGTTTGTTTACTGGTTGCATAATTTCTCTCCTAGTAGCCCTTATTTTGATCATTCACGTTCGAAGACTCCTAAAGGAGGACGGCTTTTCCCAGTACATGGAAAACATGTTTCCTCTTTATAGGTAAGTTAGACTTTCCCCGCCATTGCAAATATTCTGCATTTTTTTTTTCTTTTCTTGGCTCAGTTGCAATTTCTTTATTTAACAAGACATTTTAAACTTCTTACAGCTTATTTGGATTTATTGTCCTCCACATGCTCATCTATGCTACAAATATATACTTTTGGAGGCGTTATCGAGTCAATTATCCATTTATATTTGGTTTCAAGCAAGGGACAGAGTTAGGATACAGAGAAGTCTTCCTTCTCAGTACTGGTCTTGCTACACTTGCTCTTGCTAGTGTGCTTGCGAACTTAGACATGGAGATGGACGATACAACCCAAGATTACAAGACGTTCACCGAACTAGTCCCACTTGGATTACTTAGTGTAAGATGCCAAGATTTGGCAAAATTATTCTCTTCTCCTCAAAACCACATATTAACTAACAATCACTTCTCTCTCTCTCCATGTGCAGCTTGTACTTGTCATAACATTTTGCCCATTCAACATCATATATCGCTCAAGTCGCTTTTTCTTACTCCGTTGTGTATTCCATTGTATTTGTGCTCCTCTCTACAAGGTAAATGATGAGAAATTATACAAAACTTATAGATAAATTGTGTGTCAGACAAGTTTGGTGATCTTTTAGTTTACTTTCCTCCATAGGTCACGCTCCCAGATTTTTTCTTGGCAGACCAGCTAACTAGCCAGGTTTGCAATCGATTGATCGCACAAGAACTTTTATATTCTTTGATTATACATAATATAACTAACCAATAAGTATTTTTAATTCTTCTATTTCAGATCCAAGCCCTTAGAAGTCTTGAGTTCTACATTTGCTACTATGGCTGGGGAGACTTCAAACTTAGGCAGAATACTTGTAAAAATTATGATGTTTACAACACTTTCCTTTACATCATAGCTACTATTCCATATTGGTCCCGGTTACTTCAGGTAGAACCATTTTCCTCTTTGCCAACAATTAATCTCATATTAAAATGTTTGCACTCACCATTATTATCTGTGTTGTGTAGTGTCTTCGCCGTTTGTTTGAAGAAAGAGATCCAATGCAGGGATATAACGGGTTGAAATACTTGTCCACCGTTGTAGCTGTCCTCATGAGGACAACTTACAATCGGAACAAGGCAACAGGTTGGTGGGTGATGGCATTGATCACATCAGTCATTGCAACAATCTTCAGTACATATTGGGACATTATCGTTGACTGGGGACTCCTACAACGGCGTTCCAAGAATCGATGGTTGAGAGACAAAATTCTTGTCTCACATAAAAGTGTATACTTTGGAGTTATGGTAAGGAACTGATGATAAACCCGTGGTGTCATTGATGTCCTACATCACTCTAATGCCCTCAAATGATTTCATGAAAACTGCAGATCTTGAATATCTTGCTGAGACTTGCCTGGCTTCAGACAGTGCTGGATTTTCAAGTGTCTTTCCTACACAGAGAAACTTTAATTGCAATAGTTGCCAGCCTAGAGATCATTCGTCGTGGCATATGGAACTTTTTCAGGTATGTTCAGTAAACAAAATTTGACATTATTGATTCACTTAAAAATTGTAATTAACATCACTTAATTAGCTTATTGATTATTGTCAATTATCTCAATATTGATAGATTCTAATTTTATTATCTAATGGTTTTGTTCGATCTACTCACGATAATTGGTCCGTTATGGGTTGATCAGGTTGGAAAATGAGCACTTGAACAATGTTGGAAAGTATCGTGCATTCAAGTCAGTACCATTCCCTTTCAACTACCATGTGAATGAAGATAGAGATGAGTAAGCGTCCTCTTAAGTAGAATGAAGGCTGGGCAATGTTAAAGGAAGAAATACCCTTGACACAAAATGCATTGAAGCAACATAATATATACAAGTAATGATACAAGAGGACTGTTAGCCATGATCATCAAGGAATGATCCTAATCAAAACCTCTCTTAGCAACTATGTACATAGATTTAGTTAAAGCGGAAATGTAATTATCCTTTGTAATAGTAGTCGTCCGTGACCTCTCAAGATTATTTCATGTTCAAGCTATTCAATTAATTCATTATTAGTATATTCAAGAACATTGGTTACATCCAAAAATATATATTCTTCCTTTTCTTATGTATCTAAATGTTGTAGTAATAGGGGTTCGACAAATTACATCCAAGATTGAGGTTTTAATTAGCAGCTAAATACATGGTTATCCCCATTAGTGGAAGAGAATATCATTTAGTTCTCAAATTGTGTTAAAGAAGAGAACATCATTAACGAACATTAGATGAGAAATAGGGTGGATGGTTGAGATCATAGTTTTATTTCACCGAAGCATACATTTGCTTTTAACTAGGGGTGCAACTTAATTCAGTTCAAACCGAGAACCAAATTGAACCGTGAATTTTGGATTGGGTTGGTTCGGTTTTAACTAAGTAATGGTTCGTTTTCGGATTAAAAAAATAAAAATCGATGGGTTTGGTTCGATTTTCAGTTCAGAGTTGGGAAATAATTGAACCAAGATATTATTTTAATATAAAATGTAAAAAAAAAATTTAAAAACCCTAACCCTCTACTCTCTTTCTCTTGTATCTGTTGCTGTCCTGCGACTTGAACCTGCGACCTACGACCTGGACCCTTGGTAATCTCTCTCTCTCTCTCTCTTTATTGGATCTGAAAATAAAACTGGTTCTCTCTACTTATGTCATGTGGCCCTCGAATGGTTAATCATAAATTGGACGGTTGGATCATTCAATCAATTTGATTGAAAAATAGGGAATGTTTGCTCTTTATCAAAAATGAGGGAATCTCTTGACAACCCATGAAACCGAACCGAATTAAGGTCGGTTTGGGTTGGTTCGATTCTAGACCAATTTAATTTGGTTCTGATTCTCATATAATAGAATCGATCTTGGTCGGTTCGGCTCTTATTTTACTTTAAACCAAATCAACACGAACCAAGTTGCACCCCTACTTCTAACATGCAAGATAATTTGTACGAGGGCCCAACAAAACAAGAAAGTTGATTCCCTAAGGTCTTCACAATCACTTTATAAATAAAATTACAAAGCGATATTGATCTGAAGTTACCTAAAGAACATGCACCATCCTCCTTCAGAATAAGAGTAATAATAATTTTCCTTTGCCAAATAAACTTAATTTGAACCACTTTACATACATCATTTCAAAAAATCTTCCAAAATACAATAAAAAATTCTGTAGTAAATCCATCTGGGCTTTACTTCTTGGTGGATTAAAATGCCAATAATTATTTGAAATTTTTTTCCATGTATAAATAAATGTTGAATCAGTTAAATAATTATTAAAATATTTGAATTTAGAAAATATCTTACGATGAGATTTTTTTTTTATATGATGGCCCCACCTCGACATTCATGCATGTTGAATGTCTAAGATTTTCCACGACAAGCCGCAGCCAGGAGTCGAATTGACCAATTTTATCATTCTAACGAAAGAAGAGGATGTCAAAGCTTTGACAAATGAAATAGTCAGCTATTCGACTGATTTCACACGTTAAAGGTATTTGGTATTTTTGATATCACCCCTAGTTAATATTTTTAATTAAACAAACACCATTGAGTTTCAACCATATATTGCTTAAAATGACTATCAAACAGTATTGGTTTCAATACACTAGTTTCCTTCCATTTGACCTTTGTCAATATCATTGACTGAAGGCATTAGATGCAACCAACCCAATGGTGTTCATATATAAAATGAGTAAAAATTATATTAAATTTTAAAGTTAAATAATACTAGTGTTTAAAGTACATTTTGGTCATGCAGATCATCAAACCCTTCTAGAGGGAGAAAATATTTGTATGAGGGCTCCTCACAACAGGAGCATAGCCAAAATTAATTTTCTGTCAGTGAGGGCTAAGTACTAACGATGGTTGATCGATAATCTCAACTTCCTTTTATGCTGATGTTGGGCTCGTCATTGTAAATAATGGTTGGCCAATGGATAATAATGACATTTGTATTTATTGATTAATATTTCTAAATTTTCCTAAAGTTCGCCCTCAACAACTTGACAAAATCATAAATTTTTAACAAGTTGAATCTTAAATTTTAATGCCAATTTAATTACAAAAAACACAGATTTTTAACAAATTGAACCTTAAAATATGAAAAATCATTACTCATTTAAAGACTATCAATATGGAGGTGGACCAAAAAGAAGCATGAATGTTTAATACAAATTTATATAGTTCATATTTTATTTATTTTATAATTACACTTCTATAGATATTCTTTTTTTATTTAAATGTATGATCTATAACACTATTTTAATTTTGTTTTTAACATTTAACGAGCAATGGTTGTCGATAAATGCATGTTGCGAATAGTATAGAGGTCCATATGGCGAATGAAAAATCCATCACTATAAAATTTGTTGTTTTTATACAAATGAATTTCAGTATTTTATTTTTCAAAGTTCAATGGGGGCTATAACTCCCACTTGGTCCTATGTACTTCTACCATCATCACTTTTAGACCATAGTTGTGAAGTTTGTTGAGTCAAATTGAAAGTTAATTTGGCCTCAAATTCAATGGAACTAACTTAATTCCCAAATCAATTCGACAAATCGTTGGATCAACTCTATTCGATCAAACTTAAACATCGATAGTTGGCTAAGAAACTGGATTGAGTTATTTGGTTATATCTAATATTTTAGGAAGAAAAAATTATTTATAAAAATTAATATATTTTTATTTAACTCATGTCCATGAAAATTCCAGTCGAGTTTCTGAATTTTAAGACTAGGCTTTCTATCTCTAAAAAGTAAAAAGTACTGTTGACGAACCCATTGGATTGTGAGGTAATTGTTTTCGTGGCCCACAGTTTTCTTGAAGTGATACAAGACAAAGGAGTAGATACCAATAAATACAGATATATGGGTGACATACTAATTTGACTAATTAAGTAGGGGGGAGGTGCGAAAAGTATTTTAACCAAAGTAATAAAATAAAAACGCCGTTGAAAATTAAAGAATATGACTCCTTCTATACCATATAAATATTATCTTTCAGTCAACACCACTGGTTTTATAATGAATTATGATAACTTTTATAATTTATGTACAACGTGAGAACTTTCCTTCCTATATACTTTTTCAA
Organism: Akebia trifoliata; assembly: GCF_017979445.1. Taxonomy (NCBI): domain Eukaryota; kingdom Viridiplantae; phylum Streptophyta; class Magnoliopsida; order Ranunculales; family Lardizabalaceae; genus Akebia; species Akebia trifoliata. Next base: position 32,319,570 of record NC_141381.1, read on the forward strand.
TTTTCAAGCCCACAGATATCTTATAAATAACAGAGAACTTTTTCTTCATTTTCATTCATTCTTTCTTCTTTGCAACTATATGACCCAATCTCATTAAAGGGTCTCCTTAATTACAATTGCTAGTTATCTTTCTCTTCAACCAAGATTATTCTCAAACATCTGATATTGCAACGAACAAGATCAGATGAAGTTCGGGAAAGAATTCACGTCTCAAATGGTGCCAGAATGGCAAAATGCATACATGGATTACAACTATCTCAAGATCATACTCAAAGATATCAACAATTTTAAACAAAGAAACAAACCAACCATTACATCAAAAAGCTTAAAGCGAAAGAACACATTACGCCGAGCCTTCAGTGGTCTAATTCAAAGACATAACACTAAGCCAAGGGTTCCTCATAGTGGTGGAGGAGGGGACATTGAGGACCAAGTCATATTAGTGAATGTGGTGCAACCCAAGGGATCAGAAGGGCAATATGAGACTATGTTCCTCATGTCGGCTGACGAAGGAGGTGAAAATGAGCTTGTGTTCTTTAGGAGGTTAGATGAGGAGTTCAACAAGGTGGACAAGTTTTATAAGGATAAGGTAAAGGAGGTGATGAAGGAAGCTGCATTGTTGAACAAACAAATGGATGCATTAATCGCGTTTCGAATCAAAGTGGAGAATCCAGGGAGAGCGTTTGATTGGTCGGCCGAGATGACCCGTCTTGCTTCGGGTGTAACCACCTCAGTGGAGACTATGGCAGCCTCTACACCCACCAGTGCTAGAGCATCAAGTAAGTTTTATGAACCAATGTTTAAAATCTTGTCTAAATGTGATTAATGCCTCGGTCTAGAGAAAAACTAAGATTATCTCGACTGATAAATTTTGAGATGGAATTTAATTTTTATTCTCAAAAAAGGTTCCTTGCTCTCCATCAAACATACAATTAAGATGGGAAGAAAAATACAGATCTTCTGATAATCGATACTAATTTTTAAGGATTAGCGTAGGTTTCTAAGGATTTATTTTTCTTAGAATCTCTAAGATTATCCATCCATTTGATGTGTCGGTCTAATCTAGATTAAAATCAAAATATCTCATGCATTAATTATAAAAAATATGTATCTTTCAATTGTTTGAATTATAATAAAGTGAAGTGATTTCTATAAATAGGGTTTAAGTATTAAATTTTTTTTATTAAGGATCATACCATGGACCTAGAAAGGAGAAAAAAAAATTTAAAGAACAAGACAATTTGTTTGATACGTAGGGAGGCGGCTATCTTAATTTTAAAATAAATTTTAAATTTTAAAAATCGTTATCTTTACAGGCTATCAAATGGGTACATCTTGGCTGTAGTGACACAGCAGTTCAGCACCACATGTGGCTCTAAATAAAATAAGAGGCGTGCGGGGGGGGGGGGAGCCAGGATTTTATTGTGGTGGGGGCAAACTATAGTTCGTTGTATAGTTGAAGAACTTAATCGTGGGAAAATTATTTGTGCTGAAAAATATGAATGGTGGGAGGTGAGGGTGTGGGGGCAAAAATTGGAAGGAGATGAGGGTGTAGGGGCAAATGGGGAGAGAGAGGTGAGGGAGTGGGGATAAATGGGGCATGTAATTAGTTAAAAATATAGGGGTGTCTCAAAGTTCTGTGGGGGCAATTGCCCCCACCAGCTCCGCCCTGGAGGCGTGATAATATGACACCCCCTTCTGATAAACGCTGCCCATGCCTCCATCATAGAACCGTAGATCATTTTCCTTGGGATACACTGAACCATAAATCTTTTTCTTGTGTATCCCAAGGCTAATTATCTATGGTTTTGTGATCGGGGTGTTTGTCGGAGAAGAGCATCATATTATCATGATTCATAAAATAAGGACTGTATAGTGATGTAACTCACTGTGGACAAGTTTGGGAACCGTAGATCTGTATGCTTTAGGATACACGGTTGCACTTCCCCATAAAATAAAATAAAAAGTATATTCCAAGGGAGCTGTGTATCCCAAGGCATACAGATCTATGATTCCAAAATTGTCCATATCAAGGAGTCAATTGAGTATGCCACCTGGTGAGTCATATTATCAGGATTCTTACGAAAAAGTACACCAACCTAAGGGCCATTATTTCATAGAGTCTGACTAGCCTTACCACCTTAGCACTACGTGAAAATAGGAAAATTCAACAGAAAAAATTGACAGGCCGTGGCCCAAGAATTTTAGAAACTGAATTTTGATGGTCTAGGACCGTCGAAATTCTAGATATTCCCATATTTGACGGCTTAGAATTGTCAAATTTCTCCTATCCTTCACTAATTTGACAATTTCGGCCCGTTAAAAAAAAAAAGTTTGACAATGAAAAATTCGACCCTTTTGTCCGTCAAATTTGGGCTTTTTTCACATTGTGTAGTAAGGACAAAAACACCTTGTTTTAAGGTTGGATGAGCCTTAGTAAAACCTTTTTTCCTTACTAAGTTAGGAATGCGTTTTCCTCTAGAATATTTGAAACCATGTTGTTTCATACACCCCACGAATGCCATTTTAGAGACCCCATAATCCTAATGAAAATGCTGGAATGACACAAACGGAGACACAAAGGTGACAAAAATGATGTGGTGGGCCGCACATAACCGTAGATGCTTTTAACTCGTATCTCGCGGAAAAGCATCTACGATAATGTGCTCGACACCACATCATTTTGTCACCTTTGTATCTTTGTTTGGATCACCCCAGCACTACTCTATTCCTAATAGTCATATGTATTGAAAGCATCCCAAAGCCAGTATAATGTAGGTGCTTTTGTTAATCCAGGATGCCCTTCAATACATATGGAACAATAGGAATGTTAACGCACTCAAATCCCACCCATTTCGTTGCTCACAATTGTCACTGTACTTGAAACTAAGTTTATTATAACAAGTGGAAGATCTAAAAAAGATGATAGGAAGACCCAAAAGAATTTGGATGGAAAAAAGTGAAAGCAAACATGAACTCACTCTCAATAAATGAATATGTGTCTTAGAACAGAATTGAAAGGAAGAATTTTTTTTTTTTTTTTTTTTTTTGGCTTATCGTGGGTATCCCCACCCTTTGGGTGAGACCAATCCCACGGTCACATGCATGCTCCCTTGGAAAGTCCTACATGCAACTGGTTGAGTTAAGGGTCAACTGGACCCTGGAGGGTTACACCAAGGAATTCATAGCTTCATGAGGAGCTTTTCAAGGCTCGACTTGCCACTAGGCCAACCCCTTGGGGTCATTTGAAAGGAAGAATATGATTCATTAAGCCGACCCCAAAATCTTTGGGATAAGGCTTTGTGATTGGTTGTTGTAGTCTTCATTGTTGTTGCTAAATAATACATACAAATCATGACGCAAACTTAACATGAATATCCTCTTACTGAATTTACAGGAAGGGTGCATATTGAGATAATAGAAGAAACTGAGACGAGCGGAGAAGGGAGGTTGAACGAGTCAGGCAAGGACACAAATGTGAATGATACCAAACCTATAAACCGAAGTAGTGTTCATGAAGATCAAAAGCGGAAAAATGTCGCTAAACCAAGTCCCTTAGAAATTCTTAACCATGTGAAGATCAACAATAGTCCAGAAACTCCGCGTTCAACCATCAAAGGCATCCTCAATGTTGAGAAAGATAATGAGCTAAGTTTTGGTAGAGAAAATCTTAGAAAAGTCGAAGAACAACTTAAGCAGGCATTTTCCGAGTTCTATCAAAAACTTCGACTTCTTAAGAACTATAGGTAACAAAACATTACACTAATCTTATATACATTTTTTGAATTTCAGTTGGTTTAGTTGCTTACATTGGAATGTTTATGTTAATGAATGAATCAGCTTTTTGAATCTATTGGCATTCTCGAAGATCATGAAGAAATATGACAAGGTAAGGGTCTTATGTTCTAAGTTGTCCATGAGTGTATCAGTCTAGATTTGTTCTTAATGCAAAGGTTTCTATAACATTGGTAGGATTAGAACACATTGTGTTCAATCTAAGATTCTATATATCTAAAATTGAAGATTTTGTTGTAGGTCACTTCAAGAAATGCATCAAGATCTTACTTAAACATGGTGGATAAGTCTTATGTCGGTAGCTCCGATGAGGTAAAGAAATGGGTTTTCCTTCTGTACTTAATTGGAATCATACTCTTAGATGACATGAGGGTCTCTTGGTTACTTTGGTGCTGATTCTACTTGTTTCCTCAAAGGTCACTAAGCTCATTGAGAGGGTGGAAGCTACATTTATCAAACATTTCTCGAACTCAAATAGAAGAAAAGGCATGAACATTCTGAGACCAAAAACAAAGAGAGAAAAGCATAGAACAACTTTTAACTTGGGTAAGATTTATAATTAAGAAAATCTACCATTTGCATCATCTAATCATTTAAGATAATGGGTTTGGTTTCATCAACTTTTCTCAGGCCTTAGTCAATGTGATTAATTGAATGTGTTTGTTGCTATATTCCAGGTTTCTTTACCGGTTGCACAATTTCTCTTCTAATCGGCCTTATTTTGATCATTCAAGCGCGTAAACTAGTAAAAAAGCAGGGCTTTGGCCAGTACATGGATAACATGTTTCCACTTTATAGGTAAGTTACAATTTCCCCAGACAATTTAAAACATTCTAAATTTATTTATCCCTTTGTTCTACACTCAAGCTAAGAAATTAAGTTGTATTGATTTCGTCGTTGTCTTAGTTGCAATCCAGGAGTGGGCCTTTGGTCCTCGTTTCTTTGTTTAACAAGACATCCTAAACTTCTTTGCAGCTTATTTGGATTCATCGTCCTCCACATGCTCATGTATGCTGCAAATATATACTTTTGGAGGCGTTATCGAGTTAATTATCCATTTATATTTGGTTTCAAGCAAGGGACAGAGTTAGGATATAGAGAAGTCTTCCTCGTCAGTATGGGTCTCGCAACACTTGCTATTGCTGGTGTGCTCGCAAACTTGGATATGGAGATGGACGATAAAACCAAAGATTACAAGATGTACACCGAACTAATTCCAGCAGGATTAGTTAGCGTAAGATACTATTCCTTGGCCGAATTATTCTTTCCTCCTCGGAACCACATATAATTAACTATCACTTCTCTTTCTATGTGCAGCTTGTGCTTATCATAACATTTTGCCCATTCAACATCATATATCGCTCAAGTCGCTATTTCTTACTCTGTTGCACATTCCACTGTATTTGTGCTCCTCTCTACAAGGTAAATGATGAAAAATTATACAAAAATTATAGATAAATTGTCTCCTAGGCAGGATTGTTGATCTTTTTATTTATTTTCCTCCGCAGGTCACCCTTCCAGATTTTTTCTTGGCAGACCAGCTAACTAGTCAGATTCAAGCCCTTAGAAGTCTTGAGTTCTACATATGCTATTATGGCTGGGGAGACTTCAAACATAGGCGGAATACTTGCAAAGATAGCGATGTTTACAACACTTTCTACTTCATCATAGCTACCATTCCATATTGGTCCCGCTTACTTCAGGTAGATTCTTTTTTCCTCTTCGCCAACAATTAATCTCAGACTAATGTGTCTGTTACTCACCATTATAATTTTTGTATTGTAGTGCCTTCGTCGTTTGTTTGAAGAGCGAGATCCAATGCAGGGATATAATGGGTTGAAATACTTATCGACAATTGTGGCTGTCCTCATGAGGACAGCTTACAGTCGGAATAAGGCAACGGGTTGGTGGGTGATGGCATTGGCCACGTCTGTCATCGCAACAATCTTCAGTACATATTGGGACATCATCGTTGACTGGGGTCTCCTTCAACGACACTCCAAGAACCGATGGTTGAGAGACAAACTACTTGTCTCAAATAAAAGTGTATACTTTGGAGTCATGGTAAGGAACTGACGATAAACCCGTTGTGTCATTGATGTCCTAGACTCTAAAGATTCTAATACCTTCAAATAATTTCATGAAAATTGCAGATCTTGAATATCTTGCTGAGACTTGCTTGGCTACAAACAGTGTTGAACTTTCAAGTGTCTTTCCTACATAGACAAACCTTAATTGCAATTGTTGCCAGCTTAGAGATTATTCGTCGCGGCATATGGAACTTTTTCAGGTATGTTTAGTAAATAAAAATTATATATAATGGATTCACTTACTTATTGATTATTGCCGATGGTCTTTTAATCTACACTTATAAATTCTAATTTTATTATGTAATGGTTTTGTTTCAATCTACTCACAAGAATTGGTCCATTTGTTGATCAGATTGGAAAATGAGCACTTAAACAATGTTGGAAAGTATCGTGCATTCAAGTCAGTACCACTCCCTTTCAACTACGACGAGAACGAAGATAGGGATGAGTAGGCATCTTTTAAAGTATGACAGAGGCAAAGCAATTTTAAAGGAAGGAGTACCCTAGAAACAAAGTGCATTGAAGCAACATAAAACAAGTAATGATACAATAGGACTGTAATTAGCAATGATCATCAAGGAATGATGGTAATCAAAAGCTCTATTTGCAAATATGCACATAGAATTCATTAAAACATAAATGTAAGTATCTTTTGTAATAGTAGTCGTCCGCGAGGTCTCAAGATTATTTCATATTCAAACTATTCAATTAATTCATTATTAGTACTTTCAAGAACATTGGTTGCATCCAAAATATCTATTCTTCCTCTTCTTATGTATCTAATTGTTGCAATAATAGGACTTCGACAAATCGCATCCACGATTGAGGTTTTAATTAGTAGTTACAAGGTCATCTCCATTATTGGAAGAGAATATCATTTAATTCTCCAAGTGAGATAAATAATAAGAGAACATTTTCAACGAACGTTAGATGGAAAATAGGGTGGATGGTTGCAATGATACATTGCGAGAAAAGAAGTCGTGAGAGCCATTCAGGAGAATAGAGAACTTCGGAGTCACGATACATTTGTATTTATCCATGCCAAGTACTATCAAATCCTAATTGAGTCAATATTGAAACAATGAAATCATAATGTACCCCATGCTTTCTTGATGTCGACATTTGTACAGAAATTTCTTACCCCAACTAATGATGAAATCTTCCCACCAATTCATGCGTAATAAAAGCAAATTGGTGAGGACTCACAATGCATCCAATGCAACAAGAAAGTCGGTTCCCTAAGGTCTTTGCAATCACTTTGTAAATAAAATTGCAAATTGATATTGATCTGGAGAACTACTTTTTCTTTTTCAACAAGGACACCGTTGATTAATGGATCTCATGTTATTTGCATTTGAATATTATTTAATTCTTCATGGATAAAAATTTGCTATTGAATATATTGCCAAAAGAATAAAGATAAGTGGCACGTTTTGATTGGAGTTTAAAGCTCCCAACCAAACCGTTTTCTACTTTACATGGAGGCCAATGTATTTAATCCCCAATCAAAATGTGTCACGTAGACACCGTATGTTGCTACAAGAACGGGACACCATTCTAGATTGCGAGTCTTAAAAAAATAAAAAACAAAAAACAAAAAAAACAAAAAAACTCCTTATTCCACCTTTTAAATTTTAGTTTAGTCCCACTTATTTGTCATGTCTCTCCTTATAAGTTATTGGTCCTCTCCACTCATCGCCAATTGATTTTGAGTTGAACCTCCAAACTTATTATAAAGAGAATTAATGTGTGATTATAATATTTACTATTATAATAAGAGTAGTTGTAGAAGTGGTTCGACACTAAATCTTAGATCCCAGAAATGCCTTGACATTTATATTTAAACTTAATATAATCAAAAGATCATTTGGATCAAAATCCTAGAAAATTACAATGCACAGACCTAGAGAATGACATTGGATAGTTTTAAAATTATAAAAATATCATTTTTACTATGTAATATTCACAAATCCTTCAATCAATATTTTAATTACGGATAAACCCATTTGATACATGTGCTTCGCACATGCCACCTTCTATACGTAAATTAATATTAGATAAAACAATTATTAAAATATTTGAAGTTCGTTAAAAAAAAAATAGATATCTTACAATGAGAAGTTATACTCTTTATTTTTATTTTTTTTTTAATGATGGCCCCACCTATCTCACGACATCCTTTTTTTTTAATATAAATGATGAAGAAAAACATTTAAAATTTTCACCGTTTTGACCAAGTTTGACACTCAAATAAATGAAAAGCAGTACCACCAACTCCAGTTCCAACATTCAATATTGTGGGCTGTCCGACTTGGTGGGTTTCACACGTTAAAAGTATTAGGTATTTCCAATTTCACCCCTGGTTAATTTTATTAAATAAATAAAACCATTTAGTTTCAACTATTTACTGTAAGAAGTAATACGTACCCACACTAAAATTCAATGAGTCGACTCTGACTCTAAATTAGATGGAACTAATTTGTCAAATCATTGACACAACTCAGCTGACTCAGCTCAAAATGCATTCAGTCAAATCAGAAACTTGATCGAGTTATTTGATTATATAAAATATTTTAACTAACTGCACCCACCTAACCCACATTTTGGGTGAGAAGTATGGAAGAAAGTGGGTGCACTAAACATAAAATTATCTTGTGTTTTTGGGTAAAAATCCCTCACCTCAAATCATGAAGATATGTGAGTTTGCAAAATTCTCTTGTCAATGATTTTGATCCAAAACAAAGGAGAAGATACCAATAAACAGAAATTGAGGAGTGACTTGCTAATTTGACCAACTAAGTAGGGGGATGCAAAAAAAAAAAAAATTTAAAAACAGAAGACAAACCCAACAAATAAAAATTAAAAAACACCAAATCTAACGTCACGAGTTGAAAATGAAAGAACATGACACCTTCCTATCCAAAGTCACGAGTTGAAAATGAAAGAACATGACACCTTCCTAACCTTATAAATAATATTTTTTCAGTCAATAATGCAACAGATTTTATGATTTATATACAACTTGAGAACTTTCCTTTTTATATACTTTGTCAATCTTCCATCCCACATATGGTTTTATAAATTACAAAATGCTTCTTCTTCCATTTCATTAATTCTCTCTCTTTTCTCCAATTTCATAGCCAAATATCTCATTAAAAGAGTCTCCTTCTTTAATTACAATAGTAGTTTATCTCTCTCGTCAAACATCTGATATTGCAACCAACAAGATCAGATGAAGTTCGGGAAAGAATTCGCGTCTCAAATGGTGCCAGAATGGCAAGAAGCCTACATGGATTACAATTATCTCAAGATCATACTCAAAGATATCAACAATTTCAAGCAAAGAAACAAATCAGCCATTACATCGAAAAGCTTAAAGCGAAAGATGACATTACGCCGAGCCTTTAGTGGTCTAATTCAAAGACATAACACTAAGCCAAGGGTTCCTCCTCATAGTGGTGGAGGAGGGGACATTGAGGACCAAGTCATATTAGTGAATGTGGTAGAACCCAAGGGATCAGAAAGGCAATATGAGACTATGTTCCTCATGTCAGCCGACGAAGGAGGCGAAAATGAGCTTGTTTTCTTTAGGAGATTGGATGAGGAGTTCAATAAGGTGAACAAGTTTTATAAGGCTAAGGTGGAGGAGGTGATGAAGGAGGCTACATTGTTGAACAAACAAATGGATGCATTAATCGCGTTTCGAATCAAGGTAGAGAACCCAGGGAGGAGGTTCGATTGGTCGGCCGAGATGACCCGTCTTGCTTCGGGTGTAAGCGCCTCAGTGGAGACTATGGCAACCACCACACCCACCAGTGCTAGAGCATCAAGTAAGTTTTATGAACCATTGTTAAATATTACATCTCCAACGAAACGAAAGCTTTGTGACTCGGCTCTCCATCAAACATAGGATTGAGATGGGAAGAAAAATATAAATTTCTTAATAACTTATACTAATTTTTAGAGATTATTATAGGTTTCTAAGGATTCATTTTTTTCTCTAAGAACATCTATCAATCTGTTTGATGGATACTCCAAAACATTAAATGTTTTGGGGTTAATTAATATGTTGTTCCAATATAGAATTAAATCAAAATATTACCATAAGAATATTAATTGATGATAAAAGAAACTAAAAATCATGATTTTAACTGTAAAATGCTTCACTTAAAAAATATATATATATATATATATATATCTTTTAATTGTTTGAATTATAGATAAAGTGGAGTGATTTCTATCGATAGGATTTAAGTAATAATTTTTTTTTTTTTTTTTTTTTGATAAATAGTATTGTATTCATAAAAAAAACCAAGTCGGTCGAGTTGACCAACCGGGGAAGGCCTTACAAAGAGAACTATTCACGTACAGACTGACACAACCCATCCCACCTGTACAACAAATCCTCAAAAAATAGGCCCCTAAATTCATTATGTACTTTAGACCAACAAAAGATGAGACCAAAAATGAACAGAATCGTGTCTTGACAATCCTTTTGTTTCCCCTCGAAGACGCGCCTATTCCTTTCGAACCACACCCCCCAACAAATTGCAAAAGGTGTAATGGTCCACAACCACCTCTTTGTGCCGCCAAACGCATGGCCCATTGATGACCAGCCAAAGAAAATATCCTTAATTGAATTCGGTAAGCATGTTGAAACCCCATACAATTTTAAAAAATGAGTCCAAATGCTATGCGAGAACTTGCAATGTATTAGAAGGTGATCCGATGATTCTCCATTTTCCATACATAACATGCAACAACTTGCCCCACACCAACCACGCCGCATTAACAAATCTGTAGTTTGAATTCTTCCTAATGCCGCCATCCATGTGAAGAATGCTACTTTGCTTGGCACTTTTGGGCCCCAAATTGAAGCGTGAGGAAACAAGGATTCCCCATTATTACACAAAGAATTGTAGAAGGAGCGTACTGTGAATCTTCCGTCATTGCACGCCGTCCATATCCTCTCATCTTCCCTACCCGTACGAAACTCAATACTCGAAGCATCACCGACTAGTCTCCCAACTTCTTGAAATTCCAACTCGCTAATGCTCCTTCGAAAACCAAGGTCCCATGTCCATTCTCCACCCCTAACTTGTCGGACGGAAGTAATTGGTTGACCTTGCTTCGAAGAAATGGAATATAGTGCTGGAAATGCCTCCATTAGAGGTCGATTGCCACACCATGTGTCTTCCCAAAATCTTACCCGGTTGCCTTGTCCCACTCTGAATTTAATTCTCATATTGAATAGTGGGATGATCTTCATGATGCCCTTCCACAACCCGCACCCATATGGTTGTCTTGTTGATCCGCTTTCCCACCTCGTTCGGCTCAGTTTGTACTTGCTTGCTATGACTTGTCTCCAAAGGCTATTCCCATCATTCCCAAACTTCCACAACCACTTCCCCCTCAAGGCCACATTCATCTCCCCGAGTCTCTTGATGTCGAGGCCACCATGTTTTTTAGATGAACAGATCTGTTTCCAATTCACAAGATGGTGTTTCCTATTCCCAGCTCTGTCGTGCCATAGGAAGTTACGAAACAACCTATCTAACCTTAGTTCTACACTCCGAGGCATTGAGAGAAGAGAGAGAAAGTATATTGGAATGCTAGATAAAACACTTTTAATCAAAATCAATTTACCTCCCTTCGAAAGATAGTTGGCTTGCCACATTGCTAGCTTCCTTTCGACTCTTTCCACTATCGGGTCCCAAATAGCCACCCTCCTATAAGGGGCCCCCAGAGGCATCCCCAAATAGGACGAGGGAAGACTAGCCACCTGCCATCCCAATGAAGCTGCCAGAAGAATTGCATACTTAACCAACCCGACCGGAAGCACCTTGCTTTTCCTCGTGTTAACTGGAATACCTGACATTGCTTCGAAACAACAAAGCAAGCCGCCTAACCTCCTTGTCTGATCTATGGAGTCATCCAAGAGGATTAACGTATCATCTGCAAATTGGAGATGCGCAATATTAATCGTGCCGGCTCCTGCTGAGAATCCTGGAAAAAAACCATCCGCTACCCCTTTTTCCATCATCTTTCCAAATGCTTCTGCCACTATGATAAACAAGAAAGGTGATATAGGGTCCCCTTGTCTGAGGCCTCTCGTACTCCTAAAGAATCCGTGAGGCGTTCCGTTTACCAAAATCGAATAAGAGGGGGACGTCACACACGCCATAATCCATGAGATCCACTTCCTACCAAAGCCCATCTTTCCCAACATAAATTCCAAAAAAGGCCAATTGACACGGTCATAGGCCTTCTCAAAGTCCACCTTGCACACTACCCCCGCTTTCCCAGATTTCAATCTAGAGTCAATGCACTCGTTAGCTATTAAGACTCCATCTAAAATTTGTCTCCCCTTGACAAAAGCGCTCTGATTACACCCTATAATTCCTTGAATGACCCCTTTTAATCTTTTGGCAAGGATGCTCGTGATGATTTTGTAACTAGTGTTCACCAAGCTGATAGGCCTCAGGTCTTTTATATCTTCCGTTCCCACCACCTTTGGAATTAGAGCTATGAAGGTACAATTGGAATCACGATCTAGTGCACCCTCTCTAAAGAATTCATCAATTAGAGCCATGAAATCACACTTGATGACCTCCCAGCAAGTTTTGTAAAATTCCACAGGAAAGCCGTCAGGACCCGGCGCTTTGTCACTCTTCATGCTTGAGATAATATCCAAACCTCAAACCTCATCTTCATCAACGGGTCTTTCTAACCATTCGCTTTGTAACTCAGAGATTCTATCAAACTGTAACAAATCAGGTGTCGGTCTGTCATTTGCTCCTTCGGTGTATAATTTCGAATAAAAGTCTACAATCCCCTTAGCAACCCCTTCTTCCCCTTCCACCCATTCCCCATTCACGCACAACCTCGTGATGTGGTTGTTCCTGTCTCGAGCATTGGCCATACAATGAAAGAATTTCGTATTACCATCCCCTTCTTTAAGCCATCTGATTCTGGACTTTTGCTTCCAACTGATCTCTTCTAAAAGTGTCATCCGTTGGTACTTCTCGCGGAGGTTCAGTCTCGTTGTCCTGTCATGTGTCGAAATCGGATTCAGCTCTTCCCTACGATCCAGATCTTCGATTCTCGCAAGAATATCATTTCTCTGAGTATCCACCCTTCCGAAAGATTCCTTGTTCCATTCTTTTAAAGTCTTCTTTAAAGCCTTTAACTTCTTCCTGAACACTTCCCCTGCTGTTCCTGCAAACGAAAAGCTCATCCACCATTCGTTTATCAATTCTTTGAATCTATGGTGTTTCAGCCACATCAATTCAAAGCGGAATGGGATGGGGCCCCTAGTGAAAGGCCCTGTTACCAATTGAATAGGGCAGTGATCAGATATCGGGTTTGGGATAGCCGTCTGAGAAATCTGACAAAAGATCAAAGACCAATCATGTGAAACCAAAAATCTATCTAATCTGTTGAGGGTGGGTACAGCTTGATGGTTGGACCAAGTGAAGCTTCTACCTTGAAGTGGAATGTCCATTAGGTTGTTTCGATTCACGAATTCCCCAAATCTTTTCATCTTTGTTGTTATCCTCGATCCTCCTTGTTTCTCGCAAGCAAACCTAATGACATTAAAGTCTCCTCCCAAACACCACGGACGGTTCCAAAAACTGCCCACGTCGTCTAGCTCTTCCCAGAATTGCTGTCGCTCCCAGTCTCTAGTGGGACCGTACACCCCCGAGAAAACCCAACTGTCTTCCTTCCCTATACAACGACACAATATAGAGACAGAAAAAGCTCCCACTAAATAATCATCCACCTCGATCAACCTCTTATCCCATAACACCCAAACGCCTCCTGCTGTTCCGTTTGCTGTAACGTGCTTCCAACCAAGGTTTCTCCTACCCCAAATGTCACGCACTACCACCCTATCCACCTGGTCCAATTTCGTTTCTTGCAGTGTGACGATGTGTGGTTTGTGAGATTTTATTATTGCCTTGACCGAGGCCCTTTTGGCCCTATTATTGAGACCGCGCACATTCCAAGAGAGAAATCTAATCGACATTAACTACCTTAAGTTTTCTCCCGCTTCTTAGAACCAAAGATGGACCAGCCTCAACCATAGCCCCTGACTTGTGCAATTCCTGAACCTCCTTAGCTAACCTGACTCTTATATTTTTCGTTCTATTGTCATCCGTCGTGTCTACTCCCTTCCCTTTACACAGACAGTCTTGCTGTCCTGTCTCTTCTTGGTCCACCTCTTGTCTAAGAATTAAATCCATCTCATCCCGGAAGGAAGGAGACGCACAAATTATTCTTTGGTGGGGAGGGCTACGTTAGTTCAAGTTGATCAGAAGGTCTTCGAGATTCAACAATGCTGGGTGAAGAATAACCAAGCAGTAAGGGTAGTGGAAAGAAGAGATAAGGGAGGGTCAGAGCTTGTGCTGTTTGAAAAAGAAAGAGTGTGGTTGGCACAGACATTGGAGGAGGCTAAGAGCTGGAAAGTAGACAGAGTGTTTTGGAAGAAATCGACGGATATGGGGCACTGTAAGATGGCTCGAGGTTATGTGAATGAATATGGTCGATTTCTAAAAATTTCGGAATATTCAGGGCAAGGTTGGTATCCTTCATTGTTGATCCCCGAAGGAGACGAATGCTTAGGATGGGAGAACCTTGGGGCGGCCTTAAGTAGAGGTGGAGTTGCTAACATAGGTCCTTGGAGGAGAGAGGCTACTGAGAGTTTTTTGCCTGGTAAGAGAATGAATGCTTTTCAGAAACAGTCATATCCCACCATTGTGAATGACACAACAGAAAGTTTTGGTGTTTGGAGGTGGGCCATCATCTGCGAAATGGGGGAGAACTTGGTTTGCTGGGAAGAAGTAGAGAGGGTGATTAACTCCAAAGTCCCGAACTCTAGTAAACTTATCCTCAAACCGTGTGGGACTAGTAAGAGAATATTTGTGTGCCGAAAGAGGAGAGAGTTCGATGTATTCAAAAATCTAAAACAACTTAAGGTCCTGGATGTTGTGGTTAGCTTGAGAACGTGGTTTGCCAACTGTAATAGTTTTGCTGGGAGCTGGTCACAGGAAGGAACTTGGATAGATATTGTCGGGCTCCCGTTCCATAGGTGGGAATCGAAGTCGTTTAATCTCATCGGGGATATGCTAGGCGGCCTTATTGAGGTTAAGGAGTGTACTCGCTCTTTGGTCGATCTCACAGTAGCTAGAATCAAGGTAAGGCAGAGGGCCATTGACATACCCAGATGGATTGAAATTCCAGCAAGAAATGGAATGGTGACAGTGGGGATCAATCTGCATGAGGATAGGGAGGATGGATCGGAGAAGATGATGCCTGGCATTAGTAGAGAAGGGGTGGGAATAGCAGGCCCAATGATGTCAGAATCTTTTAATGCAATTGCAGCTAACACCACTATAGTGTTGGCCAATTCTAATGGACATAAAGCAGTACCGTCAGATCCTAGGAAAGGGAAGACGGCTGCTATAGAGTGTGGAGCAAGCAAAGTCAGCTTTTCTAATGGTCTCTGCGCTGAGTTGGTAGGGACAGCAGGGGTTAGCATCCTAAATGGTACATCGGCTGAGCCGAGGCAGTTGGGTTGTCACTTGGTGGAATCGGCTCAAGCTAGCTGGAGCAGCGCACAGGCTTTCCACGAGTTGGATCGTGCATTTGGGCCTGATAGCCCAACTATGTGTGATCTTCTTGTACAGCCCGTGGGTGAGAAAAGGCCTTCTTGCGAGAAGGAACAATCTGTTGGGCCATGCAGCCCATCAGCATATTGGCTCAATACTCAGCATGAGTTCGAGGTGGATCTGATCTCTAGGACAGATGGCCCACTTTCTCCAATCCAGCCCATTTGCGAGATAGGTCAGTCATCTATCCAAGCAATTCCTACACCGACTGAAGCAAGTTCCCTTCGGCCTGTAGGAATGTTGGATCGAACACCTAATCTAGACGGCCCAACAGGCTTAAAGGTAAGACCTCAGCCCACTCTTGAGTTAGTTCAATTAGTTAGCCCAGGGGGACATTTGAACACAGGAGATAGATTATTAAACCCAGGAGAGGGGTCTCCAGCAAGGGGCAACGACAAAGAGAGGGTAGAGAGAGAACCTTTGAGCCATGAATTTTCAGAAGAAGAACTAATACAAGACATGATGAAGTCGGTCACTGTTGGGGCTGGAGCTCCAGTTAAGGAGGCTTGTCAGGGAGAAATTGCAGAGATAATACCATCCATAGAGGGAGCCATGGCACTGATTCAAGAGGAGCCAACATTGAGTAATCGATTACTGGGAGGTGGTTCTCAAACAGAAGGGTATGTGGAATCGCAACAAGATCTAACAGATGTATGGAGATGTGGAGAACATGGGACCTTGGCTCAGGGAAGTTTCTTACAACTACTTCAGACCGTTGAAAACTCAAATCTTCGGACAAAGGGATGTGGCAGTGGGGATTTGGCGGTTGGAGAAGAACACCTCAGGTTTGCCACAGAAGAGGTATTGCAATTGGCTACTAAATCGGATACATATTCACTAGCCATGGTAGATGGAGAGAACTCAAGGGGCTGGGGAAAGTATACATCGAAGAACCAGACAGTAGTAATTCTAGCTGACTGGATCCTACGGAATTTGAGCGAGCTCAGCTGGGCTGCTGGGTTACCTAAAGAAGGACAGTCAGAAGGAACGGGCATTTTGTTCGAATTGGCACTCAAGAAACGGGATGAGGTTGGTAACTGCTATGACACAGTGATCGATGAGGAAGAGCCGGTAGGAGAGGGATAATTTTTTTTAATCGAGGACTAAACCATGGGCCTAGAAAGGAGGAAAAAAAATTACAGAACAGAACAGAAAGAAAAAACAAAAGACACGTCTAAGGTGGCGCCCATCTTAAATTAAAAGTAAATAAATATAGCTGTTTTCACTCGTCACCCCATATGGTTCTGAATAAAGACAGTCGGTTGACGTAACCACACAGAGGACCAGTCCAAATATTTGAAAGAGTGGGGATCGTATGCAACAAGGTGGAGGATTGAAGCCCTCCTCCTCCTGCACTCCAATACATGTCATGTAAGCCGTAATCAAGGGAAAAAATTTCCTTAGATTACTGCTTACGTGACATGTATTTGGGATGTGATTTCCATTGATTACAGATTGTGTGACGTGGGATGTGGAAGGAGAGTGCTTTTTGGCTCAAAGTTCAACATCCACTTTAAATTGGGGGAGAAAAAGACATTTGTCAATGGTGAAAAACGAAAATTTCCTGATTGAATATCACCTTGTGACATTCGAAAACATGATCGATGCCGTAAAGTTGTAGAGGACAAAATTATACGAATTTGAAAAAAAAATTAAATTAAATTAAATTAATTTTTCACCGTTGAATTTTAATTTTAAGTTTGAATATTCGATAGCCGTCCATTTTCAATTCTATGGATTAAGTTTGAAATTTTTTTTTTTTTTTTAATATGAATTTTTCCATAAAATCTACCAGGCAATGGTGTTACATTGACTATGTGATAATTCATGCGATCCCAATGATGTATTTTAAGATTTTAAATCTCAAAAATGAAATTATGGGTAGAGGACTGTGTGCCTTAGAGAGAATTTTTTTCTCTATTGATGGTGTCATTTGCGCCACATGTCAAACGATTATCGGGTTGTAAGCAAAAAAAAATTCATTCGGAGGAGGAAGGTTTCAATCCTCAACCCTGAGTGCATACGATCCGGACTCATAGCTAACATATATTAAAGAGAAATTCTATTGGCACACCAACCTTTACTAACAATCCACCAATCCTTTTGAAATTAAATGAGCATATATATTGGTGTGTTATAAGTAAAAGTTGGTGTGCTGATAGAAGATCCTTTTTTGATATTTCATACCTTGAGTAATAGTAAATAAAATTCAAATTTAAATAATCAAACTTGTAAGTAAGGGTCTGTTTCTTATGGGTTTTTTCGACGGCATTATATAACACATGTGACTTAGAACAAAATTGAAAGGAAGAATTGGATTTATTTAGCCGACCACCAAGTCTTTGGCATAAAATTGTTATTGTTGTTGTTGCTGTTTTATTTGGCTTTTGTTATCTTTCCATTTTTGCACTAAAATTTAAAATAAATAATTCATACTAATCATGATGCAAACTTAACATGAATTTACTAAATTTACAGGAAAGGTGCATATTGATATAATAGAAGAAACTGAGACAAGCGGAGAAGGGAGCGTGAGCGAGTCAGGCAAGGACACAAATGTGAATGATACCAAACCTATAAACCGAAGTAGTGTTCATGAAGATCAAAAGCGGAAAAATGTCAATAACCCAAGTCCCTTAGAAATTCTTAACCGTGTGAAGATCAACAATAGTCCAGAAACTCCGCGTTCAACCATCAAAGGCATCCTCAATGTTGAGAAAGATAATGAGCTAAGTTTTGGTAGAGGAAATCTTAGAAAAGTCGAAGAACAACTTAAGCAGGCATTTTCCGAGTTCTATCAAAAACTTCGACTTCTAAAGAACTATAGGTAACAAAACATTACACTAGTCTTATATATATTTTTGAATTTCAGTTGGTTTAGTTGCTTACATTGGAATGTTTATGTTAATGAATGAATCAGCTTTTTGAATCTATTGGCATTCTCGAAGATCATGAAGAAATATGACAAGGTAAGGGTCTTATGTTCTAAGTTGTACATGAGTTTAAACACGAGTGTATTGGTCTAGAGTTGTTCTTAGTTCTTACTGCAAAGGTTTCTATAACATTGGTAGGATTAGAACACATTGTGTTCAATCCCAAGATTCTATATATCTGAAATTGAAGATTTTGTTGCAGATCACTTCAAGAAATGCATCAAGATCTTACTTAAACATGGTGGATAAGTCTTATGTCGGTAGCTCCGATGAGGTAAAGAAATGGGTTTTCCTTCTATACTTAATTGGAATCATACTCTTAGATGACATGAGGATCTCTTGGTTACTTTGGTGCTGATTCTACTTGTTTTCTCAAAGGTCACTAAGCTCATTGAGAGGGTGGAAGCTACATTTATCAAACATTTCTCGAACTCAAATCGAAGAAAAGGCATGAACATTCTGAGACCAAAAGCAAAGAGAGAAAAGCATAGAACTACTTTTAACTTGGGTAAGATTTATAATTAAGACAATCTACCATTTGCATCACGTAATCATTTAAGATAATGGGTTTGTTTTCATCAACTTTTCTCAGGCTTTGGTCGATGTGATTAATTGAATGTGTTTGTTGCTATATTCCAGGTTTCTTTACCGGTTGCACAATTTCTCTTCTAATCGGCCTTATTTTGATCATTCAAGCACGTAAACTACTAAAAAAGCAGGGCTTTGGCCAGTACATGGATAACATGTTTCCACTTTATAGGTAAGTTACAATTTCCCCAACAATTTAAAATATTCTAAATTTATCTCTTTGTTCTGCACTCGAGCAAAGAAATTAAGTTGTATTGATTTCGTCGTTTTCTTAGTGGCAATCCAGGAGTGGGCCTTTGGTTCTTGTTTCTTTGTTTAACAAGACTTCCTAAACTTCTTTGCAGCTTATTTGGATTCATCGTCCTCCACATGCTCATGTATGCTGCAAATATATACTTTTGGAGGCGTTATCGAGTCAATTATCCATTTATATTTGGTTTCAAGCAAGGGACAGAGTTAGGATATAGAGAAGTCTTCCTTGTCAGTATGGGTCTTGCAACACTTGCTATTGCTGGTGTGCTCGCAAACTTGGATATGGAGATGGACGATAAAACCAAAGATTACAAGACATTCACTGAACTAATTCCATTGGCATTAGTTAGTGTAAGATACCAAGACTTGATCAAATTATTCTTTCCTCCTTGGAACCACATATTATTAACTAACAATCATTTATTTCTCCATGTGCAGCTTGTGCTTGTCATAACATTTTGCCCATTCAACATCATATATCGCTCAAGTCGCTATTTCTTACTCCGTTGTGTATTCCACTGTATTTGTGCTCCTCTCTACAAGGTAAGTGATGAAAAACTATACAAAAATTATAGATAAATTGTCTCCTAGACAGGATTGTTGATCTTATTTATTTATTTTCCTCCACAGGTCACCCTTCCAGATTTTTTCTTGGCAGACCAACTAACTAGTCAGGTTGGCTCACGCTATCCATTGACCACATAGGATAACTTTAACACACTTCGATTATCCTTAATATAACCAACCAAGTGTTTTTATTCTTCTGTTTCAGATTCAAGCCCTTAGAAGTCTTGAGTTCTACATATGCTACTATGGCTGGGGAGACTTCAAACGTAGGCGGAATACTTGCAAAGATAGCGATGTTTACAACACTTTCTACTTCATCATAGCAACCATTCCATATTGGTCCCGCTTACTTCAGGTAGATTCTTTTTTCCTCTTTGCCAACAATTAATCTCAGACTAATGTCTGTTACTCACCATTATAATTTTTGTATTGTAGTGCCTTCGTCGTTTGTTTGAAGAGCGAGATCCAATGCAGGGATATAATGGGTTGAAATACTTATCGACAATTGTGGCTGTCCTCATGAGGACAGCTTACAGTCGGAATAAGGCAACGGGTTGGTGGGTGATGGCATTGGCCACGTCTGTCATCGCAACAATCTTCAGTACATATTGGGACATCATCATTGACTGGGGTCTCTTACAACGGCACTCCAAGAACCGATGGTTGAGAGACAAACTTCTTGTCTCAAATAAAAGTGTATACTTTGGAGTCATGGTAAGAAACTGACGATAAACCCGTTATCTCACTGTTTTCCTAGACTCTACAGATTTTAATGCCTTCAAATAATTTCATGAAAATTGCAGATCTTGAATATCTTGCTGAGACTTGCCTGGCTACAAACAGTGTTGAACTTTCAAGTGTCTTTCCTACATAGACAAACCTTAATTGCAATTGTCGCTAGCCTAGAGATCATTCGTCGCGGCATATGGAACTTTTTCAGGTTAATAAACATCACTTGAACTTATTGATTATTTTCGATGATCTTTTAATGCTGATAGATTCTAATTTGATTATGAAATGGTTTTGTTCATTGGTTGATCAGGTTGGAGAATGAACACTTGAACAATGTTGGAAAGTATCGTGCTTTCAAGTCAGTTCCGCTTCCTTTTAACTACGATGAGGATGAAGACAGAGATGAGTAGGCATCCTCCAAAGTAAAACAAAGGTAGAGAGAGTTGTTAAAAGGGAACAAATGCATTGAAGCAAAAAGTATGGAAGCAAGAGGAATATAAGTCATGATCAAGGACTGGTACTAATCAGTACCTCTGATAACAAGTGTACAATAATTTTGTTAAAGCAGAAATATAGTCATTCTTTGTAAGAACACTTATATTCATTTGAGATTTAAACCATTTTATTAATTCATTATTATCACATTCAAAGAATAGTCGTGATAATATGATGCCGCACTCTGATACTCGCCCCCATCACAGAACTGTAGATTATTTGCCTCGGGATACACAAGAAAAAGTTTTATGGTTATGCATATCCCAAGGCAAATGATCTACGGTTCTGTGGTGAGGGCGTAGGGAGCGTGTGTCAGAGGGGGCATTAGAAAATCATTATCTACTCTTAAATATTGCAAAAATAAGGTGTTCAACAAACTGCATACAAGATTGAATTGAGGCCAGCAGCTACAAGGTTATCTACATCATGAGGAGAATATCATTTAATTCTCCAACTGCACTAAATAGGACTCCAATCTCATTGAAGAGAATATCATGTTTTGGAGATTCAATTTCTGGTTTGTCTTTCATCTTAAGATGACAAAGCAGAAATAACCATGAGGGTGTGAGAAGTCTTTTATTTGAAGACATATTTTGCTTGTGTTTCAAATCGTACCAACAGGTGTAGGCAATAGTTAAGGGTGAAAAGCGCACTCAAGGCACAAAGGTCTCCTGGTGCCTGAGGTGCATGTCTGAGTGGAACAAAGACAATAAAATTATTAAATTATTAAAATTAATCAATTAAATAATGAAAGATGGATTCTAGATATATTATAGTTATAATATTTATAAATATGAGTTTTATAATCAGGTTAAGGTTATTCTAATTCAACACTTCAAGAGAAGTATGATCAACAATAGTTGAAAATTTTCAACTATTAGAGAAGATCAAGAATGAAAAAGGAAAAAGTAGTAGTAGTTGACCAACAAAATGCACTGTTGACGCTATAATACAACAATAAATAGGGTCAAGGTTCAAATTATCACATCAAAAGAATGTTTCTGTCAAAAAAAAAAATCAATATTGAATCGATCGATACATTCTCAAAACATTCAATGCTTGAGGGGGGGGGGGGGGGGGGGGGGGGGGGGGGGGGGGGCTGCTGTGTGTGGGGGAGGTGTGTCAATGTTTCTTATTGGTCTTGGTCGATATTGTTATGTATTGACCAATATATTTCAATATTTTGAACCATGACTACAGCCAATGGGTTAATTCGATCCGAGCCTGGTAGAACCCTAAGCTAACCCTATAAAGATAGGGTCTACATTAGACCAGCCCTACACCCCTAACGGGCACAGACCAATAAAAATGACTACATATAAAATTCAACAATTTTAATGATAACAAATTTTACTTTCCATATAAATCTTTTTTTCTATAAAATGTGGATCTATCTATTCTGAAATTATGTCTCATTTAAACAAAATATATTTATATTTTTCACTTTTAAAAAGGTGCACACCTAATGTGCCCTGGGGTGCAATCAATTACAAAACCTCGGCCCCAACGTATTAAAGCATCTTTGATGCACCCCCCCTGAGACACACTAAGGCACTCGCCTTGACAACAGAGAGTGTAGGATTGTACATTGCAACCAAGTTAATTATGTTTTAAATAACATGTAGTTGGACCCATTGGAAGAAAAAAAAAAAAAAGATGTAACCTAAAGAGAGGAGTAAGAGGCTGCAAATGGTTTTAGTGAAAGAGCATGACTCGGCATGTGGCCCAATACCTGCATTCCGATTTTCTACCGCTACCAAGGTAACACAAGTGTATTCAGCAATCTATATGCAGATGCCCTTTTTTGTTCATGTTCATGGGGATTTTATTTGGATAATTCAAACTAATAAGAATAACTGTGTTAAACAAACAAGGCTTTCATAATCTTCATAACCAAATTGTCTGTAGAACAGCATTAAATAGAAAGCTCCGGATTGGGGAGCCACACATAATCACACGGAACGATCACTGCTGGAAGTACAACAGAACAAAAGGTTATAGAACACCAACCAAAATGACGGATTAGAGTTACTGGAACTACAACAGAACACAAGGTTACAGAACACCAACCAAAATGACGGATTAGAGTTTTCCAAAATACGAGAAGGCAGAATAACCAAAGGCAAATGTAGTTAAAACAGCCTGCCTATATAGCCTCTAAAGCCTGAAGAATATCTGCCTTCACGTCTTCAAAATCTTCAACTCCAAAGCTGAACCGAACCAAGTTATCCTTGATCCCAAACATAGCTCTTCCTGCCGAGCTAAGATCCCTACACAAAAGACAAAGCTAGCATCAAATATTTGATCAAAAACAAGTACAACTTAATTATATATAGAGTTCCTTCGTTAGGAAGTATTTTCTACCTTTTTTCCTCATATTTAGATGCATTTAGATCTCTATATATTAGAAGATTATGAATATTATGTGAGTATGGGTTTTTTTCTTTAATTTATTTCAGCTACACTGGAATTGTTCAACTTGGTGTGCTCATCAGGCACTGTGCAACCAAACTAATTTATTTATTCAAATGTAGAGAATAGCAATAAGTACCAGTAAGACATAATTGCAGGCTGATCTACAATGCTCTCGCATCCTCCAAAGGAAGGGGCTATGTAAGGGATTTTTAAAGCATCAATGAACTTTTTGGTAGTATTCAAGTCTCCATCGACCTGCACAAGAAAAATAAATTAGGCTTCCCAATAATTGTACAACTACCACCCCAAAATTGTTGTAGAGAAAACAAAATTAGCCCATACGAACATATTGATTCTCACCTCAAAACTGACCACACCACCAAAGCCAGTCATTTGTTTCTTGGCTATGTGATGTTCGGGGTGACTTGGCAGGCCTGGATAGTGGACGTGCGTCACCTGACAGTTAAATCAGAAAATTAGATTATCTACAACTTAATTGAAGAGTTCTAATGTTTCTAAGTGTACCATTGCAAATGTACTTGATTGATAACAAAATAATTATGTAGAATACCCCTGAAACTCGAAGTTTTCTCAATCAAGTTGTGCATCATTTCAAGTTCTTAGAAAACTCAATTAGTTCAAAACTAAAAACAATTTTATAATTGTTATTGACTAGAGAACCAATCCTTGTGGATCTTATTGGACCAAAAGGACCATACAAAGCTTTAAAATACCTAGTACAACTGTACAACCTACAGGCGGCCTTTTAAGCCTTTGAAAAGCAGGACAAATAAATTTAAGCTCGTCCATTTAAAACTAACTAGTGCATCACATCACTTATTGAGAATAAAAGTTGACAAAAAATTATACAGCACCATCTCAAAATCATGCAGATGTTTTATTATAGGTAAAAGTTCCCCCATTGTGGCTTAAGTGTTTACAGTAAGCAAAATTTGTTAATCCTCCAACAAATGGGGACAAAAGGAATATGATGCTTGTAAACTCTTACAATTATGGAGTACCTTAGGATGTGCCTCTAAAATTTCGGCCATCCTCAATGCTGTTGAGTTTTGCTGCTGTACACGAAGATGCAGTGTCTTCATGCCTCGGATGATCAGATACGCAGCATTCTGATTAAAACAAAAAGGAGACAACAGGTTACTATGGTTCTCACTGAAGTACATCAGACTTGCAACTTGTTCAATAAGCATAAAGGAGTATAGCTGCAAATTACAAGTACTTAAAGAGAAAAATCTTCAAGTGTCACATATGATGGATCCAAATGAAATGTTTTTTAAGCCACTTGAAACATGTATCACACAACAATAGACAATGGGTGCACTGTATAGCACAACCTGGTATCAAATATGAGATTGCTTACCGGGTTCAAAGCACCACCCAAAACGTGATGCAACTTACGGACTTTAGAAATCACTTCCTCAGAACCACTAATGCAACCTGCAAGAACCTGAAAGATGGAATAGGATTTTTGTCTATTACTCAACACAGCAACACATACATCATATATATATATATAGAGAGAGAGAGAGAGAGAACTAAAGATGTTGGAAGAACTAACATCATTGTGTCCTCCAATGTACTTTGTTGCAGAGTGCAGAACAATATCTGCACCAAGGGCGAGGGCTTTCTGGTTCATAGGTGTGGCAAAAGTTCCATCTACACAGACCAGTACACCTTTGCTGTGACAAAGCTTTGAAACCAACTCAATATCAACACATCGGAGGTATGGATTGGTTGGAGATTCTGTAAAGAAAAGAGACACCTGCAGGCAAAACAATTCAACATATCAGATGATGCTGTCATCCCCTCTAAGGGATCAGAGCACAAAGGAATTCCAAGAAACAGGGCAACCAGTTTTTGCAGTACTAACATTGTTCTGATCGAGTGCAGATTTCAGGCCATCCATATCAGCAGGGTCAATGACAGTGACCTGTATTTTGATGATAACAAGAAAAATTAGACACATGAAGAAGAAGAAGAAAAAAAGAGGGTGGAGGTTGGAGCGGCTAGAAAGCAAAGAAGCTCCAAATACATCGCACGAATGATATTACAGCAATAAAATAACCAAACAACTTAATATCAGTAGTTTTGACAGCAACATCTATAATGTAGATAACAGAATTACAGGCTATTTGTTGTGTGCGCATTCTGTCATGACGTCGTTACATGAACATGCATTAGTTGTGAATTAAAAATATAACTATGCTTATAAATACTGATGAATGAAGAAATTTTATTACAGGTAGTCGAGGTGACCACACCAAAAGAAGAATTACAACGAAAAGAAAAGAAAAAGGAAAGCAAACACTATAAGTTTCCGGTTCTATTACAAATTATATCATTACATACGTTTTCTGAATTGTTTCCATCTATTTTGTTGTTCTCCTCCTATTTTCTTTGGCTGGTCTCCTTGACCACCTCCTTTTTCGTACATTATTTTTCAATCTTCTTACATTCTATACTTCTCCAGACAAATATTGAATTAAAAATACAGCTATTCATATATCTTTATATGCATTAGCAGTTGAGAATTAAAATATTAAATATTAGATGGGCACATTGATATGTTCATAAACTTAACCTTGCTTTGGCCAGTGTATGAATCCAGAAGAATTTTAAATCTACCATAAAGAAAAAATGGGTGGTCAAATTTGACACTGGCAAAGAAATCTTCCTAATTGTATCAGAGCAGTTACTGATCATAACAGATCAAAAGTAGAATGTGAAATCCTATGCGACCACTAAAAAAATATCCCAGACCAAAGGAGTGAAAATAGTACGAACTCTAGGATTGCAACTTATAGCAACAAGTAAATGTGTCCTAATTGCATTGGAAAAAGCAGGATATACTTGAAAAAAAAAGATGCAAGAGAGAAAACAAATAACATAAGAACAATTAAATAATACCGAGATATCCATGTTGGGAACAAGATAATCTTGTATGAACATTCTAGTCTTCCTGTAGCAATCTGTGGTGGTCACTATATGACCGCCTTTCTTAAGCAAAGCGAACATCATAACCGTACTAGCACACATGCCAGATGCCACTAACAAAGTTGTTTCAGCCCCTTCGAGTGCACTGCTCCAGTAAATAAAATAAAATTTTCTAAGTTAGTCATAGTATCCAATGGCAACAATGACCACAAGAATGTACAATTCCACATATAAAATGAATGATACAGACCTTATCTTCTCCTCTGCAACAACAGTAGTTGGGTTTCCATAGCGACCATACTCAAAACTTGCATGGCGTCCCTCCTATCAACAGATCAAACTATATATTAGCCACAGCCCACAAAAACGACAATCGTTACAACCGGAAAAAGCATGACCGGGTTATATAATTCTCCATATGTATAATGACGGCATGATTATGGACATAAAGCCGTAGTGTGAGGTCCACGCGAGGGTGCCTGGACCTTTGGAGCGATCAGTTTGAATTCGGGATCATGGGGTTAGCCACTCTAGGGCAAACCCAGTTCGTGGAGGATACAAGTCATTTATGTTAACTGAAGGGGGCATATCATCAGTTTAAAAACAAAGGGGTATCTTCAATAATGAAGAAATCTTGGGATTTTTAAAATAAGGGTTATCTGTTCTCTAATATTGACTAAAACATGAGGCATCTCTAAAGTTCACCAAATTAGCGGGGTTCGGTACATTCGCTGATTTTGACAAACCCACTACAAACTGGTTCGGTTTGTACCAGTTTGCGGTTCTCTACTATTAGCCAACCCGGTAACATAAGTCTGGTCCTTAAGTTTTCATAGATGGATTCCAACTTCAAAACCATCACGGATATAACAGAGCTACCAAGAACTCCACCCATAAATCAATTTGACTCAATAAGGCGAGAACAAGAAAAATGCAGACCTTGAAATCAATGAGCTCGTCAGAGTTCCTGAACCAGTAAGCAGAAGTATTGACGACTGGGGTAGTGATTCCATCCGTAACAATTCCACGACCTAATCTTTCACCTACACAGATAAAAAAACAAACCAAATATTATGTTTCAACTCCAATAGAATAAACATTAGGACTCTTAAAATAATGGGGTTAAAACTTAGAATTACAACAACCAATCAAGAAGGTTCATTCTGATTCATCCACTAAATCGACCCTAAGAGAAAACCCATGAAAATTTGATACCGATTTATGCTTTGTCACCCATTTCTTGCACACGAAGGCAGATCAAAATTCCAGATTACACAACTAGTGAACCACCATCTTTTTTTATTTAACACAAATCAGATCAATCAACTGATCCTAACCATCCATCCATTGTTTTCTTTCAAAGAAAAAAAAGGATTTTTTGTTCTAGATCACTCATTCCCGATCTAAAACACAGTCCATTCGATGATGTGGTGTGGATCTAAACCTCAATAACAAGGGGGGGTTGTTTCTTGATCATCAAAACTTTCAAATGGGTTTCTTTCCCAAATCAATCGAAGAATCAATCCAACATTTTAAACCTAAACAAATTAAAAATTTGAAAAGCGTACCAGCATGAATTGCGATGCTCCCATCAGAGCACAAAAATGAGGCCTTCAAAGCGGCCGAACCTGACAACTGTACATCACTACTACTTTTACAACCAGAACCATCAACGGTCACAGCTTCATCAACGACAGGTATGCCGATCTCAGCTGCCGAATCGACGGCTGTAACGTTAGGAGTCAGATTGTTGTTCGACCAAGAAGCAGCAACCACTTGCGCCACACCAATATTACTGCAGTTCCTCCGAGCTTTTATACTAAGCTGTCGGACGAAATTGGGGGGAAACCTAAAGATCAGAGAAGACAGACCGAGCGATCCGCAGATCGGCACTGAGTTGGCCTTCCCGGTGAATCGTCCTGAACTCGTTTTCTCCGCCCGTGGATGAGCGAAGAATTCGGGATCTGAACGACATTCGAACGAAGGAAAAACCCTAGCGCCGCCAGAGACCGCCATTGTCAAACACTTTCTCTCTCTAGAATTTGTTTTCTCTCTCTCTCTTTCTTCGTTCCCCTTATGAACTTGAAGGGTTTCGCGTTGGTCTTTTTTTATAGACAGAGGTCCAAGATTGGGATAGAAAACTATAGTTAAATTTTTGTTGGGTTAGTTTCTCTAACTATGGTTAGTTATATGATGAGGTGGAGGATACCCACTTGCCTGATGACGCGGACTCCAATGTGACACACAAGTGATGGAGGACCGTCGTCCCACTCTTTCTACTCTTCATTCGATAATCTCTCGAATATGATTTCAACCGTTTGATCTATCAGAGCATCAAAGGAGTATGGATCCTTTGTTCTAGAATTTAGAGACCTGCCCCCAACAAGGTGAAAAAAAAAAAAAAAAAATTAGGGTCATGTACGTTTGATCTTTAGTAGGTAATTTTATTTTTTATTTTTTTTAAATCAAAAAAATTCATTTGGACTTCTTTTATCGTGGATTTCAATTAAAATTCAAGAGTAGTTCTTGAAAAAAAATCGTCTAATAGGGACTTCTTCAAATGATTTTTATAAGAAGTTAAAAACATAAAACAACTCAAGTGTAATTATCAAAATATCCTTCATTTTTAATCAAATTTTCAATTAAACTTAATCTTAAAAGATGAAATGAAATTACTAAAATACCTTTCATCTTTACTAAAATACTCTTCATCTTTATTCAAATTTTCAACTAAACTTAACCTTCAAAATTAGAAGGAGATTACTAAAATACTCTTTATCATTATTAAAATATCATTCATCTTTTCAAATTATCAAAATACCCTTCATCTTTACCAATAACTTAAATATCCTTCATCTTCTAAAATATCTTTCATCTTTACTAAAATACCTTTCATCTTTAATCAAATTTCTAACATAACTTAATCTTAAAAAATAAAATGAAATTTACCCTTCATCTTTATCAAAATACTTTTCATCTTTAATCAAATTTCCAACCAAATTTAATCTTAAAAAATAAAAAAGAATTACCAAATACCTTTCATTTTTAATCAAATATAACCTTAAAAAATAAAAGAAGATTATCAAAATACTCTTCATCTTTCAAAAGGGGATTACTACCAAAATAACATTCATCTTTACTACCAAGACTAAAAGCAATTCGTTATTACTACTTTATTATCAAAACATCATTTATCTTTACATGGATGTTGGATTATGTATTATACAGATATTTTCTTTATTAGAAAATTTTCATATATTCATTTTTAAGAGGAGATGTTGTCGAAATTTTGATAGAATTATAAATTTTATAAATTTATTTAAATTAAAAATAATTTATATATATATATTATATATATATATATATATATATACTTAGTGTAGTTATATATTTATTAAAGTTTATGCTCATTTTTTGTGTATTATGGGTGTATTATCAACATTAAGGATATTTTGATCATTTTACCAGAATCCAGTAATAAAAAATTATCAAATAAACATCAATTTCTAACTTATGTGCTTTTGTAATGAACAAACTTTTGCTGGATGTGACTTTTTAATCTCTAGGCTTGTATTTCTTCTAGAAGTCAATTTATAGAGGTAAAGCTGACTTCTGTAAAATGGCCTTGATCCAAGATTCTGAAAATTGATATAACTTCTACGTAACTCAAATTTAAAATTAAAATTCATCAGTGAAATTTTTACTTTTTTTAAACTGAACTGATTTTTGGTAAGGTTGATCTATTCGCCCAAGAAATCATGTTTTTAGATGTTATAAGGTGAGCCCAAGGATCCTTAGTAAGGGTGAAATTATTACTAACTTAGTAAGGTTAGTTGGACTCTAATAAAAAAGTTGATGGAGCTCATACCCTTCTAGGCTTTAATCCATCTTCAGCATTTTGTCTAAAGTTATGTTTTTATTTTATTTTTCAAAGTCTAATTATTATTTTTTTCTAAAAACTCATAATTTTTTTTTAATCAAAAGTCCATTATTCTAATCCATTGATTTATTTGAAAATTTTATCTATAATGAAAAAAACGACTTATCTTATTTAATTTAAATAATAAGCTATCGAACTTTAACGACGACATAAAAAAGGGATATTTTTGCAAATTTTAATATTAGCTCACATGATAATAGGGACCCAAAATTTATAATTTTACATATTTAAAATAATTTTATTGATTTTTTTAATGAAAAACGATGATAATGTCATTAATTTTAGAATAATGATGCAGTGACCTTAAGATTGGACCTCACATCGCACATCTTAACATGAAAGTGTATGAGAACCATAGATGATTTTCCTTTAGATACGAATAAAAAAAAATCTATGGTTTCTATCCACTTTCACATCAAGATGTGCGATGCAATTCTATCTTGAGGTCACTCCAACACGATTCTTAACTTTAAATATAAAAGTGGGACAATTTGACTCGTTCAAACTTCGGTGTCAAGCCACTCCTTGTCGCCTCTCTTAATATAATAGTAAAGATGAGGAAACTATGGATGAGATTAAGAAATTAATAAAACAAAACCAATAGATTTTCATGATGGAGGGAAAAAAATTAAGGATTTGGTAAAAGGTTGAAGATTTATTATATTCCTTGTCAATCTTCCGCTAAAGCATATTTGCACCCACCTAAAGCATATTTTGGAATTTGGAGTGGGAAGTGCAGAACAAAGTGGGTGAGTTGAGCATAAAGGTAGGTGCAGATAGAACTGCTATTTAGATTTGGTTTTTTTTCTTTTTTAATACTTTCTTAGAAAGAAAGTAAGACAAGTTGGGCTTATTCTTTATCATGCAATTCAAGTACCACGTGGACCCGTCAAATCACACTTAACAGTAAAATATTTGCTTGGACGAAAGCTTCTTTGCCTTTTTAAAATAACAAACAAAGCCAAACTTAAACAACTGGGTTTGATGAGTTTATCGGGCCAAATGTGTACAGTTGCGTAATTGTAACTCCAACTTGGATTGTGGCCCACTTTCGTTCTTTCAAAATCGCTGTAAATTGCTGCACCTAAACTTTTTACAATAGGCCCTGGAATTTTGGTTAATATTTGATATACCCTTGGATTTTCAAACTGATGACATAAACTTCACTATGATCATGATCTTACGTGGATGCCACTAGAGGGACAAATTCACAAACCATTGACATATATTTCAATGCTTCCAATCACATCTGCAATATCATTTGGTCTCTTATTTACATATTTAATTTTTTTTTAATTTATAGGGGAAAGGACCAAAATGGTCATTTTTGAGGCCAAAATAACTGGTCCAACCATGAGACCAAAATAATTGGTCCTACCATGCTTTTAAAATATCTTCAACCTTTATATTCTTATAGGTGGGGCCATAATCAGTTATTATTACACATTATTAAATATTGAGTCGTGATAATCTTACGTCGCTTTTGGCTCATTTCATGTTAATCTGAATAAAAAAGAAGTTGATTTAAACATCCCCTCCATGTTTTGATGAATATTTGAGATACCCCTATGTTTTTATAAGGATGGCATGCCATCTTTACCCTTGGGCTACTTTAGGAAAATGATATAAATGACTTAAATACCACCATCTCCAACTTCTAACCAAAAACTCTTATTTTTCTCCTAAAAATCTATTAATTTTTCATTAATCCATTGTTTTGAACCTTTTCTTAGCCTTTATGAAAGAGACAAATCTTCCAATTCAAGAAGAGATTAAAATATTTTATCCAAGAGATTCAATCTTCCAATTGAAGATGATGATGACACTTGGGCCATGTTTGTTTGCACTATTTTTCAGCGTTTATTGTTGAAAAAATTTTAATTCAACACTATTTTGATACTGAAAAAAAGTGCTAAAACGATAAGTACTTCGTTTTTTTCGACACGGACAAGTATGCCCTTCGTTATTTTGAGCATGGACAAATATACCCTTATTCTTAAAAGGATATTACCTCTTATATCTCATAGATAAGTATATAAGCACCCCACAAATTAATAAACCCACACCATGGCTAAATTATTTTATCTTATATGGGTTAAAAGTTTTGGAATGAGTTGATTTTTGACGAGGATGATCTCCTTATTAGTATATAAGCACCCCAAAATTAATAAACCCACACCATGGCTAAATGATTTTGTCTTATATGGGTTAAAAGTTTTGGAATATGTTGATTTTTTATGAGAATGATCTCTACAATGAGGAGATCATCCTCACCAAAAATCAGCACATCCTGAAACTTCTAACCTTATCAAAATAAGTTTAAAAATCGTCCATTTTTTTTAAAAACTATTTTTAACAAGTTAGAAGTTTCAAAATGAACTGATTTTTTGTGAGGATGATCTCTAGACCATATAGACCATCCTCACTAAAAATTTGCTTTTTCCAAAAACTTTAACCCATAGGGTGCTTTTATAATTACACACCATTCATTTCCATCGAAAATTATTCATCCAAAATTAAGTTATTTTAATGTTGATTTTAAATTTTGGCGACTTGTATGGCATTATTAATTTTAATTTGAAATTTGTGGGCATTTATAAGTAGAAATTATTATTTATAAATTGAAGATTTGAGTATTATTTATTATTTAAAAATGAATTGTATTTTAATTTTATAAGAAATAATATATTTTATTGTGTTTAATAAGAAATAGGCATTTGAAACATACAAACAATGTATAATATGATTGTAAGGATAACAAAGACAATTTACCAACTTCAGCAATGTGTAACAAACATGATTCAACATCTAAACAAACAACTTTTTCAACACTTAAATTCAACGCTTATAAGTTCAGTGCTTAATGCTATTCAACACTTATTTTTTTCAGTTTAACAAACAGCACCTTAGGATATGTTTGATTGCACATGGAAAATAGGGTGGAAAATCAATTTCTATAAAAAATGACATTTTTCAAGTGTTTAATTGCACATAGAAATGAAAATTCATTTTCCACCCGAATCAAAAAGTCCACCAAAACATGGATTTCACTTTCCCACCCATATAGGTGGAAAAGTGAAATACACCCATATTTTCCATCCCCAATTCTTTTCCACTCATATCTTCTTCTTCCCTACCACTACCACACTAACCTTGTCGTCGTCACCATCACTGTCGCCGTCTCCATCATCACCATCTCCGACCACCTTCTCTCTCTCTCTCTCTCTTCTTCTTCTTCTTCTTCTTCTTCTTCTTCTCCATCACTCACCTCCGTCGTCACCACCACCACATTCTCCCCTCATTTTCCTCACTTACCTCCGTCGCCACCATCACCACCACGTTCTCTTTTCTTCTTTCTTATCATCTTCTTTCTCACATACCTCTGCGGCCACCGCCACATCCTCCCCCTCCCTCTTCCTCCTCATCTTTTCTTCCTTTCCCCCTCCTCTTATCTTTTTCCTCATTCTCCTCCTCTTACTCTTCTTCTTTTTTCTCATATTTTTTTTCATGATTTTATCCAAGTAAAATCAAATAATGGAATTTGATTTTCCAACTCTACCTATTTTCCACCACTATTTTTTCATGGATTTCAAATTCCATGGAAAGTCACTTTCCATGTAATCAAACATACCCTTAAGTCATATTCTTTTAATCCCTTATGAAAGACCAAGGTCAAGGGGTATACCAGCAATTTAAAAACATGGAAATCTCAAATAAATGACTAAATAAATAAATTATATTACATTGATGATTTCTAAACTTCTGGCCAATTGGATATGAGGACAATTCTACCACGTAAACATCACGTGCATCCCACATGCTTCATACGAACGCTATTTTTTTCTTTGAATACTACTGCGATAGTCAACCAAAAGTAGTCAGCAAAGAACAAAATGGTCCACCATTTGCAGAAGGATTAGTCTGAATTGTTTGAAATTTTTTGTTGAACAAAATCAAAAGGAACAAAAAGGCTTAAAGATTTGATTGTTGTTTGAATTTTGAGGTGTCTAAGATCACAAGTCAAATAATTGGATTTGTCCTAACACTTACGCGTGCTTCACATTATTTATTATCCTTTGTAAGCATGATTTTAAAACTCGTCCGAAATTGAGAAGTATTGCCCGAGTTAACTCGATATCAGAGCTGAAAGAGACCAACTCACAAGTCACTTTTTTTACCAAGATTTAATACCTCACAATCAATTTTTTAATTTTTTGAACGAGACGTCTCAAACGAATCGAAAAACGCATCCGAGACGAGACGCGAAACCGAGTTTTAAAACCATGTTTGTAAGTCATTGTTTTCATTAGAAGCATAAGTATTACAAAAATGCATTAGATTGTCCCATAAGTTTTGTTTCTTTGGGTGAGAATATTTGAGATACCCATATGGTTTCAAATTGATGGCATACTCCTTGACCATAGTCTTCCTAGGAGTCCATGCCCTCATCTTCATCCTCCAACCAAAACCTGGTGATTTTTTGCCCAAAAACCCATTTTGTGCATTTTGATGATGTTGTTTTATCCATTCTATTTGTTGAGTTGGGTGTTTGTGCTTTCTCCATTTTATTTTATTTTTCTAGTTTTTCTACATTTTTGTTCTACTTTTAATTTTTTGTCTTGCCTTTTTCTTATGATTAATTTTTTTATTATTAACTAGAGTGATCAAGATTACCTAAACCCCCCAAAAAAGTACAAAGGAAGCAAAACAAGGTTCAAAATAAAAACAACAATAAACAAATACAGTTACGAACTACCCGGTAAAATTACAAACCCAATCCCACCTTCCCAAGAGGTCCTCAAAATAAATCCCTCTCGCTTCAATGAACACCGAACTCCAATGAATCAAAAGATCTAGAATGTCAATGATCACTTCATGGATTTCATGCCTCCTTATTCTCAAAAATCCTACAATTTCTTTCATGCTACAAACCCCAAAAAATGGCAAAGAAAGAATGATTCACAACTTCCTCTTAAACTCTTGAAAACCCACTCTCCATTGAGACCAACACTCAAACACAATCCAACGAGACCTAGGCATACACTCTAACATTCCGAATAAGTAAAAGAAGTGGGACCAAACCCAGGAAGCATACTCACAATGAAGTAGGATGTATAAATTCTTCTGCTCCCTTCATTTGGAGTATCACTAGTGTATTTCATCTTTTCTTCTTTTTTTACCTCCTTTCCTCTTTCAGTTTTTTTTTCCTTCAATATTTACAATTATGTCCAAATCCATTATATTTTGCATAACGAATAACTACAAACCAGGGCAAGAACTGTCTAACAAACAAACAAGTGTTATAAAAATTTCCAACAAATTCATTTCACGGTTCTTCACGCTAATTCAATGTTGAATTTTTGAATTAAAAAATTAATGTTTATTTTTATTGGATGGAAGTAACTTAATAAGTTACATTCTAACCATGGAATCATTACCTAGGAAATTATAATTTCTTTTATCTTCCAACGTATTCTTATTTGGGACGTCTTTTTCAATCCAATGTGTTGGTTAATTTTTTTGCCTATTGGCACTCCAATTTTTAACATCTGTTCTTCACACCTCTTTGAAACAATGGGGACTCATCATTGTTTATTTATTAAAGTTAATCCAAGGAGATCATATAATAAATTTTCTTTTTCTAATTTATTCTAAAGAAAATATTGTGAGATTCTTGAATCTAAAATCATCCAATCGATTTCACTTAAATTGTTCTCTTTGTTATTATTTGTGAGATATATTAAAAAGAGAATACCGAATATTTTCGGGCTCGCCATAAATAGAGATTGGAGTGCTACCC
Source organism: Akebia trifoliata (assembly GCF_017979445.1). Classification (NCBI taxonomy): domain Eukaryota; kingdom Viridiplantae; phylum Streptophyta; class Magnoliopsida; order Ranunculales; family Lardizabalaceae; genus Akebia; species Akebia trifoliata. The sequence continues at coordinate 32,355,803 of NC_141381.1, forward strand.
TCTCTGTTATAGATCATTGTATCCTAGGAGATAGATGTCTACAAACTGTTGGCATCAGAGCAGGGGCGAAATCTGTCTTAAGGACATCACATTCAACATGAAGCCTTGATCTTAATTTGCTTCTACAAACTGATAAGTTCTTTTAATTTTATATATTTTTAATTTTTTCTCATAATATTTATTTTGGAAACATCTTAACTTCTCATTTAATTCTGTATTTGATTTATTTTCTTAATAAAACTGATTTATACCCAACATTCAATACTCGCATTAGACCCATCCATAGCCATGAAAATGGGGAGCATTGCATATGTTCGATAATCATACAATTCGTGTACAAATTGTTTTCAAATAACTATAAACCTGAGCAAGAACATTCGTACATTACTAACAAATTATTGTTATAAAAATTTCCAAAATATCCATTTCGTCGCCCCACACTAATTCAATCCTCGCATTAAATTTAAACCCATCCATAATCATGAAGATATGTAGCATTACATAATTTCAATAATCATAATTTATGTACAATTGTATTCAAATAGATTGCAAGAACTCGTTTCCAATCCATTAAGCTTTGAATTAGTTATTTTCATATTTTCATATAGAAATCTTCCAAAAAATAAAAAATTAAAAATCCCTAAACTACATGAACATAATCATTGAAGAGTACTAGTTGTGTGGTATAAAGAATTATGTTTAAACATGAATTCAATTTCAATAGTAAAGAAATCAAAATTCATTTATTTTCAAATCTCTTAATTACCTCTAACGATGCAAAAAATCTTTGTAAATCCTTCTCAAACAAACAATTGGAACAAAGGTCTCTTTAACTTTCCTGATTCTCCTTTTCTGTGGTGGTGGCAGCGGCTTCTCGCTCCAATTCCTTCACCACTTCTGCTTCTGCAGCTTTCTCCGCCTGTAGTATAGGCTTGTAGTAATCTGTGTGAGCTTCCATACACTTCTTTAGCATTGAAGTTGTCTCGAAACACTTCTCAACTACATCTTCTTTGTTCTTCTCTGCTTCTTCGACGCAATTCTCCCAAGCAACGAAGTTATCCTTACATCCACCACCCTTCATGAACAAGCAGAATCCACATTCTCCTCTCTTCTTCTTCTTTTACTTCATTGATGGATACATTCGATTGATCCGATTCCGAACCTTTCGTGGTTTGATGTTCTAGGGTTTTTGTTTCTTTGGGTGGTGGAGAGTCTGAAGTTGCAGGGGTTTTGGTTTCTGGGGTTTGTTCGGATTGTTGCGGTGGAATAGTCGACCCTCTCATGGCAGATGCTTCTGTTGTTTAAACTTTAAACCCACCCTAAAACCCTAGCATTTTCTATTGTACGTAGGGGTGTGTACAATAATTCGGATCACCAATAACCTTGGTTTGTGATCTGGCTGATCAACGGTTGGTCATCATTGATTTTGATCATCAAAATTATACTTCGACTATTACAAATACTATGAATCTAAAAAATGAGGATTTGTAATTTTAAATATGTAATTTCTGATGAAATCGATAAAATTTACGTATTTCTATCAAAATAAGTGATATCTTTAACATAATTCTGATTCAATTACTATGAAAATCTGAGTTTAACTTTTCTCATTTTTGATTTCCAATTAATTTTAATTCTCAATTCAATTGAACTAATGGGCTGTCAAGACCAGCAACCTCTAAGATCAAGAGTCATGTTGGAGAAACATGGATGAAAAACATCTAGGATTCTGACACATATCGAAGGATGCACATTTTAACGTTACTTCAGCACCATCCAACAATCAATGGGAAAAATTATTAAAAGAGAGTAAAATATTTTAATCTTTATAAAGTAAAATATTTTTTCAAAAATTATCAAAATTAGGTCATTGGACTGTCCAGTGTTTTAATGGAGGTTAAATTCTTAGGGTGTTAAAAATAAACTATTAAAATGTTGGACAGTCCAGCATTTTAATCATTCGGAGAGTGTTTTTGGTAAATGAATGTATTTTAACACATTAAAACGTTGGACAATCCAACGACTTAATTCATTTTTTTATAATTTAAAAAAAAAATCATTTTTATGAATAATAATTTTCCCAAAATCAATGATATCTCTCGACTTTTATTAATAATAAAAAGGAAATGACAATAATGTCCTTGCGTAATGCCATTTTTTGTAAATAATTTTTTTTAAATTTATAAATTTAATGAAATCCCATTGGCCAATAATAATGATTCATTACTTTCCGCATGTAATCGATTGGATATTTTATCAGATTAGGACATGGTTGACCCATGATCAAGTCAATAAGGTGAATGTGCATGAAGGCTTTAAACATCACCACCACCAAACCATACTTAGCAGGAGAAAAACAAAACCACTACGATACTAAGTTGTAATGTGAACAACATTCGCAACCCGCAACGAATAAGTTGAGAACAATTACTTCGACACTGAACTAAAATGCAATAGTCGGATTTTTGATATTATTGGAATAAGATTTAGGAATCCCAAATCTCATTTAAGAGAAAATAGCAGATGCCGATCATTTTGAACAATTAATTCCCTATACAAAATAATCTACATTAAGTCTGCATAATTATAACTTGTTTTACAAAACAACTCTCTCCCTTCCTCTGAGAGTATGACATTACATCTGATACCAATTCCAAGCTACCAATATGTTGCCTTCATCCAATCATGTGGGCAGTTATTATCTGCAAACACAAAACAAATTGCAAGCACAATATTATCCGAATAATTAACTCAAATGGAACTAAGGCCTTTATGAGATTTAAAAAATCCCCAATTAAAATAAATATTAAAGTTGAAGGCTCTAAAAGATCGAGATGATGGCCCAAAAGGAACTTGGATGGACATAGTGAGAGAAGATATGATCTCAATCTCAATATCAAAAGACTTTGCTTTGGTCAAAGTGGAATGGAGGAAACATACTAGTAGCAAGCAATGGCATGCACCATGAAAGTCAATAAAACATTGTCTGTCAGTTGCAACTTGCAAGATGAAAGAAAATTAAATATGGTATCAGGAGATCTTAGAAACCATCTTCTTGGAAGGAAAGAATGAGTTAGGTTAGGTGGCATTCCACCTTTTTCTAAATTTTGAAGTTTTTTTATTTATTTATATAAATTTGCATCATAACTAATGTCGTAGCAACAAATATGTTAAATTTAAGAAAAGATGACCAATATACATAAATATGTCATTATAACAACCATATCTATAGTTCTATACTTCATACAAAGAGAACTCTACATGTGCAACTGAAGGCACGACCCAGCAGTACTATTTAACGCATACATTGAATTTTCAAAATATCTACCTAAAAAACATAAACATTTTACTATTTTTTCTCATTATTCCACTTCTTACCTACTTGATAGCCTTCACATTCTAATATTTTCCAACCACACACACACACACACACACACACAGTACACATTATTTATTCTAAAATATTTGAGAATCATGTGCAAACACAAGCATCTCCACAAATGTAATTTATATAACTATAAACAGTCCACATTTTGTCCTAAGAAGCATCTTGAATGTTGTTGTGAGAGCATGAAGTGACCATTTACAACATTAGATAACATGCATTCTTGTCATAGTTCATAATGCCTACTTATCAAATTTGAAAAAATAAAATTCACAATGCCTAAGGGCAACATTAAAATGTATGCAATAACTAAAAAACACATGAGAACATCACTAATGGATTGAAATGATAAGAGTAACGGAACATACACTCAGTGCAGAATGAAACAGAACACATTTGTGAAATCTGATATGTTGGAGCAGTTCATATTTCAAACAGCAACTGCTACGGGCCTTTTGCTAGCCTTGATTCCTTTTATAGCTGAAAAGCAACATCTTTGAATTATATGAAATATCAAAACACTTCCACACACATACATATATGCACATACCCAGCAACTTTAACACTCACAATATAACCAAAAGAAAATACTGGATACCACATCAATACTTCTATGTCACAAAGTTCACTTCCTATTGTACTATTTGTTGGTACCATAAGTCCTAACTATTTGATTGTTTTTCTTGTAAAGTATAATGTGTTAATAGTATATAATAACAAATCTTATTGTAAAAACTTTGTGTTAATAGTATATAATAAAAAGGAAAAGGTATTTAAGGGTCCTTTTTCTTCAAAAGCATGGTATCAAGATATTGGATAGGATAGCCATGTCTTGGCTTTGCATGGTATCAAGATTTGGATAGAACACCCATACCCATATCCGGGGATTGGATTTTGGGAAACGGAGGAATCCATACCCCCGTTTCCCATGTAATATCCACCTAAGGGAATCTTAGAGTGTGTTTGTATGAAATATTTTTTTTGATGGTAGCATATATATACTTTATGTATCTGTTTGTATGAAAATATGAGCAGAAAAGCAGAAATAGAAATAGAATTTTCTCAAGTAAAAGTTATAAAAGAACAAAAGTCGTGCCTGCAGCGTAATCTTTCGCTCCGAAGACAGCTGAACCAGCAACCAAAGCATTAGCTCCAGCCTCAATAACCTGCCAGCACACGTTGAAGTTATTAATGATGTGTGATCATACTCCTCTGCAGGAACTTTACACTATGTAATTTATGTTGGTTTTATTAATTCTATACACGACTGCACATGTTTCCAAAGTTTAAAACTCTACGAGAACCTGTGTATCCTTGGAAGAACATTAAGGAAACAGGTAATTGGGTATCCCAAGATTTGAGAAATGCATTGGATTATACAAGCTTCTTTAGTGGAAACAGTAAGTAAAATGCACGGGTCACACTGAAGATGCTCGATGTATTTAGTTTGGAATTTGTATTTTAGTGAGTTTTCCTTTGACATCTCCTGATGTTTACCTTGACGGTTCTCAAACATTTCCTATTTCTCCAAATTAGGTAAAGTTTAAGGTTGTTTCCCATTCCTTTCTTATTGTTTCTTGCACCCATTTCCCTCTCTCAACTGTGCTTAGTTGTTTGAGGTTTGAGCCCTTGGGATGTCTAGGAAGCATACTTTCACTCACTGATGTTCTTGCATGCCATGTTTGTGCATTGTCGGTGAATGGGACTTGGCATGTTGGGATAACATGTGCCGGTGCCTCCATCTGTTTTCCCCTTCATATATAACTCTTTACCCTGGTACTGATTCACTACATTGCCCTAGACTCTTAGCTGTTTGACATTAATTATCAAGAAATAAATTGTAGTTGCAAGGTCGGGGTTCTCCTGTCTATAAAAGATGGTTTAACCTATTGTGCGTGACAGAACTCTTAAAAAACAGTGAAGTAGCCAGGCTAGCATCTTCCCTTTAATTTCTACTACCATTATTTTCCTTTCAATTTTTGTTAGTCAAAAATTTTCCAAGTGCCACTTTTGTCGTTTGCGACTGCTAGCTACCAGTTTGGCACTTTATAAGTAGTATTTTGGTATCTTAGGATTTTAATTGAAATAACTGTAAGTGAAATTGGATTATTAAGTATTCATCTTAGCAAATATCTTTTTCTGCAGACAAAGATAAAGATGTGAGTGTTGAGAACATAGATGACCGGTTATGCGCCAACCCTCAGAAGTTCCAACATGTTGAAACGAGGGGACAGAATTGAATGGAGGAACAGGATTCGTTTAGTCAACCCCAAATCTTTTGGATAAGTCTTCAATGATGATGATCTAGACAATAAAGAAAAACAATAGAGTTTTAAAAATAGTACCTTATACGCATTTGCTGGAGTAACTCCACCATCCACTTCAATCCATGGGTTCACACCCTGCATACCAAAGGTTAGAATTACCTTCATAAATTTTAAACCCCCACCTTTAACTTTAAAGAAATTGGAATAATAGCAAGAAAAACTTTTTCTATATCATTACCTTCTCAACACACATTGTTCTCAAGTCATAGATTTTCTTTACTTGGCTTTCTATAAAGCTCTGCCCACCAAATCCAGGGTTTACGGACATAATCAAGACCAAATCAACCACTGTTCACATAAAAAAACGAAAACAATTTGGTCAGTTTTCTTTCTTTATCCCCCAAAATGTCACTTATTTTACTACTACTCAAAAATTGCAATAGTTAGGTCCCATGACCAATGGAATTAAACTCGGGCCATAGGATTCAACACTATCCTCCTACTGATAACAAACAGCCAAACTCATATGAAACTTTGACACATAAATAGCAGTTCCATGATCAAAAGTCACTGTTTACTTTGATAATCTCTAATAGGAACTGAGTTACTAGTTTACCTACATCACTAGTCACATTCCCTACAATATTTACTCCCTAGGTTAAAAGATTATTTTCCAAATGTCACTACGAAAACTTGCTTAATCCATATCATGAAAATGTCTCCTCCTCGTTGAATACAGAGAGTGGATCATTATTGTCACACTCCTTCAAATCTCTATTTTCCCATCCATTTCTACTTTCCACATTAGCATTTATTTCCTTAGCTTTCCCATGGAACATATGATGTTGTATTAAACTTCTTAAAACTTCACTTCACAAAAAAGTAGTAGGAATTGTTTTTCACTGTAGCATTTATGCTTTCTCTTGGAGGCCTACACCAACCATCTCTAAGCTTAGCACAAACCAAGAGTGTCAAATGACTGAAAAAATTTGTAACCAGAAAAGTTCAACTGATTTTTCCAAGAAAAAAATATATAAGGAATGAGTTGGGGGTTTAAGTTCAAACTAAAGATTATTTAGAGCTTTAAGATTGATTATCTAAAATAAACGTCACCATCAAGAACATATTCTATGGTAGATAGTGGGGTAGCAGGGTTCAAGACTACTCCAGCTTTAGCTCCGAGACTTTTTATCTGAGTCATAAAAAATGGATACAGGTCTGTCAACAGAAGTATGATCAACATTGCAAAAAAAAAAAAAAAAAGCGAAGAAGAATGACTCAACATCGAATTACAATAGAAAATATGTAAATTTCAATTGATGAAGAGTTTTCAGAGCTAAATCTTACTTGATTAACTGTCCGATGCAAATGGATGGTGGAGGATTGCTCACAGTGGACACTGACAATGTCCGCTCCAGCCTTAATGAAGTCTGGTACTCGCTGGTCGGGTTCTACAATCATCTACAAGGTTCATCTTTTCCATTAACGAATAATATAGACCCAACCCACAAGTGACCCTTGTAACAAAAGACTTTTAGATCATTATCATGCCCCAGCTGACCCCAAAATTTTGGGACAAGGCTTCTATGATGATGATCTTTCTTATGTATCAAAAGGTTCAGGTAGCTAAAGAAGAAGAAGAATACCAAATGAACATCCAATGGAAGATCCGTCACTGGACGCAAAGCATCAACCACAAGAGGTCCGATTGTAATATTTGGCACAAAACGGCCATCCATTACATCAACATGAATCCAATCACACCCCGCTAACTCCACTGCTTTTACCTATAAAGTGAAAATAAAACTTGATCACCCATGGAAAAATATATCGATTTCTATCCTTCAACTTAAAATCCCAATGAATTAAAACACCAATTTAAAGTTTTAAACAATGTAGATCAAAGTAATGCCGGAACCTAATTAAAAGAAGATGACCGAAGTAATAAGGGCAAAGCATGCTAGAAGATGGTGAATTTAGGTAAGTATGATGGCCAGTGGTTGATGTTATACTGAATTTTGTTGAGTGGGTCACTGGTTATCAAGATCTTGAATGTAAATATGATAATGACCTTATCTGTCACTGAGACTTTCAAAGCAGTTTGATTGTGCCCGTGATTCCATACATAAAGATTTGGCACTTAAGGCAACACAGTTCAAAAGACAACCTGCTCACCCAACTTCGCGAAATTAGCTGACAGAATAGATGGAGAAACAATAATATCGCTTTTTGAGAACTTGTCAACACGGGACATTGCCTTCACTGCCGTTCGAAACTTTCCCCTGGAA